>NW_020175821.1:9229622-9341121 GCF_003031525.2 Neophocaena asiaeorientalis asiaeorientalis
TATATATATATATATATATATATAATTACAAAGATTACTGTAGTCACTCAGTACCTTTTTGATCTTGTTTTTTTTCTCATAGGACTCTGACAGAGGTTTCTTCTTCTGCTGAGGTGTGTCTTTGGAGAATAAATACTCAAATTCGCTAGTATCCCGAATATCAGGTTCTTCTAAGGAATCCCACAAGGTTGGTGTAGAATTTTGGCTTAAAAGAGAAAATGGCAAGTTAAACTTAAGAAACAAAAGAGAAGAGAATACAGTGAAATCCTTAATTCATTTTTTTAACTCCTTAAAAGACTCTAATAACGCTTGAAGAGAAACTTTTTACGATAACAGATTTTTTA
Organism: Neophocaena asiaeorientalis asiaeorientalis; assembly: GCF_003031525.2. NCBI lineage: Eukaryota > Metazoa > Chordata > Mammalia > Artiodactyla > Phocoenidae > Neophocaena > Neophocaena asiaeorientalis. The sequence goes on from NW_020175821.1 coordinate 9,229,967, forward strand.
AGTCAAAATATACTAAGTATTAAAGCAAACACACATTTCCGAAACAGAATGGTCCTTAGATATAACCAAAGAGAGAGAACCAAAGAAACGCGGTGGGATCAGAACTCCTGGGAGTCAGATTGTTGAGGCATGGAAACTGCCCCTCCCTCACTTTGTGTCATTTCCATGACGGGTAGAAATGGGCATCGTATAAAGATTGAAACAATAACCAATTCTGAGAAATTCATAGGATAATTCTTAAATAGAATGAAAATGGAGTGCTTGGGTGAAGATGTGCCCTCCTTTGAATTTTTTTTCTATTCGTTTTAAATATGGTTCTCAGGTTTAGCTCAGGTTAACTCAGCTTAAGACCCATATATGTGAACAGGCTGTGCTCATTTAGAAATACTTGATTTTATAATACACCACCCAACAACAGGATTAACAATAAAAACAAAGCAAAACCCCTACTGCACCAGCCCCTGCAGAGATTTCAGCAAAAGCAGCCATGGGGAGACTGTGTTTTGTTTGTTTGATTGGTTTTTTTCTCTCTCTAAAAACAGGGATACCCTAGTTTTGAAACAAAGAAAGGGAAGAAGATATGGGAAATCAGGTTCAGAACAACTGCCTCTGAGAGCTGCCTTAGATGGTTTACTATCCAGGCTCCTTTCAGTGAGAACACATTTTCTCCCAAACGTCTACTTTCTTAACTTACTTTCTCGTCTTGTTTTAAACACTTTTAATGCTCGTAGACATTTAATAAAAAGTCTCACCTACACGTCAAACATACAGATCAAACATGTGTGTATGTTATGATCCATAATATCTACAAGTACTTTGTTTCGATATGCATTTTCCCAATGAAAACTAAAAGAACTATTACTACATGGGGTGGTCCACACAAAGTTTTTGATACTAAAAGACAATTTTTCTTTTTTTTTTAATTTTTGAATTTTATTCTATTTATTTTTTTATACAGCAGGTCCTTATTAGTCATCCATTTTATACACATCAGTGTATACATGTCAATCCCAATTGCCCAATTCATCACACCACCATCCCCACCTGCCCGCCGCTTTGACAATTTTTCATATTTGAAGCAGTTGGCAACACTGGCTTTTCAGATCTGAGTGTTCACATTTTGCTATGTGTCTGCCTTTGCTGTGAAATATGACATTTGGGTTCTGGCCCATAACAAAACTGAACATTTGCTTCTCTCCACTTTTTTTTTTTAATTATAATTTTTCTAATATAATATTTGAGGCATTTAAGAACATATATGTGACATATGTAAGTTATAATGTATAACAGTATAATGAATACCTGTGAAATCATCATCCAAGGGCTAGAACATTTCCAGTGAGGTACATCCATCTATGTGCTCCTTCCTCAGCACCGCCCCCTCCCTCCCCCCCGCCGCCCTTAACTTCAATTCGAAACATGAACACCTTTAATGTTAAATGCTTTTCTCAGCTGCACTTGGGAAAGGGGATCTTGGTGGGAGAAGAGAGCCAGGAAATTCTGGAGCATGCAGCCTCAGAGCTGCTGGTCTGGGCCTCAGGAAGGTTCTGGGAAGCAGAGGAGAGGACGCCTAGAGGGAGGTGATGTGACCCACAAAGTAGATTATTCAGACCCATCCCCCATCTCCTGCACCTCTACCGCTTGGCTCCCCCTCCAAGGACTCTGAGCTCAGGTCAGTATGACTAGTGCTATAACCCACTTATATTCTGAAGTAAATAGGCTTTGGAAGTCAGGTTGAACACCTCATCACCATCTACAACACTGTTTCTATGGGAAAAGGCATTTCCAAAAATGAGTAACAGAATTTTGGAATACCACCTCTCAGCAGGTTGGGGGCAACTGGGCTGGTGGGGCAGTAACAAGGACTTGCTCACAATGGACTGTATGCCATCATGGCCAGCTCTTTTCTGACCACTGAACACACAGTTTGAGCTCCAAAGAAGAGGAAGAGGAAGGCAGGAGGAGGAGGAGGAGGGGGAAGAAGTGGGAGGGGACAGATGCGGGAGTGAGCAGGGAGGAGCGCGCAGGGGGTGGAGGAGAAGATAATTTCTCAACAGGAAGATACTTATTAGGAAGCCGAAAAGGTAGACAGATGAGGATTTCTTTCTTCCTTTTTAATTTTTTTAAACTAAATGGCTTTTCCCTATTCTAGAAACCAGAAAACAGACATCAAAGAAAGCAGAATGGCAAAAGTTAAAAACCATGTTAGTAGTGAAAAGCAATCCAAGTGGATGAGAGGCAGTGTGTGTATACTAGAGAAAATTCATATTTTATTCTTAGTTCCCCAGAAGACCAAGACCAAAATCGATTATGTGCTCATTACACGAAGTGCTTACCCCTCTGGCTGTACAAAATATCATCTCCTGTCAAAGAACACATCCCAGATAATTTTACTTTTGTCCATAATGAATAGTACACAGGGTCTTCAGACCATGTCAGTTTTAAAAGACGTATTCATGCTCTGAGGTACAAAACATTTTGACAGACCCATAATAAGAGAGACTAAACCCCTGTGCCTGGAACTCAGGCTCAAGGCTGACATGTTCACCAAGCAGGGCTCTCCTGAGGTCCCAGGTCAGGAAAGTTGGAACATTCATCTACTTTTCATTTTGCTCAAAACGCAATCCCTGGTGGTGGCAGGACTCCAAACTCCACATGCCGTCCTCCCTCCGCCCCTGGCAGTGTCCACATTTCCCCTTTTTATAAGAACACCAGTCATTTTGGATTAGAGGCCCGCCCTACTCCAGTCTGAGGTCATCTCAACCTAACTAATCACAACTGCAATAGCCCTATTTCCAAATAAGGTCACAGTCTGAGATACTGGGGATTAGGGCACCGGCAAATCAATTTGCGGGGAGGCAATTCAACCCATCGCAAAACTGAAGCCCTACGTTTACGGCGAAACTAATAAGAGCTTGAGCATTCTATTGTCCTCTTTCTCATAATGGCCAACTATGTATGGAGAGAAAACTACAATGATTATCTCCAGCTTGTCTTTGTTGTCTTAAACGGTGGATGAAGGGCCCACATCTCCCAGTGGTTACTGTTACACCACTGGTATGGTCTAGGTTATTGTTTGCCCATGAAGTCTTATGGGAATGAAGCTGAGGCAGGCTAGTGAGACCCAGGTGTGGAACAGCTCCGTGTGCCCTCAGAACACATGCTGCCAGGGCTGACAGGTGGGCTTCATCACCCTGGAATGGCTGCGCATGAATTTGAGAACGCTAATAAGGGAACACGGCTGCAAGTAAATATCCGGAGAAATTAATTCTTAGGAAATGTCATCTGAGTCTTGAATGGGAATACTAGTACCCTAGTTAATGGAAGGAGCTATTTCAGGACCATCTGAAATGGTTTTTTAACCACTCATTTGGGAAATGTAAATATAGAGTATTATATTTAAATATAATAAATAAATAAATTTATCAAATAAATAAATTCGCCCTTAATTTTTGGTGAGAGGAAAGAGACCAAATATGAAGTATACAATCAACTTCGTTCACCATATGCTTAGTGTCAAGGTGTGCCCCACCCCTCCTAGAGTGATTTCTAGTTGCTTTCTCACTGTGAATTGCAGTTTATTTTGTTCAGTATACTGCCTTCCCCAAGTGAAATGTTATAGAAATAGAAAAATTCACCACCACATCTTGATTTGGGGAATTAAGTTCAAAAATTTAAATGTAAAAATCTGTTCTGTATTTGCTGTTCTTTGCAAACAATGAACTTCGTACCTAGAGAGTAGTCAAGAAGCCACTCAACGTCTTTCTCGTCCTTTTGATGCTTTCCAAAATGAGGCAGAAGAAATCTGATCAGATCTGTTTGAATGGAAATTTCCAAGCAACCATCTCTTGCTGCCTTACAGACCCACTTTAACAACCTATGCAAATGGAAGATGCTTTTTAGCTACCTACCCACTGGCACTTTCTCTGCAGGGCAACGAGGTATAAAGATGTGCGGGCACTCAGTAGCGAGGGGTAACAGAGTTCAAGCAGAGAGAGTTGATATTTTAAGACTCCTCTCTGACCTAAAGAGCTAATGATTCAACTATGTCCAGTTTTTTTAATAAAAATTGAAAAATTACACCTACCTGTTGAATATACACATTATAGGGTTGATGATACCATCTAAAGACAAGACAGATAATGTAAAACTCTTCAGTGAACCTGAAGTGTAGAATCAGGTTCAATGTCTTTGTGATTACTCACTAATTGCAGAGATGTTGGAGAGCCCTGGGCTCTTCTCTAGTCTGGGAAATGGAATATATACCTTCGAGAAGCGTCTGACACAGAACACGTCGTTTCTTCCAGCATCGATCCATACAGAACACAGAGAAGACCTAGTGGAGACATTCTCCTCCAAACGTTCCAGCCTTGTTTATCCAAAGCATTCACTACCACATCTGAGAACGAGCGCCACACTACAAAGATGCTGAACCAACAGGAATACAACATCACTTGTCCAAAATCCTGCAAATTCACAAGCTGAGAATGGGCCAGGGGAGTTGAGCTTACCTCTTATCACTTATTTGTATCCTAGTCCAGTACAAAGGCTTCATGGGACAACTGGGTTCGACGGCTGGCTTCCGAGGACACTGGCTAGCAGAAGGGTTGACTCCGAAGAAGAGTGCAGGGGGAGGTGGAGGCACAGGTCCTGGGGGTGGCGGAGCAGAAGGAGGCCCCCCACTGTTGGGCGGAGCGGTGGAGTGAGGAAGTGGGGGGGGTGGGGGAGGGGGGGGAGGTCCAGCACTTGGAGGCAGAGGAGGTGGCGGAGGTGGGGGAGGTCCAGTATTCACAGGTGGTGGCGGAGGTGCCAGGGGCAAAGGTCCAAGTGCGGGTGGGAGGGGAGGAGGGGGAGGGATGGCTGCCAGTAGGGGTGGTGCGGGAGGGGGAGGAGGAGCGGGAGGCGTTGCCTTCTGCTGACTCGATGAGATGCTTTCCGCAGATTGAAGTGGTACACTGGTGTCTCTGCTGTCATTTGGGGGAGAGAGTTGGCTTAAAGAGGAGATATTCAGCTTTTTGGGTATTATTTGGTTACTTCTGGTTGTCCTGTCTTCACCTTCGCAGGGTTTGAGGAAAGTCTCTCTGTCTGTCTGGATGCACACATTTCTGAAAGTCTTTGGAGGGCAGTCATCGTCAGTGGAGACACACACATCCCTCATCTCTTCACACCCTCCTCGCCATCGGTGTTCTATCTCGTCTTTGAGATTTTCAATGGTTTCTTCTAGTCTCGCTGTTATCATCGCATGCTCACCCCGGATGTGAAAGGCTTGAAGTTCGAACTGAGCCTGTAGAGATATCAGTGGGGAAGAAAGCAAAAAACTTATCAAAAACAATGATCAGAAATAAAATATTCCAATAGCATCCACACACCACCATGGCACAAGGCCGCCTAAACACAGGGAAAGACAGAGACGTTCTTCTGAGAATCCAACAGGGTGTAAGTTCCACCTTGTGAATTTTCCAAGGACTTAAACAGTTGGAGTAAAAGCATAATTTCATCCCATCTGAGCTCACAGGGAACAATAACCATGGATTAAGGGTAAAAGTAAAACTGTCGTCTAAGAATTTTCATTGGTTTTAATATCAAATGCAAAACAAAACTTTTAATAAAGATTTGAACATGCCTGGATATATCTGTTATTACTTTTGGTTTTGGAAAAAGAACAACAAAAAAAAAGGTTTGGAGATACTTTTGGCTAGGAGCTGCAGTTCTCACAGTTTTCCGTAGAATGTCTCACCTCCGGGGTTTCCAGGCCAACACAGCAGAAAGAAAAGATTCAAGAAGAAGCTGTGATGCGTGTGCATTTTTTTTAAAGTTTCCATATCAAAGCTGCCCATGATCAGTATTTGAGTCTGTTTTATAATCATTCATAATTTAGTAATAAATGCACAGAAAATGAGCTTATTAAGGTTTGCTTTTTTCTCTTCCACATACTCTATATTTTCAACTATAGTTTATATGAAGCCAGCCTTTTTAACGCTCATCTTCTCAGTTATGTCAATACCTTGAGTCTATAGTTTTTCACTTATCAGCACAAACTGGCGTACTCTTGGCTATTAACTAGTCCATTTCCCAGCATTCAAAGCCATTCAGCCTACTACAGTTAACTGGGAGGCAGTCAAATTTACAATTTTATGTTTGAGTTTTTCCAAAATCCAATTTAGCAGTAATTAAACATTTTTGGTGAATTTATTTAATTTCTGCCTTCCCCATCAGACTACAAACTCCACAAGAAGAAATCAGGGACAGTATCTGCCTTTATTTCTGTATCCCAGCAGCTAAAATGGCAAGTACCCACTACCAATGAGACGGATGGATAAAACACATTGCAACAGGACTTCCCTGGTGGCGCAGTGGTTAAGAATCTGCCTGCCAATGCAGGGGACGTGGGTTCGAGACCTGGTCTCGGAAGATCTCACATGCCGCAGAGCAACTAAGCCCGTGCGCCACAACTACTGAGCCTGCGCTCTAGAGCCTGCGAACCACAACTACTGAACCCGTGTGACACAACTACTGAAGCCTGCGTGCCTGCAGCCCGTGCTCCACGACAAGAGAAGCCACTGCAATGAGAAGCCCACGCACCACAACGAAGATCAGCCCCCTCTCACTGCAACTAAAGAAAGCCTGCGTGCAGCAACTGAAGACCCAATGCAGCCATAAATAAATTTATTTTAAAAAAAAACTGCAATGGTTATATTCCGTCTTTGTCCCAAGAGTCTTCCCTATGGCCAATAAGACTTTCTTCACTGTAATTTCAGCCCACAAATATCTAGAACACCAACGGGTATATAAGTACAGATCCGTTTTACATTAAAAAGGTAAAGAAATATTTTCAGTTGCCTAAGTCAGTCAAGGTCATGACACAAGAAAATTCTCCATCTTCATTAAGATAACTTTTAACTGTATTTTTACTAGTTTCACCTTTTGCTTCATAAACCAACCCCCAAATAACTGTGGTCAGAAGAACTAGAGACAGGTTTTTCTAAAGCTGAATTTCTCATATGTGAACACAGCAGCCGCGATCCAACTCTGAAAAAATTGGCAAGTTCAGGGTACCATCTATTTCTCTGCAACACAGAGGGTTAAGCAGCACCTGAGCTCTGGATTCAAACCACCTGGTTCACATCCTGGTTTAGCCACTTGCTAGCTCCATGTCCTTGGGCAGGGAACTCTGTGTCTTCAAGCCTGAGTTTCCTCAAGTGTATAATGAGGAAAGTAGTAGACCATCTCTAGGGTTTTTATAAAGGTAAAATGAAATAGTTCCTGTAAAGCGGCAGGCATTATGCCTGGAACACTAGTTCTGAATAAATATTACTGCTAGTTACTGTTGCTAAGGATAATATTAGAGTAAGAGACTAACAGATTTCTAAACATTCTTCCAAATTTCCAAACAATGTCACCTTTGTGGAGTGACAGGCATAAAACTAGGAAAAGCTTACGCAGTCAGGATGAACAACGTACCACAAATACAAAAGTTGGCCCAATCTTTCACGAGTTCTACTATCAAATGGCTGAAAGTACTTTCAAGCTTCATTCAACTCTTAGATCAAGATGACCTCTGTTTGGATGCCCTACCCATCTCCATCTCCCTCTGCCTCCCCTGCCCACCTCCAGCCACATTCCAGCCCTGATTCCCAGCCTGAATGATCACGCATATTTAAATTTCATTTTAGCAACTAGTTTAGTTCTGCCACAGCAAACTAAATCTTGAATGCTCTTCCCGACTAACCTTCTTCCAAGCAGGTTAGCAGTCAGGTAATGTTGATGAGCCAATAATTTCATCTTCAACTTCTTAATATTATGAAAAAGTTGCAAAGACATGTTCCACAGAAGAACTTTCCTCTTATCACACAACTGGACTGTATCTACACAAAGCACCCCACCTCTCCTGCCCTCCACCTCTCAACCAATGACCTTCTGCATCTGCTGAATCTGATGTATACATCTATATATACCATTCTGGTGGCTCTGTAATTCATTTGCTTAGTGTGGTGGGTAGAGCACAGATTGGTTAGGTTACTTAACCTCTCTATACCTCGGTTTTCTTATAAGGAAAATGGCGGTAATAACAGCACCTACCCTGCAAGGCAGTTATGCAAAGTAGACGAGTTAATACATGTAAAACTACATACAGAGGAGTGTTGGGAACACAGGAGGTGCTATAGAAGTTTGCTGCCATTATTATTTTGTGTCTTTGCTGCCTGACACATCACTTGCTTTCGGCTCTCAGCACGTTCCCCAGCACCATGCTCTATCCATCTAAAGCAAAAATAAAGATATCAAAATCCTTTTTTAATCCCTGCTAGCTGTTGCCCTTTCTTTCTCACACTACCTCTTTTTCTTCACAACAGAGTTTTGTCTTGTTTTGTTTTTTTAAGAAAACACACAACTCTGGCTGCATCTATTTTCTTATCCATGCTTCTTTTAACCGATGACAATTGGTTTCTGCCCCCACTATCTTCTTAAAACTCTATGATTTGAGTGTTACGTCTGGCTCAGCACTCTTCAGTGATTTCTGCCCTCTCAGCTGCACTGTTAAACTTGACCGCCGCCTTGCCTTGGAATTCTCTCTGCTTCCCTGAACTTCGATACTCTCCCTCCACCCACCGCAATTTTCTTCCTATTTCTTGGCTCTCTTCAGTCAATCTGTGAACTCCTTTTCCTCCAGTCATCCCTCAAATGTTGTTCTCCAGGTACGTCCCTTGACATTTCATCCTTCTCACACTACACAATCTCTCTCGGTCATCTTGTGTACTCATGAGGTAAACTACACTCATTGACTATATACTGCAACTTCCAAATGGGTATCTTAAAACCATAATAATTCCAACTATCCTCTGGAACTGTTCTACCTGAATATTCTTAATCAGCCACCTCAGACTCCACACGTCTGAAAATGAACTCATCATTGTCAAACCTCAACTGCCTCCTCCTCTGAAGTTCTTCTTTGCAATTAACAGCATCACCATCCTCCCAACCCGTCACATCCAGAAACCTGGATATCATGCTGGATTCCTTGCTCTCTCTCATTCCCAATGTATTACTTATCAATGAGTTTCATTAATTTCTCTGATTCATTCCTTTCTGTCTACCCCCACTGCCTCAACTCTTCACTGGGTCCTTCTCTACCTGGACAGTGGCACAAGCCACCTCACTAATTTTCCTGATTCCAGTTTAGCCACATTGGTTCCATGATGATTTTTTTAAAAAAATAAATGCAGATCTTTATTCCTTAAAATCCCTCCAATAATTGGCCATTACTTATAAGCTAATGGTAACATTTTTTAGCATGGCCACTCTGAAAACTCTTCTGTTTTCTGCCGATTTTTTCCACTTCTGGCTCCTGCTTCTTCTCCAAATATGTCCTGGATTCCAGTCCTACATAACTTCTCTCTCTCCCGGGACCACACTCTTTCATGCATGTGGGTCTCTGCAAATCTTGTCGTCTCTCAACGACTCTCCCGTCTGCTGCAAACACCCAAGGTAAGGGGACAGATTACCAAACACAGATTTCATGAATGGCTTCCTCACAAACTGTATTTATTAATATGAAGAATTACCAAATAAGAACTATGGAATGTCCATGTACTCCATACCAATATGCTGAGACTACAGTAAGAAACTCTTCTAACCGTTAAAATTTAAATGGCCCATACAAAAAAACCACGTACCTTTGCCCTTTCCTGCTACACAACTCCTTTTGACCATTCCAATTTCAGGTCCAGAAGCTCAGCATGACACAGTAATTCAAAGTGATTCATGTAATAAGCCCCTCATTCATTCTTTTGCCTCTCACTGTTATGGCCTCTCCCGTTGCGGAGCACAAGCTCCGGACACGCAGGCTCAGCGGCCATGGCTCACGGGCCCAGCAGCTCCATGTCATGTGGGATCTTCCCGGACCGGGGCACGAACCCGTGTCCCCTGCATCGGCAGGCGGACTTTCAACCACTGCACCACCAGGGAAGCCCCCCTCATTCATTCTTTATCTGTCCATATGTAATAGGGAAGCACAAATCTGACTTCATATTAGATCTATTCTTTTTGCTTTCACCTTTGTGCTTTGTCGCCCACGCTTAGTCGTGCTGGCTCTGCACCTTTTATAAAAGAATGTGGCCTATAGCCTGAAATATACAGGATAGCCTACTCTCAGGGCTCTAACCTTTAAGAGTCCATTCATGTGGAGGTCAAAGTTGCAGAACAGAGAAGGGCATTTGTCTGTTGGAGGTTTACAGGAACACCATGACCTGACCTACATGGACAGCTGCAAGAACAAAGGATTCCGACACCAAGGAGTTTGCAACAACTAATCATGCCCCTCCCTCATCTTGCCTTTAAAAGTGCTTTGCTGAAACCCTTTGGAGAGTTTGGGGCTTTTGGGGCACGAGCCACCCATCTCCTTGCGTGGCCCTGCAATAAACCTTTCTCTGCTCCAAACTTGTCTGGCACCACTGTGTGTCGGACACACTAACTTGCGTTCAGTAACACATATCCTGTCAGTTATTTCAAATTGTTCCTGGCTCTATTACAAACAGGCATGTCAAATCTGCACCTATCATGAATCAAGCCTTCAGGAAAGTTATTTTTTAACACGATTTTACACTCCACTTCCTGTTAAGTGCCACTTCTACTCTGCACATGGAAATCATATATTGTTTTCCCTCCTTTGTCTAGAGCCATAACTAGAAGGACTGTTAACGACTTGATGAATCAAACACAGAGAGTAGAACTTTCTGTTGAATAATCACGTACTCCCAGGCAGGACCCTGGAAATCTTTATGAAATGTCAAGCCCAGACCCTCACAGCCGAAATTAAACTTAAGGCTGAATCAAGGGAACATAATGCTTTTAAACCCTATTGACTTTCTTTTCAGTCTCCTTTACTTTCACATTGAACGTGGTGCTTGTACACGGTATACAAAACAATTTACAAACCTTCTGACCGTTTTTAGATAAACGTTCTTTAGGACGTATGAAACATTATGAGTTTCCCTCTCCCCAGACCTCCCTGCTAAAAATCTGTTTTTCTGCATTCACCCCAACATATCATTTGAAAGGAGACAGGTCTAAAATTTTGACATCTTTCCAGCCTGCCCCAAGTTTTACCTCCAGACTTCATCCAAATTTTACCTATCTCCCTTTACTTTTAACTCGATTGCTTCATTGCTTTCATTTTTAATCACATCCTCTTCCCACCTGCAATAGCCTGTTAATCTATATCTATCTCCTGCCAAGCAATATGCAAATTCACAGTCTTTAAGCGAGCAATCGCAATTAAACCAACTCTGTTCCAATCACCCTTTTCCTTGATCGACACTGTTTTTATCTGTTTAATGTAGTGGTTCTCAGCCTGTTCCCCATCAGAAACACCTACAGAGCTTTGTAGAAAATACTGACGGGCAGGACCATCTCAAAAGATAATCATTCAGCTGGTCTGAGATGGTGGTGCCCTTGCACTGGTATCCTTAAAGCTCCCCAAGGGATTCCGATGGGTAGCCTGAGTTGAAACCAACAGTAACTGTTCTTAATCTTTATTCTGCTCCAAACACAGCTGAGACAGTATGGCACTAAGATATTGGTAGAATTTTTCTGGCAGTGACTTTCAACTTGGGTCATTCCAGAATCGCCAAAGGAACATGTGTTATTTGAAAAAGCCCCTTGCTAATTCTGATATATCCCCATAAGGGAAATATCCCTTCATTACCCATATCGAGAACAGTTATTTCATGCAGCAGAGAAGCCTAAATTCTTTTCACGATACTCGTGGCTCTTCAAAATCTTCCCTCTGCTTACTTTTCCAGATACTTCTTTCTACTTTCCCTGTGTTGCACCAGTACAGATTCAAACATCCCGTCAACTCCCACATCTTTATGTTTCTGCACACGCTCTTTCCTCTCTGTAAAACACCCTTTCTCTCCATTTTCACCTAGTGAAAGCCCCGAAGGAAAACTCACTCCATCGCAATTAAGCCTTCTGGCTTAAACTTTTCTTGATCCTTCTTGACAAAAGTTTTCCTTTGACTTTGTTGCCAAAGAACTTTCTAGGTTCACGTTGCATTACAGTCATTTATGTTTATCTTCTTTGCAAATCTAAAAGCTCCAGGCAGTTGGGGACCATGGCTTATTCATGTTTGAACTTCCAGAACACTGCACACTGCTTAGTTAGTGATCCACAAATGCTTATTGAATTATTTCTTTAGCTTTAAATATTAAGACTTCCTTGTGCCTCTGTACTACCCACCCAACTAGACTCAAAGTTCCAAGAAAATGTAAAAACAGGGAGACATGTGGTCCCCTTCCTCTTTGATAGGCCTAAGCACAACATAGACTATGACATTTCATTGTTGTTATTACCTAGAAAATTCAGTGTGGGTATTTCTATAAATTAATGTTGATCTTACTAAATTTTAACAATTTAAAAATATTTGGTGTGGATAAGTGTTCTCTCCACAATAAGCTTAAAGGCTATTCCCATAAGTATAGTAAACTATGCAGTAGGATTGAACCATATTTGTGATCCCAATCTGATTAGGAATTGGGCTCTAGGAAACTCCTGCAGCCTCCTCAGGGGCTGGTGCTCCCTTCCCCTACAAAATCCTCATTATTTTTTAATATCCTCCACATTACCACTGCTCAGAGATATCATCGCAGGAACACATTGTCCTGAAGCCCAAGCAATAGACGGAGACTTTGCTTGTCTGGTCCCCACAAATATGCCTGTTGAAAAGAAGGTGGAAAAGTGCCTACTGATGAAAGACATCATGCCGGTGCCAAGCACTGTGCAAAAAATCACCCATCAGCATTTTGTTGTTATGAACATTCTCTCCCAGTGGTGCTGTCAGGGGCCATTAAAAATTCAGGTTATCTGCTGTACAACTTGAGTAAGTCAACCTTTTCCAGGGACTCTTCCAAATTCTAAATTCTTAGGTTGGGGAAAGAAGACAATTCCAGGGGACTGCACAGAAGGTCCTCGCTTCAGGAAAGTGCTAAAATGCTAATAATTTCCACACCCAAGACTTTACCATATCTCTTTCTCTTCAACTTCCTAGAATACAGACAGCTCTGCTCATGAAAGCTTCATAAGGACGCGGAGCATAGTATCATCTAAGCCATGTAAAGAAAGAGTCCTAGGGCTTCCCTGGTGGCGCAGTGGTTGAGAGTCCACCTGCCGATGCAGGCAACACAGGTTTGTGCCCCTGTCCGGGAAGATCCCACATGCCGCGGGGCGGCTGGGCCCGTGAGCCATGGCCGCTGAGCCTGTGCGTCCAGAGCCTGTGCTCCGCAACGGGAGAGGCCACAACAGTGAGAGGCCCGCGTACCGCAAAAAAAAAAAAAAAAAAAAAAAAGGAAGAAAGAGTCCTAGCTCTCATTATGAATGCAAATCAACACAGGTCAAGCAGACTCATTAAGGTACTCTGAAAACACACCAGTGGTTCAGTATGCAGTTCAGATAAAGTTGGGCATTATTTCTGAAATGTGATACTTATTCCAAGGATTCTGAAATATACTTCAAAAATAAGCAAATATAATTATGGACAGTCATCCAAGGAAATAGTGGGGAAGTAAAAGAGATACATCTTTGAAACCTGTACTGAGATTCCTAGCTGGGAAACAAAACAAAACCTGAGTGTAGCCAGAGTGCTTTTGTGACACAGAAGAAATAAAATCATGGAGGATTCTGATGATGTTTTATTTCTAAGTTATTAATATCGCTAAATTTAGTGAGTCAGAGAATGGATATACCTTGGGATATCTATGGAAATGATTTTCAGGCTTTATTTTTCCAGAAAGGAATTCGAAACCTAATAAGCAAACCCAAGACTGCATACGTTTAGGCAAAGAGCCAACATACTAATTCCTTCTCTATTAAGAGAGAGGACTTGGCATTTTATGTTGTATTGTTATTGTCACTACTGAAGCTACAGCTAGTCCAGTGAGGTATGTACGACCCACTCCAGAGTACTCGTGAGCTTAGAAGCAACAGATGGTAAGACCTGGCCCTTAATACTGTGACAAACTGAGGTTCTTCAAGTAATCACAGCAATCACTTTACTACTTCTTTATCAATTCACCCACCGTCTATGAGGGGTCACCATCCTATGGCAAAGGCCCGCCCATCTGTCCTCTAGCATCATTCTGGAAACTGTGAAGCAGATTCCCCAATTAGGTTTGCTTCACGTATTCCCAACTTTGTCTTTTTCTTTTTTTTAACTGAAAAGGGGTAGGAAATGAAAAAAATATTAGATCATTTAAATAGCATTACCAAATAGGAGCAAGTGTGGGGGGGGGGGCTAGTTGTTGAGTTCTTTCAGGTGTTAAAAGCGAAATTTACGTCTAAGACTCTAGGATTATTGATTAGAAAAATAGTCTCCACATCTTTACCAATGAAACAGAAAGCTCTCTGCTCACAAGAAGAGGTTCAGGGGAATGGTTGTGACAAATATCCTACCTGTAGGCTTACTCTGCATAGGGACGTTGTCTGAACCAGACAGACACTGAACGAGTCTTCTTTATATCAAGGTGAGATGAGACTCCGGTCTCTCTACCATCTAATAGTCAAACAAGCTTTAATGAGCATCTACAATGCACCTGATCTTGCAAATGCATATAAAGAAACAATCCATACTTTGAGAGGCTCATGTCCCAGCTGAGAACAGGTATATGTGAGTTGTTTCTAATTTTCAGGACAGCTAAGCTGGTGTGGATTTTATACTCTTACTCAGACATGACTTTTTCATTGACGACTGAAGAAAACCAAGGGCCATACAGGCCAATTTGTCCAGCAAAGATATCCCCGGTTGTCTGTGTTGCTTTCATCATCCACTAACAAGCCACTCCAGGCCCACTCATAGCTAACCTCCCTGAATGTATTTTCATTAGTAAGCAAGGAGGTATTTGGCTTCCTACCTTAATATTTCAACAAGTGACCAATGATGTGTGCCTAGGCCACAATCACCTTCTCCCGGCCACTTCTAGTCTTCCCAGGGATTAGTCATTTGATAAATCTGCCATTGAATGGGTTTTAAATTATAGGCTAATCAACAGGGAAAACAAACAAGAAGTTTACGTGTTTTTCATTAAGATCTGGGCTCTGGCCTAGGACGCCTCCTTTGGAGGAAGCTAGAAATTTCCAAAAATTGCTCACCTCAGCCAAGAGGCATACTCATTATACAAGACATAAGTTGAGATGCCAGAAAAGGGCTCACAAAATTGAGTATAATCTTCATTTCTCTAAGTAATGGACCCAAGGAGAAATATTTTCTGCTCCAATTGGAGAGGCTAGGTCAAGTTAATGGAAAAAAACACTAAAATAGTAATCAGAATGACTGGATTTGGTTCAGCATAAGACTTCTGTATGACCTTAAATTTGCTTCTTATCTCTGGCTATTTTCTTCATTTGTAAAACAAACAGGTCTGAAAAAGATCAGGCGGCTTACTAACCAGGTTTCTAAGGATCCATGGAGGTGTGAGCAGTTCTGCAAACACTTAGTTTTGTTATTTTAAAGGGATGTTTAACCTTATAAACAACGAATTAAAAAAAATACGTATGGTTACACCAAAACCTACGTATTTGGATACCACCAGCACACCTAGTACTAAGGCACTTAATTTGGGGGATTTCTTTGTTTTTTAGTCTCTGAAATATAAAGTTTTCTCTGACATCTTTCTGAATCTATTCAGATGTTTTGAAAATGGTTTCACTGATCAGGAAAGTTGTAACTCTGCACTGGTCTCTTCCTTCCTTTCCTTCCTTCCTTCCTTCCTTCCTTCCTTCCTTCCTTCCTTCCTTCCTTCCTTCCTTCCTTCCTTCCTTCCTTCCTTCCTTCCGTCCTTCCTTCCTTCCTCTTTTCTCCCTCCCTCCCTCCCTTCCTTTCCTGTTTTAAATTCAGGTTTGTACATATACATGTAAGTATATTCTACAGCACATGTGTACCATATTCAACTGTGCACAGCCAAG
The DNA here is from genome assembly GCF_003031525.2 of Neophocaena asiaeorientalis asiaeorientalis. NCBI lineage: Eukaryota > Metazoa > Chordata > Mammalia > Artiodactyla > Phocoenidae > Neophocaena > Neophocaena asiaeorientalis. The sequence continues at coordinate 9,245,921 of NW_020175821.1, forward strand.
GCTCAGGCTAAGTTGCTCTGTGCAGGGCCCTATCCTGGCAAAATAGCCCATTGCTCAATAACAAGCACATGAATGGGCAAAGTAACAGATGATTTTAGCATTTAATTTTATACTTGGTGCTTTTTGACAGAGTAATGTTTATGATTAAAACTAATTCCAGCAGTTCTTAATTGTTAACTGATTCAACTGTAAAGTAAAAATTTCCTACAATTCATGTTTCAATCTTCACAATTATTTTAATTGAATACAGCCCTAGGACAGTAAGGGAAAATTTTTTTTTCCAAAAACTGATTCCATTTTTAACTAGTTTGTAAAATGTGATTTTTGAGATTTTTCTGTTAGTAAAATAGAATTTAGAAAGTAATTGGATGCTGTGGCTAATATAAGACTCAACATCGAAAGCCCCTAAATTCAAATTTGTTCAAATTTTTGCGGAAAATATCTGCAAACTACGTATCTTACAAAACACTTGTACCCGGAACACAGAACTCCATTAAAATGAAAATAAGAAAGCAACCTCCCCCTTCCAAAATGGGTAGAAGATTTGAATGGACGGTTCATGAAAGAAGATACATAGATAACACGTAAGCACATAAAAAGATGCTCAACGTGATTGGTCATTAGAGAAATGCAAGTTAAACCTCAATGCGATACCACTTCATACTGATTGGAAGGGAGAGAGGGAGAGGAAAACTGACCCATCTGACAACGCCAAGTGCTGGGGAGGATGTGGAGCAACTGGAACTCTCAGTTTGCAAATGGGAATGTAAAATGGTACAGCTACTTTGGAAAACAGTTTGGCTCTTTCTTAGAAAGTTAGATATACACTTGTCACGTGACCCAGCAATCTCACTGCTAAGTATTTACCCAAGTGAAATAAAAACGTATGTTAACATGAAAATCCATATGCTAATATTTTTAGCAGGCTTACTTTTAATCAACTGTGGTGGTTAATTTTACTGGGCCATGGGGTGCTCAGATATTTGGCCAAATATTATTCTAGGTGTCTCTGTGAGGGTGTTTTTAGATGAGATTAACAACTGAATCAGTAGCCTGAGTAAAGCAGATGTGTTCTCCCTAAGGCAGGTAGGTTTTATACAATCAGTTAAAGACCTGAGAAGAACAAAAAGGCTGACTCTCCTCCTAAGAAAAAATTCCTCTTGCCTAAATGCCTTTGAACTGAGGAATTGGCTTTTTCCTGCCTTGGGACTGAAACATCAGCATTGGCTCTTCCTGGGTCTCAAGCCCGCGACTCACCCTGCAGATCTTGAGACGTGTCAGGCTCCATACCTGTGTGAGCCGTTCCTTATAATAAATCTCTTTCTTATATATACACCCTATTAGTTCAATTCCTGTGGAGAACGCTAATAATACATTGCCCCAAACTGAAAGCCACCCAAATGTTCTTCAACTGCTTAAAGGATCAACAAACTGTGGCCCGTGTACAAGTGGATTCTAATCAGAAACAAAGGGAATGGCCCACTGGTACATGCAACAACATGGATGAATCTCAAATGTATTACGTTAAGTGCAAGAAGCTGGACTCAAAAGGCTACATACTGTATGACTCCCTTTTTATAACATTCTGGGAAAGTCAAAGCTATAGGGGCAGAAAAAGCATCAGTGGATGCCAGGGTTCTGAGTTCAGGAAAGGAGTTTTCGGACTTCCCTGGTGGCGCAGTGGTTAAGAATCTGCCTGCCAGTGCAGGGGACACGGGTTCGAGCCCTGGTCCGGGAAGATCTCACATGCCGCAGAGCAGCTAAGCCCGTGTGCCACAACTACGGAGCCTATGCTCTAGAGCCTGTGTGCCACAACTACTGAAGCCCGCATGCCTAGAGCCCGTGCTCTGCAACAAGAGAAACCACTGCAATGAGAAGCCCCCGCTTGCTGCAACTAGAGAAAGCTTGTGCGCAGCCACGAAGACCCAACGCAGCCAAATATAAATAAATAAATAAAAAATTTTTAATTAATTTTAAAAAGAGGAATTGTCTTCCAAAGGACACAGGGGCATTTTCTATGGTGATGGGAACATTCTATGTCTTGTTTGTGGTTTGGTTATGTGACTGCATGCATTTGTCAAAACTCAGACACTAAAGAGCGATTTTTATTGTACGTAAAATTCTATCTCAATGAAAAAAAGCATCTTGAAGATTGACATAATAAGCCATATGCACACACTTCTACAAATTTATAACTGCAAAATAAATACATTATAAATAAAATGTCACTTATCAGTTGGACTTCCAAGCAAGATTTTGTTTGTAAGAAAATGTTTCTCTTTTGAGAAAACACGTGTTAACAGACAGTAGAGTGAAATGAGTCCCTGAAACGCCCAAAGAGGTGCCTATGTCTTAACAAGACACATATGTTCAAATTCCCCAAGATAAAAGTCTAACTTTTCTCATCGATGTTATACAATTTTCACCTCTGTGGCCCAATTTCCTGAGCTTTCTCTCCCTAGGTCAGGCGATGGGATGGGGTGAGTGGTGGTCACCCAAGGTGGCACGGCCACGTTCAGCAGCATTCTAACCTTGCAGCTATGTAAGAACGCGGCCAGGGGAGAGTAAATGACTGAAAGTTCACAGCGTTAGGTAGGATGTTACGGTGCCTTGAACACTGTGATGTCTCGTTTCTGCCCCTTTCTCCCGGTCTACCTTCTATCCTGTTACTTATAAGAGTCTGATTTTCTCATTATAGTTCATTAATAAGCACTTCCAAGGGAACAGGGTTCTAATTTTTTTACTTCTGTAAGGAAAAAGGACTAAGCATCTTCTATTCCCAGGCCAACATGAAGAGTTTTCTTTATGAGTGTTTTTCATGAGCCAGTCTCCAAAGCAAGGATCAGAGTACTGGGTTAAAAGTGTTGCCTTGGATTTTCATTTTCTTTTAAGCAATAGATTGATCTCTTTTCTTCTTTAGTTGCAGAGATCAAAAAGAGAGTCTGTTCCACAGTGCAAGTAGAACAGTTTCCTGCTATACTTACTGGGTCTCCAAGACACAGGAGGCCTATTATTCCATCAATGTTTGTAAGCTGAAGATCACCCTTCAGGTTCCTATTCTGTAAAATGAGGATGACATTACCTGTCTTGCTTCCTAATATATTTTTCACGGGAAGTGAAAGAAACTCAGAATAATGTGTTCAGAACAAATTAAGAAATACTCTGACTAAAAAACATTACAGAGTTTATATACAATTAGATAGAACTAACAGCAACTAGTTGGGTTTACAGCGCACTGTCAGCTGGAAACTACTAACATAACCCATACGTCTCCCCATGTATAAGTTTATATGTACGCTTAGACGGTGGCCTTAGAGAACAGAGTGTACGTGATGTGGTTAAATAAAAGTCAACCTTTCTTCTTAATAAACTGCATTAAGTGGGATCCATATACCACAAGAATAAACATCAAAATAAACTAGTATTGTATCATACAACAGAAATTAGGCTATCACTTATGTATTAATACAAGACACACTGATGTTTATGCCAAGATTTTTCTCAATTTTTTTTTAACATATTCATTGACAGGTACCTCTTTTGCCTTTTTACCCCTACCTGAAAAGTGCTCAAGTACTCCTTTGTTTTCACATCTACCCAATCCCTCCAACAAAAATCAGAATAATTGCCCTAAGTCTGCCCTCTCCTCAAGAAAAAAACCTATTATGTTCACTGACAAACAATGCTCTAAAAGATTTGCAGCTACCTACTATCTTTACATCTTTATCATACCCTTTGTGTAATTTGTCAAAAACCTGGTTTAGGTTGCCACCATTTTACTGAAAATGCTCACAAAAATCACTTGGCTTCCTAGGTTACCCAGTTCAGTGGATTTGTCCTCATTCTTCCTTTGTGACTCTCCAGCTGAACTCAAAAATGGCCTCTCTTGCTTTCTCTGTTGATACAGCCCCCTGGTCCTCTTTCTACTTTGCTATTATTATGCGTACCATGCTACCTTCTCTCCCTCTTCCATCTTCTAAATGTGTCAATTTTATGAGGACTCATGTTTTTGTCTCTCTTGTTCACCAATGCACTCCTAGAACCATGAGTACTGCCTGGCCTGTGGCACTCAGATAGCTGTTGAGTGAATGAATGAATGACTTTTTCAGGATCCCTAACTGACTCTTAGAAGTCCCTAAAGCCATTGTGCCTATGACAGCTGCATTCAGTGAGCAAAAGGGAGACAAGGCGGAGGAACTATTGAGTAGTACCTAGGCAGAGCCTGTTACATATATGACGAAAAACTCTCTGATTTGTATAATTATTGCTATTGCCCCTCAGCAATGTCCTAGCTGATAAGGGCACAGCTGATGGAGACCACGTTCTTTCCAACAAACCTCATGAAATTCTAACACTCGTAAGTCTGACATTACAGGTCCATCTCCGTTCAAACCTGGTAAGTTTGTTTCATTCAGTGGACCTCCAGACTGTTATCATATAATACACACAGGGCCTAGATGAGAGCTGACAAACAAACTGACCCCAAATGAGTCAAAGAAACATTCTACACCAAAGGCATTCATGATGCTATCATTGTGAATACCCGTCCTATTATTGGTAAAGATTTTTATAGTTCCAAACAAATCTCCGTTTCGAAATAATTAAGGAACCCACAAACATGTTTTATTCCATGTGTATCCAAGTGTTATGAGTTATTTTCTAATCTTCCTTCACTGGGACACACAGCAAAATGGTTGGACCAGGGTCCACAGAAATCCCTTGATCAACGAAAAGAACCTTGAAATAGCATCCATAATAATGTGGGTGACCAAGTTTATTCTTTATAATGGCTTTTTTTTTTTTTTTTTTGAGTTTCTGTCTATATTCGGCCCTCTGTATCTGCTCAAGGATATGGAGGGCTGAGTATACTATCCCAGTTTCTACAAGGGACTTGAGCATCTGCGGATTTTGGTATTCTCAGGGGGTCCTGGAACCAACCCCTCAGTTACTAAGGGTTGACTGTATAAGCAGTCAGGCTTGCAGAACATCTCCAGTCACAGATCTATCTAGAAAGAGGCAGACATTTCTAGAGCTGTGCTTTCTTCACTTGGAATATGTGCAGTTGAGGACGCAGATGGGCTGACAGCCGTATGAGTGATAAAGTTCATCCGTAGCACCTAAGCTCATAACCTTGAGGGCAGAGAGACCCAAAATAACGGTCCTTTTGAGTAACTAGAGAATTCTAAAACTCCACACACGAGGTTTCCTGACCACAGGGCATCAATACCCATCATTTTTGGAAAGCTTTGGCAAAGTATCGCACTGATTTATTTGAGCTCACAAAGATCTGATGTAATATTTAAAAACAGATCTCTTCTTCGTGTAAACACGAATTAAGAAAAATGTAAATCCCCCATCTAGGTTTATTTTTTTAATATGGATTTTAATTATATATTTAGAAATCTGGAGCGCTCAAAGCCTTAAACAGTTAAGATAATAAATGGAATCTGGCAGAACATTTGTTCTGATTACTAGATGTTTAATGATACTTGGAACGTCAAGATGCATGTGAAATTACACTCAAGTATGATGCACACAAAATAACTTGGAAAGGATCAGATCTCATTTTGACTTGATTCTTTTCTCCTGGAATACAGACAAACCACATTCTTGTTTTCTTCCTGCATTCTCCCCCTTAGATTAAACTATATTACTTTTGACTGATACTCATCTCTGTAATTTGCGCTTTTTGAAAGGATAATTGTTACAAGAATTACATTTTCAGTTTTTTCCAGTAATTGGAAGACGTAACTTTAAATCAGTAGTCTTATTTCCTAGCTGATCAAACATGGAATGTAATTCATGAGTCGTTTTCAAAATAAATGTTTAACTCCTCCATGCAAAGTTTAAACGTCACTTCGAATTTACTTTGACTCAGGTTGATCGATGGCTGTAATTTGCTCTCTCTAAGAACTTTTCTATTTTAAATGTTACAGCTGTCCGTATTAAATGTGTGAAAAGACAGGGGCACTATTACCTAAAAAACGCATACATAATTTCTACACAAGTCATTCCAAAGTTAAATACTAAATATGAAGGTTAATGATGATACAGGGCCAGCTATATAACGTCTGTATCAGACCACATGACTGCTGCAGTGTTTCATACCATGAACATGCCGCTGTCTCATGGAATCTATCTGCTACAAGAGCTTACACATGCCAATTTTGTGCCATGCACCCTTCGTGAACAAAAAATGAACTGGCTCAAGTATCTACGCCAGTCATCCATTCTAAATAATTACTAACTACTCACATTCTAAATATTTAGATTACTAGGAATCTCAGTGTTGGACCATCACCTTTCCCTCACTGCACTTCAGAGCAGTAGAAGGCTTTCTGATTGCATGTCCTTGAACACAATATTAATACACATATGAAATGGATTAGAATGGCTGAGGTGTTTGAAAGGAAGGAATTTTGATTTTTATAGAGATTGACGCAAAGATCATTTTTCTTGGTCCAAATTTACTTTGTTAAACATACCCCAATCTCAGCCTGCCAAATGTAAAAGCAAAAGCCTATTTTCTTTCGAATCATTTTCTTTTTTGTATTTTTTCTCTCATGTGTTTTTCAGATTTTCCTATCAACACAGCACAGGTAAGATTAAAAGTAGAATTAAATCCAAATATGATATACCTATAAGGAAAACAGTTAACAGTCCAGTACTAAAAAATTGGGGCTCGTAAAGAAGGAAATATTTAACTTTATTTCTGTGTGTGATTGGTTTTAAAAGCTGATGGGTGGCGGGGGGTTGTTAGCCATGCCAAATCCTCTAGCAACACTTACAGTTTCCAGTCACAGTAAGGGTGTTTTTAAAAGTCCTCTGGTATGGGTGGTGCTTGGTTACAGGGTTTAGGGGTAAAATGTAAAATCACTCCGAGAGGTATTTCCGACAGCTGGCAGCCTCTGTGTCTCTACCTTTATTATTATCATCATCATTATTATTATTTTGGTAATTAGGCTGCTACTGAGCAAGGAGTGAGTGATGCTGTAGGAGTCCAATGTTTGGGTCTAGGTTATAATAGAACAGAGTCCATCTGCACACACTGATCCACAGCTCACAAACCTAGAAAATCTCATCTGAGAATAATAAAATACTCTCTCAAGCTCCTATTCATAAATCCTGAATGCAATTCTTAATCTTGCAGAGATAAAGAATGAGCACAGGAGAAAAAAAGTATGAGATAACCTTCTGACCTTAAAAAGCAACAACTTAAAAAAGCTGAAATTTAATTAAATGTTTGGAAGAGGTGGGCTTACTTTCCTCCAACTGATCTGTACATTCCTAAAAGAACCATGTTTAATTTTGTTCATGCACCTGAAGATTCTGGTTTTAAACAAGCTATGTTAAATCTCAGGTAGCATATGCTCGATACCACACACCATTATGGAATACCTGAGGGTTCTTCTGCCCATCTCTTAAGTTGCAATTAACACTTTCTCTGCCTTCAGCAGAGCAATCTCTGTATGGCTTAAGTGACAGAACATTGGACTGGGAAGAGACCTGACTTCCAGCCAAGGTACATCTATCAGCTGCCTTCATGGGCTTGGGCTCTATTATTGCCAATAAGTAGTAACCAGAAGGTGAGTCTCAATGGGTGGTCAGCTTCCTTGGCTATAAGGAACCCTGTCCTGTTGGGAGCATGTTGCTTCCCTTAAGGGCATTAGGAAAGAAAAGGATGAGAAGCATTAAGCTTGATTCAAAGATCAACTCCTTCAGCCTTTCAGTCTCATCCATAAAAGGAAAGGGTTTACAAATTACCAAAAACTCAAATGAGTCCATGTTGCTTTCACTTAAACAATTACAAACGATCAATCACCATAACCTGTCTAGACATACAAAGTCTGATAAATGTTCATTTAAGACAATGAGAAATAAACACCATTCTCCCAATAGAGAGTCATAAACTTTCAAAACTGGCTTAAAAAAACCTCCCGGGAACATAGTTTTCCAACTATAGTTCTCCTGCATCTCTGAATTTGAAAAATACTGCCTGTATAATCCCCTTCATTTAAACCCAGTTTCCACTACAGAGAAAGAAAAAGAGAAAACCAACCAGTGGTTAATTTATGCACTAATGCATGCATCACTGTGATGGAAGATTCAACTGTTTGCTATTCATTGAAGGTTTACGTCTATCACGTGCTTTGGCACTGGGGGTTGGAAGGAAGGGGCTACAACCTCTGCTTTCATGAGTATAATAGGAGAGTCTGATAATTGCCTAAGTCAGGGATAAAGACCCTGAGGTTTCAGAGGAGGAAGCCTTGGGAAGTCAGAGATGGTTTCATGTGTAACAGGGAACACTTGCTGGGAATGGCGAGGCAGAGGGGCAGATTGTGAGCAATCGAAGCAAAAGAAAAAGGCAGAGTGATGGGAAAGTATTGGAAAAAAGTAGAAGAGAAGACTAAAGCTGTATGTTTGCATCTGATTTTAGAAAGTCTTAAATACCACACCAAGGACTTGGACTCAACCTGACTAACAATAATAGTAGGCTATTAAAGGTGTGTAAGAGAGAACAACAGCAATCTTTAAGCAATTTATAACACAGCTTGAATATAGGAAAGGTGTGATGAATTAGGATGACAGTGGCAGGGTGCCAAGGCAGGAGTGTATATAAGGGACCAGGGAGCTAAAATTAGCATCATTTGGCAATCAACTACACGCAAAAGCTGAGGGTGCAGGAGTTGCCAAAGATGCATCTGAGATTTCTAGTCCAGACTTTGAGAACAGTGGATCCTTTCATTAGGGCAGCTAAGAAAAGACTTTTCCCACCATTTTGTGTTGTGTTTACATTGTGTAGGGGGAGGTCAGAAGGAGACAAGGAGATGAGTCCTTTCAACCCTGGGGTTCTTTGCATTTTTGATGCTGAGGCTTCGGAAATTTTAAATGTGAGATATTAAAGACATTTCCCAGGCTAGGTTTTCCAGCAAAAACTAGAACTTTCCTGGAGCTGGAACTCAGGAAAACATCTGAATCTGAATAAATAGGTGTGAAAAGCCTTTACATAGATACAGACTTGCAGCAATAAAGGAAATCTCTAAACACAACATACAGGAAGCCAGGGAACTCAAGGCCACCTTTTGGAGAGTCACATTTGAGGGTGCTGCAGAGGCAGGGCTGAGGGGGCAGCAAAGGAGATGAAGAAACACTCAGAGGAGGAGGAATAATGGAGAATTCAGCGTCTTAGATGCTGGGGGAAGCATTTCAGCGCTGACGTTCTAGAATCAAGGCCAGTGGAGACCCAGAGGGGACCAGCAGCACTTGATGATTACTTATCTGTGGTCTCAGGGGCTTCAGTACAGGTAGCAGAAGGCAGGCGGTAGGAGAATCTGCAACATGTAACTAATGTTTGAGAACCTTGCCATTGAGAGGACGGATGGAAACTTCAAGAAGCAGGAGTCAAGTGAAGGGATTTTAAAGTAGAGAAGAGCTGAATATACTATTACTAATAGGGGAAGGCACCTGCCAGAAAGGGAACAACGAATGAGAGAAAGCGCAGCAGAGGTGGTAGAGGGTGACATCGAAGAGACTGGGTAGGGAAATATCAGGTGTCTCTGTTTCTTTTCCTATGTGCAGCGGCCAAGGTGAAAAAAAAAAAAAAAGAGGCAAAGAAATAAGGGCATTAATAGCCTAGACACAAAGGCACTCATTCTCTATTTTCTTCTTATCTTAAAAGAAGTGCCCCCCTTTTCCCCCAGAGCTAATTCAACCTGTTGGGTCCCTGATTTCACCCTCTTCCACATTCTCGGGAACATTTTCTCATCACTTTGCTGCTCTCCAGCCATGCTCTCCCCTGTACCTACTCGGGTCTCCTGTTGAAAATGCAGGGCTGCTCGGGCTGGTTCCCCGTACAGTCGATGCCTAACGCATATCTGTTCTTACTGCGGGAGAGCAGCTCCACAAATATTCCCCTATAGAATCAGAGCATCACTGTGGTGAAGGTAGGATCCCCATTTTACGGGTTGTCCAAAGTCACAGTTGTACAAAGTAGCCGGGCTGTGACTTAAGACTGGGTCCCACTCTCAGGCCTCGTGTTCTTTCTCCCGTGCAGAGCTGTCTCTAGACACTTGTCAAGATGCCGGCAGTAGACTCTGTTTCTGTCTAAACATTACAAAGTACCTGGCTTGCTGTCAGAGGCCAAACTTTAAATGGCTGAAATAGCTTGATAGATTGTGTGAAAATTTTATGGTCCTTCCGTCAGACACCATAATTTATTGTCACATAATACACAGTTAGAAGAACCGAAAGAAACCATCCCACAAGGGCAAACAATGCGGAGGCAGTGGCCCTTTGACACGCTAAGGCCACAGGCATTATATGGATCCAATAAGAAAGCTGCTTCTACGACCGAGAAAACAACCTCTTGATCTTGCAAAATGTTTTTGGACACCTAAAGGCTCTTTTATGACTGTGGCTGATTAAAATGAAAAGCCCAAACGACTAAAATGTTCTTTTTGATGAGTTTTTGCCATGAACTATGGACCTTGTAGTCCAGTGAGATTTGAGCCCTTTGATCCTGGGCGCTCACATAAATTTAGTCATAAAACAACATTGGATTTGATTTTACTAGTGTGGCCGATGTTGCCAGATTTGTAATGCAATCTTGTTTTCTCCCCTCCTCAGTTTTAAGCCCATCCACCATTGTTTTATAGCAGAAGCAAAGGACTTTCCATTTGATTTTGGCAATCAAGCCTCAAGATTGAGCCGCTACTCTAGAATGTGGGAATTCCACAGAGAAAATAATGATGCTGTACTACATTCATCAACTTTGGGATCAATGTTATTTTATGCGCTGAGAATATCAAAAAGGAAAACCCTTTTTTTGCATGAAGATAATTACAGATTTTCACCACTTAAAAGGGTTAGGAGATGTTGTGGTTGAGAACTGTTAAGTATGAAGCAGGAAAAACAAGATCAGACTTAGCATCCATAAATTTCCAGCAGGACTAACTGAAAATTAATTTTTAAAAAAATCAAAAGACCCTCCAGGTTACGTATCGAACAGCAGAACATATCTCAGTTTTCAAATTTCATTTACCTAAAAAAAAACTGGTACCTGTGGGAGAAGTAAAGATTCAACAAAACATGTGTTTAACAAAAAGACGTGCAATCAATATGATGCCTAGGTTTAATTCAGTTCCTTTGCTAATGTTCTAATTATTTGCCTTTGTATGTGTCTGTACCACAATATAATATTCCTGTAACTTCTAATTTTAGAAGTGAAAGTTTTACTATGAAAGGTCTCTGAGGAAACCAAAATACAAATAATTTTAGAAAGACCTGTATTACAGAGGCCAACATGATCAATAGTGGGGCAGCATTATTCATTTTTTATGGACTAAACATAAAACAGTTTGGGCTCACTTAGGAAGAACCATGAAATATTTAGCCTGTTCACTAGACCAGGAAATACTCATTGAAGTTGGATAAACAGTTTTTATAATTTTTTATTCATGGATTGCCTGAAGGCCAGGAAATTGCTCACCAAGATTATTCTGTAATTGACATGGGACACAAGAGTCATGAGAGGTCTCAACAATAAGGTCTAACTTAAAAAGGTTACCATAGAATATACAGGTCACTATCCTTTAGGCAATGCCTCAGGGCATTCTCAGTTGTAGTCTCTCAATCCCTGCCTGACCCCAATGAGCATCTCAGGATATGGTCCATCAGGAGGAATGTAATTCCAGCAAATGTTCACTGCCTTGCCTTTTGGTGCTAATATACTGCATTAAGCCATATGAAATTGCTGTTTTAGAGTCAAAACAGGTCAAATATCAACAATTTCATAAGATTCAACTTATAAACCCCATCCAAATTTGAATAAAAACCCCCTTTATTCTATGTTTTCTCAATTTTGTGAGAAAACTTTAAATTATGTGTATTATATCTATTTGCAACAGAAAGGGGTCATGCCATATGTAGTATTAAGACACAGAGCTATATTATATACATACCCACTAAAAGCTTCCAAAGACTATATAAGAAATTGTCACCTACTTGTCGAGAAAAGTAATTGTCCTGGTGGTGTGTATATATTCAGTTATGATGAGAGAAGGGTATGCAGATACCAAGAAAGAGCTTTCTCATTTCACAGTCAAAAGGGTAGTACAGTGTCAGCACCTTCTTCCTTCCTATTAATTAATTCATTCAACAAATATTTATTGTGTACTTATTATGTTCAAGTAGCGGTCTAGGTACCCAAGAAAAAAAATCAAGCTGTGCAAAACAGAGAGGCAACAGTGGGTTTTAGTAGCTCCAGTTTCAGCAGAAGCAACCATCAGCACTGATAGAAAGTCAGTGCTTTTTGTCAGAGAGCGTGAATTCTCCCAGCCATGCCCCTGCCTTAGTCAAAGCCAGTATCACCTCCTACCCGCAAGATGGCCATGCTTCCCAACTGTCCTGTCCACTTCCACTCCGGCTCCCCTACTATTTATCCCATGCAACAGTAGCCGGGGGGTCTTTTGAAAACACACATCTATCCTATTCATGTCACACACTTCTCTGCTCAGATTTAGTAGATTCCCACTGTTCTGAGGATGAAATTGGAAAGCCTTAAGAAGACCAACCAGACCCTTCCAGAATCCAGCCTCTTGTTCCCCTCCACACCCAAGGTTTTCAAACTGTGGTCTGTGATCCACGAGTGGGATAACAAATCAATTTATGCCTCATCGCCAGCATTTTTACAATAAGAGAGTTGAATATACCAGAATACATCACGTGAAATAATTTCTGCTTAACAGAACCCTTATTTCACGCACACACAAACATGTAATCTGAGTTTTGATGTAAAATTTATTTCTTAGTCCAGGATGCAGTTTAAAAACTTTGAAAAATCCTACTCCAGAGCTTTTCCCCCAAACTCTCTCGTATTTGATACTCACTGCCCTCTGGGCACACTGGCCTCTCCAGAGTCCTCAAACCAACCACACTCCTCTTCACCCCTTGCGTCTCTGCTTAAATGTCACTTCCTAAAAGTATCCTTCCCTGACCCCTCAAATCTAAATTATAGTCTATCCATAGCACCTCATTCTGTATTTTTCCTCACAGCACTCATCATATTAACTGATTATTTTATCAACATCTGTCTCTGACTGGACTAGAGGCTCCCTACAAGAAAGTAGAGATCGTGTGTGTTCTGTTCCCTCCAGCGCCTAGCACAGTGCCTGACACCTAGTCAGCAGTTTAACATATAGTGAATGAACGAATAACAGAGAGACCTCTAATTTCTTTTCGATGAGTCCATTCTTAGAGGAAACACAGATGCTCCATTTCAAGAGGCACTGTTTTGCTGGCTCTTTGTCTTCTGTCATATAGAATGTGCACGTATATTTATGGCCATAAACACAACACATACGGCTTCTGTTATTACATTAAGCATTATGCCTATGAGTATAGAACTATCCATACATATTTGTGTATGCTGTTCTGTGAAAAAAACTAAGAGCGATTTTCTTCTTCATGTGTTTAAGGCAAAGCTCTAAACTGGAAAGCTCCTTTAATCATCAACAGAAAACCTGGAGCTTTATTAAGAGAAAAAGAGTGAAGGTGACCTCCAGTGGTGAGACTGGGGGATGGCTTCCAAAATAATTGTAATACACAGATAACCGATCACACAGATCCACCTATCTATGCAATACCTTTCTCAAGTAATACTTTAAATTATGCATATCATATCTATTTTCAACAGGTAGGGGGTCACTGCACACAGAGTATTAAAAGAAAATAAGCAGAAATGTATTACAGAGACACCTACAGCAGCTTTTTTTTTTTTTTCAGGAACCCCCAAAGTTATAGTGTTTAACAGTACAACTGACCAAGGTCCAAGACGTGCAGTTACCATGTTCAGGAAACAGGGTGGGCAGGGGAGGGAAATCACTCTATAAACTAAATCTATCATACGTGGTAAGAAGAAGGCACACTTTATAATTGCCACTCACAAATAATTAAAGAAATTGCCACTCATTTAAGGCAATCAGAACATCTGAGACTTGAGAATTCTCTTAGCTGAGATCGAAGATCGGAAATTTGCAAATCCCATTGAAAGGAGATAATTTTAAAATGCTAACATGGCATAGTCTTTCCCTTCATTAGCCTCTGGGTAACATGAGGGACTTAGTTTACGCTGCCTGTTATTCAGCCTTTATTGTACATTCTGTTCTTTTAACTAAACAGTAAATCCTCTGAGAACATAATCCATGTGGGGATTAAACAAAATAATCCAGGATATGTGCTAAGTAGAATATCTGGCATATGGTAATATACAATAAATGTTAGCTGCTATTATTAAGTGATGGTTTGTTTTTTTTTTAAATAAATTTACTTATTTATTTATTTATTTATGGCTGTGTTGGGTCTTCATTGCTGCGCACGGGCTTTCTCTAGGTGTGGCGAGCGGGGGCTACTCTTCGTTGCGGTGCGCGGGCTTCTCATTGCAGTGACTTATCTTGTTTGTGGAGCACGGGCTCTAGGCGAGTGGGCTTCAGTAGTTGTGGCACGTGGGCTCAGTAGTTGTGGCTCGCAGGCTCTAGAGTGCAGGCTCAGTAGTTGTGGCGCACGGGCTTAGTTGCTCCGCGGCATGTGGGATCTTCCCGGAAAAGGGCTCGAACCCGTGTTCCTTGCATTGGCAGGCGGATTCTTAACCACTGCACCACCAGGGAAGTCCCCTTAAGTGATGTTTTATCTCTAGCACATTTCATATTTGACAGGTGCTCAATGAGTATTTTTATAAAAAAGATAAACTATAAAAAGCAGGGTTATATATATATAATTGCATTTTAAGGAGTTTATCTTTAGAGCAAGAACAATTTTGAAATGCAATACCTTATAGCAGAGACTTGGGGGGCCCTAACTCTTGGGGTGCTTTCACATATTCAGATATTTCTTTCATAAAATCATGGCAGCAGCAATATTTCCTTTAACAGGCAGTAATGGAAACGAGAGCATCACACTTATATCACAAAAATATTAAAAGCAATGCTCTTTGGAACATTAGGTATAACATTAATCACAGAATTTATTTTTATATATATATACAGGTGCATGGTTTATATTGAGTAAACGTTACTGCCAAAGAATACACACCAACAGCCACTGGCTTAAAGTGAACTGAACATGCTGCTCCTCGGAACAAACAGTTATTTATCCGTCATCTACCACTGCCACTGTACCTCCAGTCCCATACTTAGCTAACACAACAGTTGCAATCAGCACCATGTCAACCAAGTTACAATGTCACCATGACCACAGTTTCAGATGAGAAACTGAAGCTCCGAAAGGTTTAGATCATTTAAGGCCACGCATCTAGTTGGTAATGGAGATAGGATTCAACCCAAGGAAGATTCCACACCTGTGTTTCTACTCAGCCGTCCTGCCTAGAGCTGTGTTACATTTCATCCGATGAATGGTTAGTTGACTTCATTATGTGGGTTTATTTTTCAGCAAATTCTGCTGCTAAGGTCCATCGTCCTTAAGGCCTGATATTCTACCCGAGGAGAGATCAAAGGCAAGGGTCAGTCCAGAACCAAGGTCATGGTACAAATCTTCTCTAGGCAAGGACCTTCAAGGTGGAAGAACTTTCAGAGGCTCAGTGTAGAGGCTGAGTGCCGCTTCACAGGGTTGGTGTAAGAACTCATTTAATCCTCATATCACTAAATATCAGCTATTATCACTCCTTCAATAGAAGCAGCTGCGGTGAAATGATCAAAGCGCACGCGCACACACACGCAACACACACAGACATCATATATTCACACTCTAGATTCCAAAGCCCACGTGAGGCTGGACTTGTTAGAAGAAGCACGGGTGCCCATTTATCACAGGTGGGCACATCCTACAAATAGGTGACAACACAGGGAAGAGGCACATCACCCATTTGCTTAAGGAGTCAGCAATGCTGGAGCTCTGTTGGGGAAGATAGGTTTGAGAACAG
The DNA here is from genome assembly GCF_003031525.2 of Neophocaena asiaeorientalis asiaeorientalis. Taxonomy (NCBI): domain Eukaryota; kingdom Metazoa; phylum Chordata; class Mammalia; order Artiodactyla; family Phocoenidae; genus Neophocaena; species Neophocaena asiaeorientalis. The sequence goes on from NW_020175821.1 coordinate 9,261,855, forward strand.
CTGAGGAACTATATTCAAATTGCAGAAATCAACGAAGTGAGTAGCTGGCAAGATGCAGAGAAGTTTTGCCACTGTATTTTCTTACTTAATTTATGGTCTCAGAAATTGATTCCTCTGAGATTCAGGTTTCAAATCTCTAAGATGAATATAGACAAATATCAAGATTATGGTGACAAATACTAGAGGCTCTTCCTCAAAGCTGGGCTCAGGACCAGCTACGGGAAATGCAGTTCTAGGTGCTCTTTTCTTCTATACTTAGGTAGGAAGAACAGTTCATCATTTCTGAACCCAGCGAAGTAAGAGGTCTCTGTTGCTCTTTTTTCTTTCTTTATAAACATCACATAAATGTCTCCATTTTTTTGTTTTTTTACCATAGAAAGAGCTTGTACAGGATAAAAATAAGGGATGATCTGCAGAAGTCTTTGCCACAGGATGAGGGGAAGAGGGAAAATGAAAAGTTAGAAAACCATTATACTAGAGAAAATGCGTCAAATCAGCTGACAAGTGGACAGTGGAAACAGAGTAGATTTAGAAACCAGACAGACCTGGTTAGGAGATCTTGCCGTTCCACCAGCCAGCTATGAAAACGCAGGACAGCACTTAACTTCTGAGCCTCACTTGTTTAGAAATTACGTATATAAAGCACCAAGTAGAGTGCCTGGCCGTTTGTATGTACTTCATATTCAACAATTATGGTCATAACCATCTCCAATTCAGTCAGAAAGCAAAGGGTACTCAGCATTTAAACTCTGAAAATCAAACGAAGCTTCTCCCTATTGCTTCCTAAAAATGCAGTAGAGGGCTTCCCTGGTGGCGCAGTGGTTGAGAGTCTGCCTGCCAATGCTGGGGACACAGGTTCGTGCCCCGGTCCGGGAAGATCCCACATGCCGCGAAGCGGCTGGGCCCGTGAGCCATGGCCGCTGAGCCTGCACATCCGGAGCCTGTGCTCTGCAACGGGAGAGGCCACAACAGTGAGAGGCCCGCGTACCGGGAAAAAAAAAAAAAAAATGTAGTAGAACACCAACCACACCCAAGTGTTTGCACGAAGAGCTATCTCTTGCTCACCCTTCCAACACAGCTGCCCTCTCTATTCCATCAATAGCCCTTTCAGGGAAGGACAGGAGGAAGAAAGAAAGGGAATAAGGAAGGAAGGAAAAAGGAAGAGAAAAGAAATGTAAAAGCCCACAAAGGTCTAAAAGCTCCAAGGATGTTTGCTTGGTACGCATGAAACCATGGAGGAAAGAGGATGAGGACTTTCTTACTTAGCCTCTCCAAGCTCTACACCGGGGGTCACCAGCGTGGATGTCTACAGGGCCTGGCAATCAACAGCAGCAAGACAACAGGGAACGTGGGGAAGAGTTGTGGCAAATTAAGAGTACACGTGCTCATTTAAATTGATTCAGGGGTGACTTTTTAAATGACATTAACATGAGCAAACTCACTCCTTTGGATTGTGTTTGATGGCGCCATAAAGTTAAGAACTCTTTGGCTCTCCTAATGCTACCTCTAAAACAGCTTTCTACTGAAATACCTTGAGTCATGAAGAAATTTCTAGCAACGTCCAGTCATACTGCTCAGCAACTATTCATCATATTATGACTCATTGCCCAGCACTGCTGCAGGTAATGTGGGACCAGGGGACCTCAAAGACTTCTGGGATGAGTTGAGGCGGACACACGGGCCCACTCTTCCCAGGCCAGAAATAATTGAACTTCAGAAGGAAATGTAGACTACCTAGTCCTATACTCTTACTTTATGGGTAAAAAAACCTATTACTCACCCAATGGTACACGACTGTACAAATCACACAGCATTATGAAGCAAGGCAGGACAAGTGTGGGGAGAAGGAAGCACTCCCCACAGGCTCAGCGTACTTCATTCTCTTCCTCGTTTCTCATGAAGAGTCAAAAAAGCAAAAGCCTATGCCAGAAACTAACACAACATTGTAAATCAACCATACTTCAATTTAAAAACATTTTTTAAAAAGCAAAGGCCAACATTCAAAAAGTCACTGGTCCAACATCAGCCTGTCCCCTAAAGTCAAAAACTATTGAAAAAAGAATAACCATCTGGGCCCAAATGAGTGACTCAAGTTCAGAGTTTAAGACTCGGTGGGGTTTTTACAGCAGCACTATTCACAACAGCCAAAACATGGAAATAACCTAAATGCCCATCATCAGATGAATGGATAAAGAAGATGTGGTACATATATACAATGGAATACTACTCAGCCATGAAAAAGAACAAAATGATGCCATCTGAAACAACATGGATGCAACTAGAAATTATCACACTAAGTGAAGTAAGTCAGAAAAAGACAAATACCACTTGATATTATTTATATGTGGAATCTAAAATACGGCACATATGAACCTATCTACAAAACAGAAACAGACTCAACTCACAGACACAGAGATCAGACTTGTGCTTGCCAAGGGGGAGGCAGGTGGGAGAGGGATGGACTGGGAATTTGGGGTTGCAAACTAAATATTACATTTAGAATGGATAAACAACAAGGTCTTACTGTATAGCACAAGGAACTATATTCAATCTCCTGGGATAAACCATAATGAAAAAGAATGTTAAAAAAAAAAGAATGTATGTGTGTGTGTGTGTCTGTGTGTGTGCGTGTGTATGTGTAAAACTGAGTCACTTTGCTGTACAGCAGAGATTGGCACAACACGGTAAATCAACTATACTTCAATTTAAAAAAAAAGAAGACTCAGCGGGGATGTTTGGAGCCCATGGCCTCTGAGAGGTAAACAAAGCCGGCATCAGCCTCAATGATACAAATGAAAGTAAAGCACACACTCTTCATTCTACAACCATTTTCCCTCTATCAGCAAATGCAGCTTGAAAAAATAACGGAATTATATGGGGCAAGACAGCATCTTGAAGGCTGAGACAAAGGGCTCCTGGGCTAAGTCAGCTAGGGAATTAATTGCTTTGTGTTTTCCATCAAAGTTCAACTCCAAATATATCTGCAAGCTTCTAGGTAGCCAGGGGCCCAACAGGCATCTCAACACCAGCAAACCTACTAAACTCCTAACATTGTACTGTATATACACAATGAAACAATAAATTAAAATAATATTTCCCAACACTCTGTCTTCTTTCCTGGCATCTCGGTAATGAAATATCGGCACTTAGGGGAATACCATAATGGTTTAATGAAATCATCATATTTCATATTTGCAAAAGTTTTGTTTATCAATCTACAAATTACTCCCCTTCCCTCAAAGTATTCTCCATAAATTAATAGATTCAAATGTGTTGTGTTGATAACAAAGAACATAACAGATGGGAAAGGCTCCGGATGTACGTGTCTTTATAAATTTAGCTGTATCGGCTCAAGTTTGTACTCAATTTTGTTTCAACAGCAGTGTGTTTACTATTAGAAATGGACCAGTGGGGTGGGTTGGAGAGACAAAAGTAAGGAAGTCTACAAGTTCCTCTTAGTGGAGGCCAACATACCATTTGGTTCTCTGGGGGACCACGAGGTAGAATGCAAGTTAATTTCTAGTTTGGCGCCCATCCCTGGATCACTTCACAGTAGGAGTTACCAGATTAGAAATGTGCCGGTGTTACACAATGAGCAGGGGCCTGCCAGAGGCCATTGCTCAGTCAAGTTTCCCCTTAGTGAAGGACTGTGCCTGTGATGAATGGGGTAAATAGAAAAGGTTCCCGTAAAGGAAATGTGACGGCTGGCTAGTTCTTTTTCTTCTGTCCCACAACCCAAAGAACATTAGTTAATAACAGATAAAACAATGTGTCATTTCCATGGCACTTACTTCCAAACTGCTGGAAGTGCTGGTCAAAAACAATATTCTTAAATTATCCAAGCTCCTCAAAAGCCAGATGTGGGGCACGCATTGTTTTTTTTTTCGACTTTCAAAATCGAAGAAGTCAAGAGTCAAAGAAGTCCTACCCGTCCCTCATGCTTTTCTCCCGTCAGAAAGAAGAACCGGCCCTCCTATCGAAGCTGCATTTACCATTCTGAGAAGCTGCATCCCCTCCCTGACTCAGGTATCCTAATCAGCCCTGGGAGGCTCGAGGGCAGAGTGTCACTGAACACCCGAACAGTGTCCCACGGAAGCAAGCAGAGCTGAGAAGAGCCCCTCCCCGGCTTAGAAAGGGGAACCTCCGGAAGAAGCCAAAAGGAAAACGGGGGAGGGGGGGTGTAAATAACAGGGCTTTGGAGACTGAGTTACATAACCCTAAGGCTGAAAGGACACCGTGGTGGACAAATTGAAATTTTAAAAAATGTATGCTTGGGCCAATAATAAAAATTCAAAGGTACTATTAGTATATGGCCTGGTCCGTCCCTCATTTTATAAATTAGGAAACTGAGTCAAAAAAATTGCCCGAAGTTCACATTGTTCTTCGTCCCCAAAGTAAGACCTCACTCCAGACCTTCTGTTTCTAGATCTAACATTCTTTCCATTAATGTTGCACTGATTAATAGAAAGAGCATCGGCTTCAAAGTCAGACAGATCTAGGTGGATTCAAATTCAGGTTCCTCCACTTACTAGTCTAGGACTTCTGACAATTCATGGTCTCTGGGAGCCTCAGGCTCTGTCATGTATAAAATGGGGACAAATCTATTACTTTGCTTATATTTCTACATTTACTCTTTATGATACAAACGCCAAATGCATAGAACAAAGGTCGGCACACAGTGAGGATCTGATTACATTTAGGTGCTAATGTTTTTGAATCATAGGTTGTTAGATATTTCAAAGAAATGTCTATGTATCATCTCTGTGCCAAGCACTTTGCTGGGTTCTTTCAAAGACAGAAAGAAAACTGCTCCCCCCAGGTGCCTACAATCAGATTAATAAGCAGGACCTTGATAGCATGAAAAGGTGATGAGACCGCTCAAAGGATTTCACTTGAACTCAGAATGTGCCTTGTACATTAAGATTATACGAATCAACATAGAGTAGTTCAGAAACATCAGTTACTTGGAGGAAAAAAAGAATTATGTGAGAAACAAGCTATACAGTCCTCCTTCCCTCCCTCCCTCCATTCTTCTCTATTCATGGTAAAGCTCTAACAGGGAAACAAGATACTTTTCAAATTTATTTGACCATGAAATACTTTTGTCAAGGAGCATTTCAGAGGCTCACCGTTCAGTAGAATGAGCTTTGGGAAAGCCCGGTTTAGACCCCCTGACATAGATAGAGCACAGATGCCGAAGAACAGCTGGAAGATCATGGAAAAGTCACCCTCAAAGAATAAGTCAAAGTCCCAGGGAAGTCCTCAACCAAACGAGCCTGAGGACCACTCTAAACTCAAGCTGCCTAATTATAAGGAGACCTATGCAAGGCAAAAGGAATGAGAAATAGTATTTACTGAGCATGTGTTGGTAACCGGGTATACGTCATATTGAACAATCCTAGAAGGGAGGCATCATCAAATTATCATAATTTTTTAAATTATTTTTTAATTGAGCTATAGTTGATATATAATATTTTATAAGTTACAGATGTACAACACAGTGATTCACAATTTGTAAAGGTTATACTCCATTTACAGTTATTGTAAAATATTGGTTATATTCCCTGTGCTGTACTATATACCCTTGTAGCTTATTTATTTATATTTTAGTATATAAAATTGATTTATATAGATTATATTGCTTTATTGAGTTTTTTAAATCATAAAACTAGTACATATGCATGTTGAAAATTCAAGGAATTCAGAACTGCCTAATTAACAAAGAAAAATATCCTAACCTGGCAACCACTGTAAACATTATGGGAAATAAAATTTTCAAATCACTATTTATGAGCCCACACAGGCACATACACACAATTTTTATGATAGGAATCATACCACTAATAGGCAACTTAATATTTTTTTACTCAATAATGTTTAATCTATCTTAAATATCAGTACTACATTCTACAGTGTAGTGAGCATCTGTTATTTTTTTTAAACATCTTTATTGGACTATAATTGCTTTACAATGGTGTGTTAATTACTGCTTTATAACAAAGTGAATCAGCTATACATATACATATATCGCCACATCTCCTCCCTCTTGCGTCTCCCTCCCACCCTCCCTATCCCATCCCTCTAGGTGGTCACAAAGCACTGAGATGATCTCCCTGTGTTATGTGGCTGCTTCCCACTAGCTTATTTATTTTATACATAATAGTTTGTACCTCTTAATCCCTTACCCCTATCTTGCCCCTCCCCTCTTCCCTTTCCCCACTAGTAACCACTAGTTACTATATCTGTGAGTCTATTTTGTTAGATTCACTAGCTTGTCTTATTTTTTTAGATTCCACGTATAAATGATATCATACAGTAATTGTCTTTCTCTGACTTATTTCACTTAGCATAACACCCTCTAAGTCCATCCATGTTGCTGCAAATGGCCAAATTTCATTCTTTTCTATGGCTGAGTAGTATTCCACTGTATGTATAGTTGGATGTATAGGATGGACAGTTAGGTTGCTTCCATATCTTGGTAATTGTAAACAATGCTGCTATGTACAGTGGGGTGCATGTCTTTTTGAATTAGTGTTTTTGTTTTTTTCAGATATACACCCAGGAGTGGAACTGCTGGGTCATATGGCAGTTCTGTTTTTAGTTTTTTGAGAAACCTCCATACTGTTTTCCACAGTGGCTGCACCAATTTATATTCCCACCAACAGTGTAGGAGGGTTCCATTTTCTCCACATCCTTGCCAACATTTGTTATTTGTGCATCAATATGATTATTATTGCACAAATGCTGAAACTGAGAGAAGTCCCGGAGACGTTGACTAATTTCCTAATGTCACCATGCAAGGAGTTGAACTGAATCCTGACTCGAAAACCTGAGCTCTTTCATACTCTCGTCACGCATAAAATAGTATCACACCTGGTTCTCTGACTACGATGAGACAAAGCTCAACTATGTAGAGAAAGATTTTCCACGAGAGCTGTGATAGTGACTGTCAAACCTTGCTCCTAGACAATCCTGAAGGAAAAACTCTTCATTTATACCGTGGTAAAATTAGTTTTATCACATGCCTTAAAAGGGCAGGTGCGAACTATGTTTCTACCCAATGGCCATGAACTTGTTATGCAATGGCTACCACAAGCAAAAATTTCTCAAATAAGTATCTGTAAATGTAAGGTGCCACTTTTTCAAAAATAAAATCAGTAACACAGAATTACTCAAAACTGAAAACTGAACTAGATGATACTGAACATTATGAAGTGATCATATACTCTCTAAGGCAGAGTTTGCTACATAAAGGGCATATTAGGCAAAATTTAAGAATTTTGCTGGTTATAATCATAAATGACATGAAATAGTCAAGCCATGGAAAATGTCTGACCTGCCACCACTCTCCTGCTGGAGCTTTCAGTAGAAAAGTCAGTCAAGTGCTTTGAGTTGAAGGTATATATAAATTGACGGAATTTGGAAATGGATTCATTCAAGTCATCAATAATTTCTTGCTTTTGAACTACAGGGAGACTATGTATCTAAGGTGCTACACGTTTTGAAAAGTTGGTCCTAGGACCAAGCCCTTTCTAGAGCACAGCCTTCCACAAATGTGGGCTACAGAGCATGCATGAGATTACAACTCCAGACTCCCCACTTACAAGCCTTGGGACTCTGGGCTGAAAGTTTCAACTTCCAATCAAATCACTTAAAATGGTAAGGATTCCATTTTCCAGGTGGGGGAATTGAACAATTAAATGACTTCCCTACAAATCTATGGTCTAAAACAGAATAGCAAACTGAGTTTAGGTTCTCTGTTGAACCATGCTATTTCTTTAAAGTCTATGAAAACAGTCTCAAAAAACGAAATGTCATACATATCAAATCTTGTATATGGCGATAGAATGGATCACTTTTCTTGTATCCTTTAAGCATGGAACCTTTCTTATTCTAGAAAGGCATTTTGAAGAAGTCCTGAAATACGTCTGACTTCTCCGTGACCTGTTAAGTGGAGAAAGAAAATCTAACAGGCAATGAAGGCTGCAAGTGGAAATCCACATAAAGAAATGAGTAAGGAAACAGCTGCTCACCAATTGTCTTTAACCAGTCCTGTGACAGGAGATGTGACTTTGTTACTTTGTGGAATAAAACAGGTGGAGATGGTATTATTCAGTGAGTACCCCAAGAGTGCAGCCAGGCTGGGTTGTTGTTTTACAAATTTGTGTCTGTTCTGACTGGTTGGTGTTGCTACCCACCTAGTTATTTTCTACATCTCCCAGAGAGCAGGGGTTCATGACGGCATACAGGAGCCAGGCAGGGAAAACGGCCCACAATGGGAACAGTGGCAAACTAGAGAACACGTGTCCTCGTCGAAGTGACGTCTGCCCCTTAACCCCAGCAGGTTAAAGCCATACAGGAAAATAAGCCCAACACTGCCAGCTTTTCCAATTTTTTTTTTAGAAGCAGCTAGCAATCTCTCCATATTTGAAACTATTCCTAATTGAATCTTTAAAATTCTCTGTTTGCCTACAAGACACTTCTCTAGGTCAGATGAGGAATAAGAGTTGCCAGTTTCCTATCGCGAGCTGTCAGACTGCTGGACTAGTTCCCAACTACAGTTCAGCGTACAGATGGGGTACACTGCCCCATCCGTACGCTGATGGCGATAGCGTGCCATTGCCACAGGGTTTCAGCAAGTTGGTATAAATCATCAACATGGGACTTTTTTTTAGTTTACTAACAGCATTACAAGAACGTAATTATTTCAGAGATACTTAAAACTGAAGGTATAATTAGGAACATTTTTTAACGTTTACTACTGTCAATCATATCTTGGTCTAACCTTTATTTTAAGTGGAGATCATGATCCCAATATACTTTTTCCCCTTCCATTTACTCTTCTCTTCCCCTTCTCCAACCGTCTCCTAGTTTGAGATGTGAGATCATGGGACTTTTGTGGAGATGAAAAGATGTGAAATAATGCACAGAATATGCCTAGAAAAATGCCCAGCACAAAGGAAGAACCCGGAGATTGTAAGTACCTGTGGTTCCTGTGAATATTATTTAGCTGTCAAAGTCCTCCCAGGGCTGGTCTACAACTTGAGGAAGGTACTGTTAACTCTTATAGCTGAGCTGTTAAAAAGACTTCTCACAGAATCACTTCCGTACCACCCTCTTTAGCAATCTGCCTCTTAAATTAATCCCTACTTCAGCTTCTCTGAGACAGCTGAGAATCTTTTGCACACCAGAACAAAGGAAAAAAGGTCTCTGTAGAACCTTTGGCAACAAAGGAGATAAGGGCCTCCCCCTCTCTTTGTCCCCTAGGAGTCAGAGGTACTTTTCCACTTTGTTTCTTTGTGAAACGGATTCATTCTCTCCTCCAAACTACTTAAGCCAAGCTGGAGAGGGGCGGCCTGTATTCATACCCCTATGACTTATTTAATGGTCTTTCTGCTACCTGCAGTGACTTCATATACAGTCCAGTACACCATCACAGTTATTTTTAAAAGGATATTATCATTTAATGGAAAGAAGAATATTTGATCCACACACTCACTGACTTAGCATGTAATGAGTTAAGCACTATACACACTACCAAGTTTGATTTGAATTTCGCTAATATTCTCTCCTGAGATATGGGGTCAACCCCAGCCATCAGTAAACTAGAATCAGTGCCTGATTCAATATTTAGTTATGTGAAATTAAGACTCTCAAACTTCCTGTTACAGGCACAGCAAGCAAATACCAAACATAGGGAATGATAATGAGTGGGACAAAGGAAATGATCCCTCAGACTTTCTGGGCTTCACAAAGGAGATCAAGTCAGCAACTTCCAAGCACTCCCTGGGGATATGGAATGGCTGGCCCAGCACAACTCTTCCTCCTACTAGGGCCACTTCCTTAAGTGCTTTAATCTGCTTGACATCACATTGCAGACATATGCTAAGCGACAGACAGATACGAACACATGGCTGGGAGGATGTCCAACAAAATAATTCGCACTGTGCGCAGGAAACAATTTTTCAAAGCCTTCTTATAAACACTAAAAGCGTAAATACTCTTATCTTCTTGCCTGCTTTCCAAATAAAACCATCATTGTCTCCAATCAAATCCTTTTCCCAAATGCATTTGTGGTTTTTTTTTTTTGTTTTTGTTTTTTTAAAATAGGAATTGAATTCCATTAAAAATGGAGTTCAAGGCTTTCATCCCCAGGATAAACTCAAGGCCCGGTGGCAGGTGCAAGGTGCAGATGCTGTCTAGGTAAATATGTCAACAAAAGCAGAGTCTTTACTTCAGCACATGAGAAAACCAAGTATCAGTCTCAGATAACCAGTTCAGGAGAATCAAAGAGATATACCTGCAGGTTTTCAATTTCTTCTTTGTGCTCCCTCTTCAAGTGTAGAATAGCAGCTTGGTATTCTGTAATCACAAGAGAAGCCAATTACAAAGAAGCACAAAATTAGGCACAAAATTCAAGTGAATATTTCCAAGATTCCAGAGGCCCTCCTACAAGTCAACTGAGTAAATAAATACCACAGTTTGACATTAACCTGATAAGAGATGATGAAAACGGGGGCAAATCAGAGCAAGAAGCTCAGAACAGAAGGGAGATTTACTCTGATTTAGCAAATCCTGAATTATGAGACGTCCCAAATTAAGCAGATCGGATAGGGTTAAACAAAAAAAAAGAAAAAGGTATAATAAGTGTTCCAGATAAAGACCGGGTCTGGTGTTTGTCTTTGAGGAGTTAAAGCCCCACAAAGAACAAATACAGTCATGTTAAGAGCAGACACACAGGAAATAAAAGAAAACTCTACGTGAGATCACAGAACTCTATTTTTAACTGTTTCCCCCCCCCAAAAAGAAAAGAAATCTCCATTTGAATTAGCAAGCACCCAGGGCTGATTTTAATCTTTAGATCACTTCAGAAAGTCAAGACCATTTGTCACATGGATGAGAGACTCTAGGGTGAGTTGAGGTTGAAAGGAGGACAAAAATAAATTTCTGGTCCAATTTTCGTCTGAGTCTAATGTTTATTCCAACAATAAGTCCTAAGTGTACACAGGAACTCCTGCCAACCACTAAAACTACCATCCCGCTGGCAAGGCATGAAGCACCCGGGATGACTTTATTTCCAGCAGGACAACTAAGAATGTGGGGTCAGTCACAGCACTATACAGGCTGCAGAGAACCACAAAGCAAAATGCTAGAAGAAAAAATTGCTGTGGGATAAGTCGCTTTATTTTTTTTTTAAACACAAATATGTTTGCGGCTGTGATTATGAGTAAGAAAGAAGTCATTTAGATGTCACTTAAAAATGTATGAAAAGGCATGTTATTTCTTCAGATGGATTTCAGAAGTTCAGGCATGAAAGTTTAGGTTTCAATTCAAAAGTCGATGACACACACACTATATATAAAATAGATAACTAATAAGAACCTGCTGTATAGCACAGAGAACTTGTCTCAATACTCTGTAATGGCCTATATGGGAAAATAATCTAAAAAAGAGTGGATGTATGTATAACTGATTCAGTTTGCTGTACAGCAGAAACACAACACTGTAAATCAACTATATTCCAATAAAAAATTTTTTTTAAAAGTGGATGAGGAAAATCTCTGGGAAAGCTGTGAGAAAGAGGAGTGTTGCTGCTGATAACTGTGACTAACCACACCACTGCTGTGATGGGAAATGTGTTCCACTGAACGACGATCCCTCAGCAAGTTCTGTGGGTTCTACATCCAAACCCCACCTTCAATCAAAGCACTTCTCATCAACTCCACAACCACCACTATGGTCCAAACCACCACCATCTTTTCCCTGGACCACCGCAGTAATATGCTTTCATTCCCACCACCACCATTAACTCATCTCCTCACCAAAGCCTGAGCGATCTATTAAAGGCATGAATTGGATCATGTCTCATTCCTGGCTTTCCACGTGAAGTAAAATCAAAACTCCCTGCAGGGCTTCCCTGGTGGCGCAGTGATTGAGAGTCCGCCTGCCGATGCAGGGGACACGGGTTCGTGCCCCGGTCCGGGAGGATCCCACGTGCCACGAAGCGGCTGGGCCCGTGAGCCATGGCCGCTGAGCCTGAGCGTCCGGTGCCTGTGCTCCGCAACGGGAGAGGCCACAACAGTGAGAGGCCCGCGTACCGCAAAAAAAAAAACAAAAACAAAAAACAAAAAACTCCCTGCGGCAGTCCATAAGGCCTTTCATGACCTTACACCTGCATACCTTCTACATGCCACTTTCCCCTCTCACTACATGCCAGGCACATTGGCTTTCTTGCTATTCCTTGAACTTGTCAAGTTTTCTACCTCAAAATCTTTACTAATATTGGGGACAATAATGATGGATTGCATTTACTGAGCACTTACTATATATCAGGCCTTATCTAAGTATTTCATATGTATTAACTCATTTTGTTCCCACAATAACCCTATGATGTAGGTACATTATCCCCATTACAGATGAAGAAACTGATGCATAGAGAAGCAGCTTATCCAAGGAAGCTGAATAAGTTGCAGAACTAAAATCATGCATAATTCAATGGGTGAATGTATAAATAAACTGTGGTATATCCATAGAATGCAATACTCCTCAGCAATAATAAGGAATGAACTACTGTTACATCAACAAAGACGAATATCAAAGGCATTATGCAGAGTGAAGGGAGTCAGTCTCAGAAGGTTAACTATTGTTTAATTTCATTTCTATAACATTCTGGAAAAGGCAAAACCATAGGGATGAAGAACAGATCAGAAAAGCAGTGGCCAGAAGTTAGAGATGGGGGGAAGGTTTGACTACAAAGGGGCAGCGTACAAAGGAATTTTGAAGGTGATGTAACTATTCTCCGTCCTGATTATGGTGGTGGTTACATGAATCTATACATCGGGTTAAAACTCAGGATCAGAATTTTCATACCAAAAAGAAAAAAGTTAACTCTACAGTATGTTAATTTTTAAATATTACAAGTATTTAACTTTTCAATGTTTTCCCTAAGAGATTCAGCATAACACAAGAATACCTGTTACTACCACTTCTATTCATTGTTTTCCTAAGGGCACTAGCAGATGCAGTAAGACAAGAAAAAAAAGAAACACATGTGCATACACACATATTTTTATATATAATAAAGGAAAAACTAAAGCCATTATTCACTATGATTGTGTATTTAGAAAATTCCAAAAGATTCTGCAGATAAAATGTTAGAATTAATATGTGAGTTTAGTAGAGTTGCTGGATATTAAATCAGTATACAACAATCCTGATATTAGCAAGTTTAACAAAGAACACTTGACACAGTACCTCTAAAAGCATAAAGTACTTAGAACCTTACCAAAAATATGTTAAGACTTCATATGAGAAAATAGAAACACTATATTGAAATATATTACCAAGAAGGACACAGAAAGTGAGCAAGCCATGTTTTTGATAAGACTCAATATTGTAAAGATGTTTATTTTTCCAAATTGATCTACAGATTCAATGCAATCCCATTCAACATTTCTAAGGGTTTTTGTTTTGTTCAAACTTAAGGAGCTCATTCTAAAACGCTTACTGAAGCACAAACGTGCAAAAAGCCAGTAAGAGCCAAGAAACTCCAATTAAATATCAGAGTAAGACAACTTGCCTTACCATCTAATAAAGAAATACCTTTCCATATCACAACCTAATTAAGGTAGCGTGGTACTGAAAGAGGGATAAGAGACAGACAAATAGACTAGAGAGCCCAGAAACAGAACATAAATTTATGGTCACTAGATATGACAGAAGCAGCACAAAAGATCTTTCTTTAGAGTAAGAGTAGTCTTTTCAATAACTATTGGCTGGGAAAAGTGGATATTCACATGAAAACTGGATCCCAACTTTATCCCAAGTAAGGAGCTAAACTGTAAAAAACGGAACTGTAAGTATTTTATAAGATAACATAGCATAGTATGTTTATAGCTTCAGGGCAGGGAGGAATTTAGGATTCAAAAAAGCATCACATATAAAGGAAAAGAAACTAATAAACTTGACTGTATTAAAATTAAGAACTTCTTTTCATCAAAATATGCCATGAAGAGAGAGAAAAGACAAGCCACGGAGTGGGAGAATATACTTGGAACAAATAAAGATCTAGTATAAATATATGTAAATAGTTCCTAAAACACTATGGAAAATGAAAAATAGACCAAAATGTCAATAGACACTCTAAGAAGAGGACATACAAGTAACAGATGAATTGAACGGGGCTCATTCTCACTAGTAATCAGGGATCGAGCTGGACAAAACTGACTGCTGGTGAAGATGTGGAACAACGGAAACTCTCATACCCTTGTGGCAGCAGTGCAAACCGGTACAATTACTATGGAAAATGTTTGACATTTTCTGATAAAATTGAAGATATTCATACCTCCTTACCCAACAATCCTAGTCCTAGGTACACAAATGAAAAAACTATACAAGGAAAGCAAATCATATTAACAAAAGTCGGGATAATGGTGGCATCCAGGAGAGGAGGAATTGAGTTGGGCTATGATGGAACAAGCATGTTCACTGAAAAACTATTCTTTAACCTCTACGCCTTCTATACCGTTTTCTTTATGTATACCTAACATAAAAATATAAGAAAAAAGGTCACTCTGGTTATAATAATTTTCTCATATATCATATAAAGAATATCATATAGGCATAAGAGTCTCTAGATGGATCAAATAAGAATAAAACAATTCAGTAAGTGTGCGTCTGGTACACATATTGAGTCCTAACCTATATGATGATCAATATCTAAACCTTAATCAATTCCAAGTCTCTACAAAGTAAACAAAGGAAGCTTAGCTAAACCAACCTTCCTGCAAAACTGAGGCCCCTTGGGAATAACGGCTACATCCTAAATAGAAATCACATCGAATATATTTGGAAATGATTCATTTTGTGTAAATTACACCTGTAAGGGTGTGACAGATATAGTTATGACTAATCAACAGACTGATGAAGATCACTGCAAAGCTAACATGCAGTAAATCTTGATTCATCTCCTCCTCAAACAAGTATTTGTGCCAACAGTCCCAGTGTGACAGGTGGCAAGAAAACACACCCCCGTTCCTGACAAGGATGACAAAATACAATCTCTGGGCAGCACGCAGAAGGAGGAAGTTAAGGCCCTCACTAGTGGAATGCTCACTTTGAGGGTTCATAAGAGAACAGTAAGAGAATATAAAGGTTACAGAATAACAAATCATAGTTGGTTGGTAGTTTTCAATTGTGTCTTGTTGGTGGCCGTCCCCTCCCTCCACATTTTTTGGGTTTGCCAATGCCTTGGAGTGGACCAAGGCAAATCCTCCCTGTCTCTTGGGGGTGATGATGGGGAGGCAGAGGTCTCCACTCAACACAAAGGATGTTTTTGTTTCTTAAAAAAGAGAACTTGGGAGGTTTCCCTGGTGGTGCAGTGGCTGAGAGTCCCCCTGCCGATGCAGGGGACATGGCTTCAGGCCCCAGTCCAGGAAGATCCCACATGCAGCGGAGCGGCTGGGCCCATGAGCCATGGCCGCTGAGCCTGCGTGTCCGGAGCCTGTGCTCCGCAACGGGAGAGGCCACAACAGTGAGAGGCCCGCGTACGGCAAAAAAAAAAAAAAAAAAAAGAAAGAACTTGGGAATTCCCTCGCGGTCCGGTGGTTAGGACTCTGCACTTCCACGGTAGGGGCCACGGGTTCAATCCCTGGTCAGGGAACTAAGATACCGCATATCATGTTGCACGGCCAAAAAAAAAGAGAGAGAGAGAGAGAACTCAACCCTGAAATTCAGTAGTTTGGGGATTCTATGAATGTGTGAAAAGGAGGAATAGAGATTTGGACTATAAGGGCTTGAAAAAGGCAGACTTCTTTGAAGCCTCATTAGCCCCAGTGGAAACTAACAAATGGATTCAGATAACCTAGCCCACAAAAAAGAAGTCTGAAGAATGTCTTTTAAGAAAATACTATATAATATGGAAAGACAGAAAAAGGAAAAGGGATCCTGACTGACAGGATTCAACATTTGAGGAAAATAAGAACTTCCCTCCATAAAAATATAGTTCTTTCTAGTCAAGTACTTGATCTAATTGGTAGTGACCCTTTTTATTGTACAAACCTTTGTTTTTGATCAGCTCACAACAACAAAACGTCCTTTCTGCCAGATACCATACCAGGGTTGTGTTCTCCACCTCACCAAGAGCAAAGTGAAAGATGATCTGTGTAACGTGGGGGCATGTGGGAACCACTGCTGCAGTTTGTCACGGACTGAATGAGCTTCTCTTAGTTACATAAGGGTATAGATAACATTACTCAGCGCCGTTTCTCAGGAACTGTTCTAAGCACTTTACAGAGGTTAACTCATGCCATCCTCACATCACACAAGGTGGATCTTATATCAAGGCCCATTTTATAGACGGAGAGACTGAGGCGCACAGGTTGAACAACTTCCCCCCCAGACCACGGGCTAGTCAGTACCAATGATGTCACTCAAGCCCAAAGAACCTGTGCTATTGCCTCCACAGAGTTTTTGTTTGCTTGTTTTGTTTATTTGTGAGTTACTTTTGTTCTCATGGTTGGGTAAGCATCGTCAGGTATAAACAAAACTCAAAATGCCTAAGAACTTTAAAGGTTGTTGGCTTTATCCAATTACTAGAATCACTTGTAAACTCGGGAAATTTTTCCCTAACTCTTTAAAAGGGGCACGGGGTATTTTTAATCACAGGGAGGTTTGATAAGTCTGGGGTCAACACGAACAGTGTTGAGTCGTGATGGATGGTTCCAGCCAGTTATGTGACTATGATTTGTCCATCTTCTCCATGGAGACTTCCAGGCCTGTAGTCACCAGTTTGTGGTTAAATCTGGTTTTCATTTATACTCTCTCTTTACACACACATCCTATGTATCCCAGTCCCTCGCTACCATACGCACATGACACTGGCAAAACTGGATTATGCACACAGCTGGGGAATTAGAGAATTTCTGATTTCCCCCCAAAATGAAAACCGTGGCTCTGTTCCTGCCCACGGACTCTAACGTGTGCACTGTGTGTGTCTCACGTCGGCTTCACCCACTGCCTTATATTGTTCAGAAACACGTTCAAGTACGTACCTTCAGTTTTAAAGGACGCTTCCTCTGAATTATGTTTGGAGACTACTCAGTGTTTCCAAAGTTTTGCATGCACACGAGGTCATTTTTTTTTGCTAACAGACAGCTGGACTTTAACAGCTGAATATTTATTTTATGTGCATTAGAAAAAAAATCAAACTAGCACATAAAACCCAAGCTGTCATGAGTATTACTGCTATAAGACAGTGTTGATAAGACACTGTTATAAGATAGAGCTTAGTCCCTGGACCATCAGCATCACCTGGAACTTCTTAGAAATGCTAATTCTTAGGCCCACCCCAAATCTACTCATTAAGAAACTTGGAAGATGCTTTAACAAGCCCTCCACGTGATGAGGCACGCTAAAGTTTGAGAATCACTGGTTTAAGATAAGGTTAATTTTATTTAAGTAAAAACAAAGCAGGGCTTCCCTGGGGGCGCAGTGGTTGAGAGTCCACCTGCCGATGCGGGGGACATGGGTTCGTGCCCCAGTCTGGGAGGATCCCACATGCCGCGGAGCGGCTGGGCCCATGAGCCATGGCCGCTGAGCCAGCGCTTCCGGAGCCTGTGCTCCGCAACGGGAGAGGCCACAGCAGTGAGAGGCCCGCGTACCGCAAAAAAAAAATTAAATAAATAAAACAAAGCAAAAAAATCAATTGGTTTAAAGAAGAAATTAAAAAATAATAAAAGTAGTATAAGTATATGCCCCAAATTAAGGAGCTGGTGAGACAGGCTGAGACCTGGGACCCTTTGCTGCAGTGCTTACACCTGGACAAACGTCTCCTCAAGCAACAGAATACAAAGAAACTATAAGTGACTAAAAATAACTGCATACATGCACAGTTGGGGCAAATTGTGAACAAGATACCAAAAGACCAAAAACCCAGTGGCCACTTATAAGGAGTCGGGAGCAAAAGCAGGGTATTACGCATGTACCCTGCACACAGCACCACCAAGGGGGTGGGCAGACCACCAAGGCCACTCCTCCAGCCTGACCCACCAATCCACCCCTACTCTCACCCCATTTAAGGGCCAAGCTCATCCTCCCTCAGGGAGCAAGGGAATCTGTTACTTGTTTTCCCTCCCTCATGCTGCAGCAGAAGTCCCAATAAAGCCTTGCCTGAATTTCTCATCTGGCCTCTGATCAATTTCTATTGATAAACGAGGCCAAGAACCCTGGTCAGTAACACTGGTACATAATAAATGACATTTCGGAAAACATGCCAGTTACTGACAGATGAATAAACACGCAAACAAACTCATCCATGAATGAATGCAGGAACTTCCTCCAACCATCTCTAACATTAACAAAAACGGCGCTGGTCATGGAAAGCAAAGTCATCACAGACCATCTGCTCCAATATCTAAGAATAAAGTCAAATTTGAGCTCTCATATTTAATAAGCAAAGTATGCGGCCTGGTCTGGGTGCACAGTGGCTTCTCCACATCAGTTTCCTCACTAGATGCCCATCAGCAACACACTCCACAGTAACTGTACCATCTGGAAAAGGGATGGCTGTCTTGGTGCCCATCAGAAACAGCAGAAAGCAAGAGAACAAAGTGGGGTGAAATCAAAGTCAGCGGTGCCGGCCGGTCCGCACAACAATACAATGCCAATACAGCACCTTCTATCATCAGCGGGCCTTCAACAATCACACACGTGCTGGGAAACGTTTAATATGGAGTCTAACTTCATTTTCTGATCTTTGACTGCTGACAGCTTCTTAAGCTTCACCTCTACCTTTTCCCCTGTGCCCCACATCTGGGCAATCTGATTAGAAAGCCTTTGACACTAGCAAGGAATTCGAACACACAAGCCACTGCCCACGAGCAGAATCCTCAGCCCTGCCCTAACCCGTCTCTGCCCCATGAACACCATAAAAGCCCACGCCACTCTCCTACCCTTCCTCTCTCAAGGCATTTTCCAGCCAGCTTGAGAGGCCTGCCCTGCTCTCCTCTGAAGTCTCATTATGCTAGTGATAAACCTTCCGTGTGTGTGTGTGTGTGTGTGTGTGTGTGTGTTTAAGAGTGAGAGACAGAGAGAGAGAGAGAGAGAGGGAGGATAGTCAATTTTGGCACGTGAATCAAATTTTCGGCAGAAGGTCCATCCTGCCTCTTCCAAAAGGATGAGGCCATGTAGAAGTTACGTAAATTAATGGATCTACGTACTACGTTGTTCTATATACGTATAGAAGGGAGATGACTCGTTCCCATATCAGAAGAATACAAGATTTGACACTAGAAGGGAGAAATCCCATGAACTTAGGAATTATCATATTTCAACATCTCTCCTTGTTCAAGAACATTTAGGATGTTTTCAGGCAGAAATATAAAAATGCCAATATTAAAAGATGGGAGAAAATCCCAATTCTTCAAGGCCACCAGTTTGCTTGGTAGCTCTTTCATCCATGTGTTTAGTATCTCTATAAGCCCGGCACTGAACTAAGCACTAGGTATGAGAAAGTAAATGGCACGCACTTCTAGCCTTAAAAAGCTTGTCAAGGCGTACATCTTTGAAATGTCTGCGAAGCTTTTGGTACTTATAACTTCGGTATTCGTGCATTAAGACTTTATTTTCTTAAACGACTTCATCCGATTTCATTCAATTATTTTATATGTAGGTGTGGAAAACTAGGGCACCATTCGCAAATATTCATCCACTTCCACCTCCCCTTTCTGCTTGGGATGTAATAGAATACTTCCTACGGCTTTTGGCTTTGGCGAGCAGAACGTGAACTGACACGATGTAAGGAGCATTTACATTTGCTTGCACACAGTCTGGCTTGCTTCCTGCACTCCTGCTATTTCACAAGAGAAGGACATACCCTAGGCAGCTACTACTGACTCAGCCTGGGTCCCAGAGAGAAAGCTGTGCAGACCTAAACCCCCACCAGAGTCGGCAGCCAAGCCCAGTCTACGCACAGCCTTAAAGAGCCCAGTCTAGCTTAGCTGAACCACATTTGACCTTTATACCCATGCAAATAAATGCCTATTATTGAAAACTACTGGATCTTAGCATGGTTTGTCACACAGCATTATTGCAGCAATAGCTGATAAACACATATGTTGCTTCCAGCCAAGTTTACTATTTAGAGGCTCATACCATGTTGGAAGCTTTAAATAACTGGAATGGAGTCTCACCAACCAATATAGACAGAACAGGGCTTCGGGAAGAAGATAAATGGAGGGGGAAAAACCCAACACATTTATGTCCCTTAATACTCATAAAATGAGCTCAGAACAACAATTTGAGTCTCTTTGTCTTTGGGTGCTGATGTAAAGTACGTACGAAGGTCAGCGAATTTATGGCTATGTTTCTTTGACATTTACCTGGGTTCCCAAGGTAGGTATTCAGGACCTGGCACCATGGACAGCCAGGACAGCTTGCCATGGGGAAAACCAGTCATTAAATCAAATTCTAGCTGCCAATGCTTGGATAACTTGCCTTTTCACTTTGTCCTCTTCTCTTCCCCTTATTTTCTGTTCTGTTAAAATGGAGATGCTAAGCCATTTTGAACTCCAGGAATACAAGCTCACTAAACTTTATTTCCCCCTTTCTATCTTTGTAGTTTTATTTTTTAATTTTTTTTATTCAGTTACACATATATACACTCATTTTTTTAACTTTTTATTTTATATTGGAGTATAGCCAATTAACAATGTTGGGACAGTTTCGGGTACACAGCAAAGTATACATGTATCCATTCTCCCCCAAACTCCCCTCCCATCCAGGCTGCCACATAACATTGAGCAGAGTTCCCTGTGTTATACAGCAGGTTCTTGTTGGTTATCCATTTTAAATCTATCTATGTAGTTTTTAAAGCTAAAAAACAAATCTACAGAGGCACACAACCGGTCAGTATAAATTTGAGGCTGCAACTGAAAGTACCCAATGCCTGCCACTAGGTGGCAGTCATTATAGTTCATATTGAAACTTGAAACTTGCTACCAAGTGGCACAGTAATGCCTTAAAGATTTGGGGGGGGGGGGCAGGGAGGAGGAGGATGGGCCAAAGCTGTGAAATGAACATTTTTTCTTTGCTATGAAAGATGGACTAGTATGGATATGGTAGCTATATGAGAAAAATTAGAACAAGTAAGGGGCATTTCCAACCAGGTTTCCAAAAAAGTCGTGACCCGAGAGACTTCAGTTGTTATAGGTTCACATTTTTTAGTTTCCTCCTTAACCTGCATAGCAATGACATCGAAAGTAAAAAGCAAGAAAGTTAAGAGTCACACGTGAGTACTAAAACAGGATAACATCTTGGAGAAACAAGAAATGGACTAGAGCAGCAAAGTGGTGCTCTGGGCCTGAAGTTCTGGGCCTGCTGAGCCCCAGTTCCAGAGGCGGGCAGGATGGCCTGGAGTTAGGTGACTGCAGAGCAGCAGGGCTAACAGGGCCCTCTGTGGGGCAGGAAAACAGCGCTAGGCTAGGCTTGCTGCTTAGAGAAAGGGACGAGGTGGGGTTCCTGGATGGTAAAAGGAACCTAGAAGTAGTTGCTGTGAACTGGGGGCTTAAACAGGAGGCTATAGGCAGGGATTGAGACCAGACTCCAAGCCCTGTCCATCCCTGTCCCCAGTGACCAGAGCTTCAAGTCCCTCTCACCACCTTGGGCTGGGAACCCCAAAACACCATTGTTGGACCAACTTCTGGTCCAGGAGTCTTGTAAGGATCAGGTGAGCCACGTGTAAAACAGACAAGTGCAAGGGGGAAGGGAAAACTTTCTTTTAGAAAAGCATCCTATATACCATGAGCCTTCAAACGAAACTTCCAACACATATGAAGAAACCCTAAATATCAAGACAGGCAACAAAATCAACAATTGGAAGAGAAAATTATACAAATTTTAAATGTTAAACATTTAAAATATTTTAGTAATGTTTAGAATTCTTACCAAGATGAAAGAATAACAACCAACCACTATAAACAATAATAGCATAGTAAGAAAAATATATATAAAAAGAAGTAACAATAGGTAACTACAAATTTAGAAATAACAGAAATGTAAAATATAGTCATTGAAAAGTTTAAGAGCTGGATAAACCCTGGCACAGTCAAGAATTTGTGAATAAAATACTAAATAATTAAAAATGCAGTATGAAACAAAAAAAGGATAATAAGAAAGAATTGCAATTAAGAAACTCTGGCCCTGATTAATAGATAAAAAGGTAGACCATAAAACAGTACAGAAAAGAAAGTCTGTAAATAGAGACATGCACATTGGAAAGTAAATGTGAGAACTGAAGGTGTACTGAAATTTGTGAGGGAAGGATAGACTATTTCTAAATCCAAATTTAAGAAAAATATTTATATTTCAAACCATACATAAGAATCAATTCCAGTGGATTAAAAATCTAAATGTGAAAAGCATGACAGAAAAAACTTTGGAAGAACAGAGTATCTTTATGACATTGAAATTCAAAAAGATTTCTTAAGCAAGACTTCTTTTAAAAAAAGGAAAACGTTTTAAATTCAGTTTCACTAAAATTACCAAAACTATGTATGTTAAAAAGATGCCCCTAGAAAGTGATAAGCCACGCATATGGAGAAGACATTTGCAAAACACAGGAAGCACAAAAGATTCGCATCCAGGATAAACAAGTACTAGAAAGAAATGAGAAAAGCAACGAATAGAAAACTGGGCAAATGGATAGTACATTCATGGAAGAAGAACTCCAAATGACTTTTTTTTTTTTTTTTTTTTTTTTTGCGGTACGCGGGCCTCTCACTGTTGTGGCCTCTCCTGTTGCGGAGCACGGGCTCCGGACGCGCAGGCCCAGCGGCCATGGCTCACGGGTCCAGCAGCTCCGTGGTATGTAGGATCTTCCCAGACCGGCGCACGAACCCGCGTCCCCTGCATCGGCAGGCGGACTCTCAACCACTGCGCCACCAGGGAAGCCCCCAAATGACTTTTTATAAACATATAAACAGACACACAATCTCACCTGTTCTCAGGACAATGCAAATTAAAACCACAATGGGATGCCATTTCACACTTAACAAACTTGAAAATATTAAGAAGTCTGCTAATACTAACTACTGGTGAGGAACAAGAGTGAGAATTCCACACTGCTGATGGAAGTATTAACTGCTACAATCACTTGAAAATTCATTTTGACAACATCTACTAAACTGAAAGTTACACATAAATAAAACCAGAAATTCTACTCCAAAATTTAACCCAAATGGGGTGTTTTCCATGAACACAAATGTTTAAAAGAACACTTGAGGAAGCACCATTTATAGTAGTGAAAAATAGAAATAAATTTCCATCACAGCAGTACCGATAAACAAATACTGAGTGATATATACACTCAAAGTAATACTACGCAGACATTAAAATGAATGACCTGGAGCTATACATACCAACACAGATTAATCTAGCAAATATAATTTTGAGAGAAAAAGTTGCCAAAAAATACACACGGTTGGATGCCACTTTTAGACTTTTAAAACACATAATTGTATTATACATTATTTAGGGATTTTATACCTAAGTATAAAGTACATGGGATTAATAAACAGTTTCAGGGGAAGGTAGAAGGCACACAGGAAGCTGCAAATGTATTTCTAATGTTTTATTTCTTAACGGAGGTGTTGGGTATGATCATGATCTTGAATGCAACTAACATCTTAGCCTTGAGCAAAAACTGACAAAATAAGTTAAATGGTAGGAGATAAGTAATACCCCTCTATTAGAAACTGTAGATCAAGCAAATAAAAACATAGTGACTGACACAAGTAACAACCTTGACTATCTATATCCCAGAACCCAACAAAAACAACACATCCCCTTTTCAGACACATGACATATTTGCAAAAACTGATGATTCATAGAGAAAATTTCTCCAAAACTTTCTAAGTAATACTATTATACAGACCATGTTCACTTTCTATAATACAATTAAATTAAAATCAATAAGAGGATAGACTAAAAAGTAAACCTAAAATTAGCAAGTCTAATTAACCAACTTGTGAAAATAAACCAGGTAACTAAGCAGGGTTTATTCTAAGAATGCAAGAATTATATATCATGTGAAAATTTATCTGTGATATCTAACACACTAATACACTAAAGGAGAAAATCCATCATATCTCAAAATCTCAAAACGATACAGAATGACACAGAAAAGAATTATGATAAAGCTCAACAGTCATCCTTGACTTTAAAAAGAGAAAGAAAAAAACCTCTGAATTCTATTCTAAACCTAATTTAGAATAGAAGGAATTCAAATTCAGGACATCAAGAATTTTCCAGGGGCTTCCCTGGTGGCGCAGTGGTTGAGAGTCCGCCTGCCGATGCAGGGGACACGGGTTCGTGCCTCGGTCCGGGAAGATCCCACATGCCGCGGAGCGGCTGGGCCCGTGAGCCATGGCCGCTGAGCCTGCGCGTCCGGAGCCTGTGCTCCGCAACGGTAGAGGCCTGTGTACCGCAAAAAAAAAAAAGAATTTTTCCAGCACACTTCATATGTAATAGTGAAACTTCAAGAAGCAAGATTAAGAATATCCATGGCCACTCACATTTTCCTGCATGTACTACAGGTCTGGGGCTATGCAGTTAGAAGAGAATGAGATGTAAAAACTGGAAAGGAACAGACAATACTAGTATTATTTATAATGATACGACTGTCAAAGCTTATACGGTAATACCATTTGTACAGGGTTTAGAAAACCCATGCTATACACTGTCTAGGAATACACAGATGACACCATTCACAAGTGACCTTCCTGTAGTTGTGCATGGTGGTCAGCCCCACAAAAACCTTGGGAGAGTAGCTGGGGAGATGGGCAGAGAAATTGGATTAAGGTGGGGTTACAAAAGCGGTCTCAACCCTGGCTTCACAAGTCTGAAGAAAATACGGCAAGATGTTTAAGTATAGATGATTAATATACAAGCGCTCATTCTACTTCCCTCATTTTCTATTCGTTCAAAATTATGCAGGATTCTCTTCTACAAAAGATAACGGATGTGTTCAAAAATCTCATATATATATATACACACACATATATACTTTTTTCTACATAAAACTTGGTTTAAAGTCAGTGAGAAAAACTGCCTACCTCAAACAGAGTGCATATCCAAAGTCCTAGTAAAAATACATTCCTCATGGATTAGATGATTTGACTGAAAACTTTGGGAGAAGTTCTCCACTCTTTATTGTTCTCCACTCTGTAACTGACAGAGCCCTTTAAGGCCAACAAAGGGAACCTCAGGAGAAGGGGAGGTGAAGGTCAGTCTCTGGAGAGGCAGGTGAAAGCCAGCCAGCTTTAACTTGACTGAAAGTGGAATTTTCTAGTAAACCAGGCCAGACAAGTACCCGAGAGGGCAGGCCACCTGCCCAAGTTTCTAAGGGCAACGGGACACTTGTGTCTCCCACATGGTGGAAAAGTACTCCAAAATACAACATCCCACACCTGCCACTGGGCTTAAATGCCTGTAAGTATAAGGTCTTGATTTGCATTGCTTCTACCAGTCAGAATTTAAGAACTGGTTTTTCATGTCTATATCTATTTGCAAGTCTCTCTCAATTCTAACACCAAAGATGAGACAACCTATTAGACATATAGGAAAAACAACAAAATAAGAGTTTGGGATGGAAAACTCAGTGGCAGCTTCTCTGCAGGAACATGGTAAGAAGCAAGGTCACAGTGAGACCCAGGCCAGAAAAACTGGACAGCGCGACAAGCCCTCGAGTCTAGCCCATACCTCCACAGGGTTGCCAGATTTAGAAAATAAAAATGCAAGATGCTCAGTTAAAAGTGAACTTCAGATGAACAGAGCATTTTTTAGTGTCAGTGTGTCTCATGCAATATTTGGTACTTACACTAAATAGTTATTGTTTATCTGAAGGTCACATTTAACTGGACATCCTATATTTTATCTGGCAACCCTAGTCAGGATCTTTCGGCACTCTTAAGGGGAACTGTACACGACAGGCCAGGAATTTCTAAAACTTGGAGACTACGTGTACACGCAGGTAGAAAGAGAGTCACACTAGCATCTTTTAGCTAGCCAGAAACACTGGTTCTAGACATTTCAGTCTGGCTTGCCTTCTTTAAAATCTCCTGAATTTTGTTATTTTAGTTTTACAACGGAAGCGTGAGTTTTGTTTTCTTCCCATCTGATCTTTTCAAATGATTTTTCACTGAAAGTTACAAGAAAGTCAATTACCTGCTTTTCAAAGTGAACACAACGAACAGTGACCCCAAATGAAGTGGACATAACACACACAACACTAATGCACACAGTACCTACCTTCCCTTCTTGTAGAGAGTGAGGAATACCATTGGTAAGAGCATATGAAGACAAGCACACGCTGATTCACAGGCAAAACACAGTTGCCCTTCAAACGCACACTTCTGAAAAAGCAGTCACACCTAGCTGACTACCTCTGATCTTGCTACAGTGTTACTACGGTCAAAAATCAGCCAAGATAAAGCAGAGACACAACCAGCTCGCTTGTGAAAGCCAAACTTCTGCATCAGCCAACCAACTTAACCCTTCCCGGTAAAGTCTCTATTCGATGGTTCTCAGCCTCGTCTACATGTTACATTCACCTGCGGAGGCTTAAAAACTACTGAAGCATAGATCCCAGCCCAGAGATAGATTTAACTGGTATAAGATGCATGTTAGGCACTGGAATTTTTAACAGCTTTCCAGGTGATTCTGATAGACAGCCAAGGCTGAGAGAACCACGGCTACTGTTAGCATGATCCTCAAACAATGATGTCTGGTGAGGCTAGAAGGTGATGCCTATACCTAGACTGTAAAAAGCATGCCCTCCATCTGCTAACTCCAGGTTCTCCTCCATCCAAGCTGATGCACCAAGAGCCAATGCACAGGACTTGGGTTCTTCCTTGCTCTCCTGTAGTCCCCCTGAAATTTTAGCATCCAGAAATAATGTTCAAAGGGCAAGATTATATAGAAGAGACTGCAGATGGGAATAAAAATGGCAAGATCTTCTGGTCAATCCCATTTTACTGGTAAACCCCAGAGTAACCTGCCAGATTATCATTCTAGAAATGCACCATCTGGGCAGCATGCAAAGAATATCAGCTCAATTCACAGAAATGTGCAGTTGTTTAACTGAAGTATAGTTGATTTACAATACTGTGTCAGTTTCAGGTGTACAGCAAAGTCATTCAGTTGTATACATACATACACACACATATATTTTTTTCAGATTATATACATACACACACATATATCTTCAGATTATTTTCCATTATAGGCTATTACAAGATATTGAATATAGTTCCCTGTGCTATGCAGTAAATCCTTGTCGCTTATCTATTTTATGTATAGTAGTTTGTCTCTTTATTCCCATACTCCTAATTTATCCCTTCCCCCTTCGGCAACCATAAGTTTGTTTTCTATGTCTGTGAGTCTGTTTCTGTTTTGTATGTACATTCATTTGTATTATTTTTAGATTCCACATGTAAGTGATATCATATAACATTAGTCTTTCTCTGTCTGACTTATTTCATTTAGTATGATATTCTCTAGGTCCATCCATGTTGCTGCAAATGGTATCATTTCATTCCTTTTTTATGGCTGAGTAATATTCCATTATATATATATACACCACACTTCTTAAACCAATTATCTGTTTATGGACACTTGTGTTGTTTCCATGTCTTGGCTACTGTATTGTAAATAGTGCTGCTATGAACATTGGGGTACATGTATCTTTTCAAATTAGAGTTTTCATCTTTGGATATATGCCCAGGATCGGGATTTCTGGATCATGTGGTAGCTTTATTTTCAGTTTTTTTTTTTTAACATCTTTATTAGAGTATAATTGCTTTACAATGGTGTGTCAGTTTCTGCTTTATAACAAAGTGAATCAATTATACATATACATATGTCCCCATATCTCTTCCCTCTTATATCTCCCTCCCTCCGACCCTCCCTAACCCACCCCTCTAGGTGGTCACAAAGCACCAAGCTGATCTCCCTGGGCTATGAAGCTGCTTCCCACTAGCTATCTATTTTATGTTTGGTAGTGTATATATGTCCATGCCACTCTCTCACTTCGTCCGAGCTTACCCTTCCCCCTCCCCGTGTCCTCAAGTCCATTCTCAAGTAGGTCTGCATCTTTATTTCCATCTTGCCCCCAGGGCTCTTCTGACCATCTTTTTTTTTTTTTCCAGATTCCATATATATGTGTTAGCATACGGTATTTGTCTTTCTCTTTCTGACTTACTTCACTCTGTATGACAGACTCTAGGTCCATCCACCTCACTACAAATAACTCAGTTCCGTTCCTTTTTATGGCTGAGTAATATTCCATTGTATATATGTGCCACATCTTCTTTATCCATTCATCTGTCGATGGACACTTAGGTTGCTTCCATGTCCTGGCTATTGTAAATAGAGCTGCAATGAACATTGTGGTACATGACTCTTTTTGAATTATGGTTTTCTCAGGGTATATGCCCAGTAGTGGGATTGCTGGGTGGTATGGTAGTTCTGTTTTTAGTTTTCTAAGGAACCTCCATACTGTTCTCCATAGTGCCTGCATCAATTTACATTCCCACCAACAGTGCAAGAGGGTTCCCTTTTCTCCACACCTTCTCCAGCATTTATTGTTTGTAGATGTTTTGATGATGGCCATTCTGACTGGTGTGAGATGATACTTCATTGTAGTTTTGATTTGCATTTCTCTAATAATTAGCAATATTCAGCATCTTTTCATGTGCCTGTTGGCCATCTATATGTCTTCTTTGGAGAAATGTCTATTTAGGTTTTCTGCCCATTTCTTGACTGGGTTGTTAGTTTTTTTTGATATTGAGCTGTATGAGCTGTTTGCATATTTTGGAGATTAACATTATTTGCAAATTTGCAAAAAAAATTTAGAAATGGGCAGTTTAGTCTGGCAGCAAAGCTTCAGGTACTACCGGCTGGTACACCCAACACACTCTTCAGAGTGAAACCTGGTCAAGAAACATACATCTTTCATCCCCAGAAGCCCCAGTCAGAGGTTCAAGGCAAAGTCTTGATTAACTCTATTACAGAAATGAGATACTCCTTAACTTTCTCTTGCTTCCTACTGATAAAATGATAGACCAGGGCTTCCCTGGTGGCGCAGTGGTTAAGAATCTGCCTGCCAATGCAGGGGACACGGGTTCGAGCCCTGGTCTGGGAAGATCCCACATGCCGCAGAGCAGCTAGGCTCGTGAGCCACAACTACTGAGCCTGCGTGTCTGGAGCCCGTGCTCCGCAACAAGAGAGGCCGCGATAGTGAGAGGCCCGCGCACCGCGATGCAGAATGGCCCCCGCTCGCTGCAACTAGAGAAAGCCCTCACACAAAAACAAAGGCCCAACACACCCAAAAGTAAATTAATTAATTAATTAATTAATTTAAAAAAAGAAACGATAGACCAAACCACAGGAAGTCATTTTCACTAGTTCAAAACTAAAATAGGAAAAGGATAAATTTGCCATCACAAAAGGTAACATGCCTTCCAGGTTTCTATGACAAAAGAGAATTTTCTTGTTTTACTGAGGAAATGACATTATCAGAAATAGTCTCTTCCTGCAAATTAAAGTTGGTTCAGAAGACCATACAAAACTTAAATCATAAAATCATGGAATTTTAAAAATTTTTATACAATTTTAAAGGTTACTTCCATTTACCGTTATTACAAATTATTGGCTACACTCCCCGTGTTGTACAATACATCCTTGAGCCTATCTCACACACAAGTTTGTACCTCCCCCATCCCTACATTGCCCCTCTCCCTTCACTGGTAACCACTATTTTGTCCTCTGTATCTGTGAGTAAAATTACAGAATCTTAAAGACAAAATTTCAGAAGGCACTTAGACCAGTGCCCCTCCCTCAAAGTACATGGGAAGAAACTAATATCCAAATAACATGACTCATTTGCTTTAGAAGCTCAGATCCATACACAGATGAAAACACATTTTATAACTACAAGAGGAAAAAAAAAAAAAAACACATGGCTATTCAGCAGAGCTCAGATTTCCTGACTAATTCTAACAAGTATTTTCTACCATACTCCAAAGCCTCTTCACGACTTTTAAATGAGGTCAGATGTTCAGAGTGAAGGGAGAGGGCAAGAAATGGAAGTTCTGAAGGGGGTAGAACATACTGGGAAAAGCAGCTGCTATGAACACAGGAGTGCAGTCTAGGAACAAGTATGAAGAGCCGTGGACAGGGTTGGGGGCCCACTCACATCAGGACCATGAGTCACAGGGACAGAAGTACAGGGCTGTACCTTTTTCTCCAACAGCTTCTGCAGTCCAGATCAAGGGAGGGAGATGCAAATGTCTGAATCCCTCCAGGGCTGGGGTTTTATCAGACGTCTGCTACAGAAGGTGATGAGGTCAAGAAATCAAGGACGTTACCAAGAATGTGACTGAAGAAAGAATTTCAATGCCCTAAGAAGGGAGGGAAGGCAGGAAAGGCTGACAGACATCAAGGAAGATGTTTGGCGTCAAGTCCCCAAGGAAGAGAAGGAATCTGTGTTTTGAGAGAACTGAGAGGAAAAGCTGGAGTGAAAGATGATGGACAGAAACTGGATGTTATAATTTATCTTTTCAAGATAAAAGCTCTCTTGAGTAAACATAAGATCTAGGATGTAGACACCATGTATCACCTGACTGAAATGAAAAAGACTGCCGCTGGGAGGGAAGAGAGGCCAGGATTTGAAATGGGTTATCTATGTGGCCATTAAAGGAAAGTAGAGGGAGTGGCCTGGAAGGTCAAGGGATGAGTGTATACAGCAAGAACAGGTACACTTGAAAGTCACATAATCCATCCTGAAGCTCCCCTAAAGCAGAAGATCATGTGACTCTTTATGGGTTGATATTCTAGCTTACTTGGATTTCTGTTTTACTTTTAAGAGCTCTCACATTACAGGGATAAGGAGCTTGCAATGAATATATCCGTATGGGTTTAGTGGCGTCATTAGGACCTGGTTGTGACTATGAAGCCAAGTAAATGTTAACACTTACATGTAGCATTTTCTATTACCAAGCCATATTTAATGCTGTCCTAATAACATACAGTATTTCCTCAAACATAAGACATCATTGATTTTAAGATGAATCAGTATTTATGTACCACTAGGAAAGAAAAAAATGCTGCCGATTTTTTTTCTTTTCTTTTTTTTTTTTTTGCAGTACACGGGCCTCTCACTGTTGTGGCCTTTCCTGTTGCGGAGCACAGGCTCCGGACGCGCAGGCTCAGCGACCATGGCTCACGGGCCCAGCTGCTTCGCGGCATGTCGGATCTTCCCGGACCGGGGCACGAACCCGTGTCCCCTGCATCGGCAGGCGGACTCTCAACCACTGCGCCACCAGGGAAGCCCTCTGCCGATTTTGATTGTAAAATGTCAATTGTAAAATTGTAATTTTAGATGTCGATACTGTGTATCATACATTAGGTGAAATATAATTTGAACTCATTGAATTCTTATAAAAGTTTTATGTATCTTATGTGGGATGTATTGTTATTATTGCCCCCATATTAGAGATAAACTGAGACCCAGAGAGATGAAGTCCTTGCTCATGTTCACATGGTTAATAAGGGGGCTCTGAACCCAGGAAGCCTGGCTACAGGATCTCCTCTGAATACTAGCCCAGTTCCATCAGTATTCATTGGCGAGGACAAACAAAAAATCATGATAACACCAACCCAAGCTTTCCACTCTCACTACCAGAAGGAGCCAGCATTCTGGAGGGTCTGCAGCTGACGCAGCCTGAGGACTTGGACTTCCTCACAGAACTCACATCCCACAGAACAGATGTGACTCAGGCCCAGTCCTCTGCAGAGGATCTACCCCAATTAGTGGTTTCCTGAAATTCATCCCTCATGGTACCAGCTAGTCAGCACCAACGCGTCCCCACACGTCCACAGGTTTTTTCCACTTGGCCGTTACCATATCCATTCATCTTTAGTAATATTTACTCTTCCTCTTCCAACTGTCATCATGTGCCTCGTTTCGTGAGGGTGACTCCTGGAGCCCCAGTCACAGCTGCTCCTAATAGAGCAGCCACAGCTGAGTAAGTACCCAGATGCATCCAGCCCTCGGATGATACAGCCTCCGGCTGCTCTGCCCCTTTGGCTCTCTCAGCCAGCAAGCTGGGAGCCAGGCTCGTGGATTCACGCACTCCCTTTATAGCTCACTGCCTTAGTTACTATGGTAACAGATGTCAGAGAAAAACAAAGTCAGAGTCACTGTTTCCATGTCCTATAAACACAGGAACAAACGTTCAACCTTGCTGGTAATCAAAGAAATATTAATAGAGTGTAAGATACCGTGTTTGTTCCTCTATTTGGAAACCATTTTTAAATCATGAAACCCAATGTTTAAAAAGCAATCAATAGAATCATGAAGTGTTAACATCGTCATCAACAAAAATGGACTGCTGCTAGAACCAGCTAGTATGAACATTTACTGACTGTCTTCTATGAATTAGGCGTTGAGCTAAGCGGTTTGCCTTATGTACTCTAATCCTTAGAGGGAAACACGATAGTATTCCATCTTGTAGGACACTGAGGGTCACTGGCTAAGAAAATAAAATGGGGCTTCCCTGGTGGCGCAGTGGTTGAGAGTCCGCCTGCCGATGCAGGGGACATGGGTTCATGCCCCGGTCTGGGAAGATCCCACATGCCGCGGAGTGGCTAGGCCTGTGAGCCATGGCCGCTGAGCCTGCGCGTCCGGAGCCTGTGCTCCGCAACGGGAGAGGCCACAACAGTGAGAGGCCCACGTACCGCAAAAAAAAAAAAAAAAAAAAAGAAAAGAAAATGCGTACTATCTTTGAGAAGGTCAGTTTGGCTGTAGGTATCCTCTCATAACTGAGACAGCAGACTCCGGACCCAGGAGGCCTGGTTTGCATTCTAGCTCTGCCACTTACAAGTAGTGGGATCTGGCTTGAGTTATTTCACACCTTCTGTGCCTGTTTTCTCATCCTTAAATAAGGGTAATGATGATTGCTACCTCACAAGGCTGTTGTAAAGATGAGTTAATATTTGTACAGTACTTAGGGCAGTGCCTGGCACATAGGTGTATGATACATATTTTTAGCTGTTATCGCTATTCTTATTTCATCTTCACTCTTAACGGATAACTTTGCTTCCTACCTCACTGAAAAACTGGAGCAGCCAGAAGAACCTCTGCATCCTCCCACCTACCAGCATTGATACCCATATTCTCTGCCCTTGGGTCTGTTACTAGAGATGACTTTTCATGTATTATCAAAGCCAACCCCTCTGCTAGTACATTAGATCTCTATCCTAATCATTCTCTTAAAGAGATCATTCCAGGAAGTCTGCCTTCTTCCTACCTCAAATTTCCCCTTTCTATTGGAACCTTCTCTCTGGCATACAAAAGAGCTATTATGTCTCCCATGTTAATCAGAACAAAATGAAATCTTTCTTTTGATCCCAAATGCCCCACCAGCTACTACTCCCACTTTAGTTCCTTTTGCAAAACTTCTCAAAAAAGTGGTCTCCATAGTGTGTCCAGCTGCCATTCTCTTAAAGCCACTCCAAATTAGACTTTTGCCCCTAAGCTCTTCCACCAGTGCCCTCTATGCTTCTAAATTCAGTGGTCAATTCTCAGTCCTGACTTTTCCTGCTCTACCATTTGACACACTCCCTCCCCCCCACCCCCACTCCTTGATACACTTTTTCTACTTAGCATCCGGAACTCCACCATCTCTTGCTTTTCCTGCTGCCTCGCTGGACACTTTTCTCAGTTTACTTTGCTGATTCCTCCTCTTCACCTCAATCTCCTCCTGCTGGAGCTCCCCACGGTCACTCACTCCTGGTTCCCCTTTTCTATCTACACTCAGCATCTCACCAGTCTGAGTTTTAAATATCAACTTTCCTAGAAACAAATGACTCCCTGATACACATCTGCAGCTCAGAAGCCCTCCTCCCCAGCTCCACACTCATATACCATCCAAATGCCTGCAAACACTTCCTTGTATATGTCAGATCAACACCTCAAGTTTCACATATCAGAAATAATGCCTGATCTTCCCCCTACCAGCCACAGTCCTCTCCTCCAGTCGATGGCCATTCCATCCTTCCATGGCTCAAGTCAAAAACTCTGCCGTCATCCCTGACTGTTCTCCGGCACATCCAACCTATCAGGAAATCCCGATGGTTCTGCCTCCAAAACAAATCCAGAATCTGATGATTTTTTACTGCCTCCTTTGCTATACCCATAGTCCATGCCACCATCCCCTGAGCAAGCACAATTTCTTGCCTGGATCACCAAAATGATCTAATAACTGTGATGTGGGTCTGCCTGGCCCCAGACTCCCCTTCCCCGTGCCCCAGTCCCTAATTCAACACAGCAGCCAGAGTGGGCTTTTCCAGACAAAAAGAAAATCATGTCAAGCCTCTGCTCAAAATTCTCTCACAGCTCCTGCCATTTCACCCTCAGCACAACGGCCAACATCAAACAAGATCCCACATTGGCCTGCAACACTGCCTGTCAGGGGTTCCTTCATCTGTTTTGTGCCATGGACCCCTTTGGCAGTTGGCAGTGTCTATGGATCCCTTCTCCAAATAATATTTTTAGATGTATAAAATGAAATATAATGGACTACAGAGGAAACTAACTCAGTTTTAATTTTAATTGTGATATAGTAACACATGTACTCCCTTTATTAATACATTAAATAAGAGGATCTAGTGGCAGGTCTAATCACTAACATAATTTTGATGTGATGCGATGATTAACGCAGCCATATTTTAAGATATCTGCAACACCTATCATGTGATATGATAATATCTATGACTTCTATTGCTGACAAGGTCATTGGTTCTACTAATTTATTCTAGGTTTCTGGTCTGCTGAAAAATGTTAAATTTCAGTTAGATGTTATTGTTAAAAATAAAAGTGAAATTTTTTCCCACCCAAATTAACAGACCCCTGAATTCTATCCCTGGACTCCTCAGAGGTCCTTAGACCCAAGGTTAAGAACAGCTGACTCTACATTTCTTCTCACATCTCCTTTTCTGGCTAACTGCTTAACAGCTGCAGTTACCCAGACCACACAACACCCATTCTGTACTCAGAGCCTTTGGACTGGAGCTTCCCTTCCCCTGCATTTCCTTAACTCTTTCTCTTTTCTTATTTCTTTGCTCAAATGTCACAGTCGTAAGGAGTCCTACCCTGACCACACTATTTAAAACTGTAACCAACTCTTCCACTACAATCCCAATGCCTCTCATCTGGCTCTTCTTTTCCATAGCATTTATCGCCATCTAATCTACAATTTATTTACTTTATTTCTTTATTATCTCTATTCACCACTATCATCCTCCCCCACTCCCTTAGAAGGCAAGCTCCTAGAAAGCTGGAATTGTTTTCTTCTCGATTCACTGATGTATTCAAATGCCTTGAACAAGTCCTGGCATGTAGGAGGTGTTCAGGCAATACTACTTAAATAAATGGCACTTCAAATAAAATTACTGTTGAATGTATATTATGTGAATTATTTCTTCCATACATAATTCCATGTAAGAACACATTATAGCATTTTATCCTTTCATCATCACTCCATATCCGATATTTCTTTCCATTCATTCCAAAGTGGATCCTCATTTCAGTTCTTAGAAATGCCTCTATATTTACTGAAAAAGGATGGGGCATGGTGTGAGCTGGTGTAAGGTGACATGCCTATCAGTTTAATGGTGCAAAACCAAGGTTCAAACATTGGCTTCTCTCTTTACTAGCTTTGTAAAACACAAGAAAAGTATATAATATTTTCTAAGCTGCAGTACCCTCCTTAGTAAACTATGAATAATTATCTACCTCATAACATTACACTAAGGATTACAGTTATTTAATCCATGTATAACATTTAGTTCATTTCCATAGGGCCTGACAGATGTAAAACGCAGATTCGTTATTAGTTATTATCACTGAGAAATGGAAATACCCTCTTGGAGTACAAGTAGCAGAGTATCCATTTGTGCCATTTATGAGTGTCTGGTATCCCCCCCTCTCAGAAAGGATCATTTAGAAGAGGTTTCTAGATTGTAAGAGCAATATAAGCATGCTTATATTTAAGAATTGGAATTCAGAAAACATGAAAATCCACCCCCTAAGACGCCACTGTTAGTATTTTGCTGTACTTCTTTCTGTTCTTTGTCCTATACATCTTATCAGGGTTGTAACCATTCACATCTAGTTTTGTTTTTTTTTTTCAACATCTTTATTGGAGTATAATTGCTTCACAAAGGTGTTTCTGCTTTATAACAAAGTGAATCAGCTATACATATAAAAGATATGGAACACGTCACACATCTGCATGTCATCCTTGCGCAGGGGCCACGCTAATCTTCTCTGTATCGTTCCAATTTTAGTATATGTGCTGCTGAAGCAAGCACCACATCTAGTTTTCAAAATAACTTTGAACTCTGTAGTAACTGCCTTATTTCTGATCCTTATTAAGAATCCTGAATAGCCAAAACAAACTTGAGAAAGAAGAATGGAGCTGGAGGAATCACTCTCCCTGACTTCAGACTATATTACAAAGCTATGGTAATCAAAACTGTATGGCACTGGCACAAAAACAGACACATAGATCAATGTAACAGGATAGAAAGCCCAGGTATAAACCCACACACTTACAGTCAATGAATCTAAGACAAAGGAGGCAAGAACATACAATAGAGAAAAGACAGTCTCTTCAATAAGTGGTGCTGGGAAAACAGGACAGCTACACGTAAAAGAATGAAATTGTAACATTCTCTAACACCATATACAAAAGTAAACTCAAAATGGATTAAAGACCTAAATGAAAGACCGGATACTATAAAACTCCGAGAGGAAAACATAGGCAGAACACTCCTTGTTATAAATCACAGCAATATATTTTTGGAACTGCCTCCTAGAGTAATGGAAATAAAAACAAAAATAAACAACTGGGACCTAATTAAACTTAAAAGCTTTTGCACAGCAAAGGAAACCATTAACAAAATGAATGGGAGAAAATATTTGCAAACGATGTGACTGACAAGGAATTAATTTCCAAAATATACAAACACCTCATACAGCTCCATATCAAAAAACAAGCAATCCAATCAAAAAATAGGCAGAAGACCTGAATAGACATTTCTCCAAAGAAGACATACAGATGGCCAACAGGCACATGAAAAGATGCTCAATATCACTAACTATTAGAGAAATGCAAATCAAAACTGCAATGAGGTATCACCTCATTATCACACATAGGTCAAAATGTCTATCATCAAAACATCTACAAATAATGAATGCTGGAGGGGGCATGGAAAAAAGGGAACCCTCCTACACTGTTGGTAGGGATGTAAATTGGTGCAGCCATTACGGAGAACAGTATGGAGGGTCCTCAAAAAAGTAAAAATAGAGCTACCATATGATCCAGCAATCCCAATCCTGGGCATATGTCCAGAAAAGATGAAAACTCTTAATTCAAAAAGATATATGCACCCCAATGTTCACAGAAGCACTATTTATAATAGCCATGGAAACAACCCACGTACACATAAGCAGATGATTAGTTTAAGAAGATATATATACATATATATATGCAATGGAATATTACTCAGCCATAAAAAAGAATGAAATACTGCCATTTGCAGCAACATGGATGGATCTAGAGAATAAGTGAAGTCAGACAGAGAAAGACAAATGTTATATGATATCACTTATATGTGGGATCTAAAAAATAATACAAATAATGTGTATACAAAATAGAAACAGACACAGAAAACAAACTTATGGTTACCAAAGGGGAAACGGGGGGCGGGGAGGGATAAATTACTAGTTTTGGATTAACAGATACACACTACTATACATAAAATAGATAAACAACAAGGTCCTACTGTATAGCACAGGGAACTGTATTCAATATCTTGTAATAACCTATAACGGAAATAATCTGAAAAATGTACATATATATATATATATATACATATACACACACACACATACGTGAATCACTTTGCTGTATACCTGAAACTAACACGTTTTAAATCAACTATACTCCAAAAAAAATTTTTTAAATAAATAAAGACATTGATTCACTTTAGAGAAAGAAAAGAACAAAGTAAGACAGAAACCACACTCCCGTCTCACTGACCTCCCAGAGACACGGCTCAGAGTTCTGGATGATCAGCTCATATCTGACACAGAAGCAGGATGGTCCTCCAGGTACAGCACAACAAGACAGAATGTCTTTGTTCCTGGTAGTGACACACATTCCCACTCTCCTTCAAACACCCTACAGCTGATCTGAGTTTGGGTGAGGAGGGGAAAGAAAGTGTGAGGAGGTTGGGGGAAGAGTCTAGAAGCTTCTTCCCTGAGACTCTAGAGAGATGGGCTGACTCCACAGGTGCAGGGGTGGGAAGGGAAGGGAGCAAGTACTCTGAGCAGGCTCATACCGGAGGGAATTGGCTGGTTCCTTTATAACCTTAGGCTCCAGTTATAGCCACTAAGAACAAGGCAGTAAGCCACAGGGAAGGGAGCTCTGCGACGCCCTTGGGAAAGGCAAACAGCATTGACACGTTTTGCAGAAATGAACCTGCCACTTTCAGTTTCTTTGGCACACAGAACTAAATAAATGTCAGCTATTATCACACACATGATCATGCCTGGATCACATCCAGTGAGCTACATTTTTAACATGGTCACAGGTGATTCTGAGGCAGCAGTTTTCAAAGTACAAACCAGAACAGTGCTCTTCAAACTTACGCTCATACACCCACTACAATTTTTCTAAAAAATACCATACTCCTCACACATTTTTAAATTGACATCTGAAATTTGTCACTGTAAGTTTAAACAGTTGCAAAAACAAATTCTGGACAATTTATGAATACTAATCTTAAAAATATAATGATTACTCTTTTAAATGTAGTTAATAGACTCTAATAATACCATATTTGCCATTCAGCATTACCTGTTTAAAAAGGCTGTGAACAGATGGCTTAAACATTCAGGAATTTTACCTGGTCCCTTTCCTCCTTTTAAACATTTCAATTTCTTTTCTTTTTAACAGAATTTATCCAAAAGTAATAGTTCTATGCTTCAATGCCTATTATTCACCCTCTCATAATTTCCAAGGAATACAAATGTAAAAATGATTTTAAAAAATTTTCTCTGATCACAAAAGTAGTTTTAGGTTTACTTCTGGGCTAAGTTATAAAAATATTTTATTAGCACCTAACGTATGAAAACATACTGAAATGTGATAATTATTAAAAATTAAAATTTAATTGGAAATGTATCTTATTGGAATGGATAGGATCAATTTTTGGGTCCTCTAATAAAGGCTTCCCAGATACCATTATTTGAAATTATCCTTTCTTTGACACCCTGGAGGTTTTCACATCTGAGCAAGGTAGAGCAAGATTTGCAATAGGTGAGATACCTTCCCTTTATAAACTGGGTAGGCGATCCATTTAAATTAAGAGAGTACTAATGAAAGCTGAGGATCTGGAAGGTAATTTGCTCAAAATTATCCATGCCTCTACCCCTTGGAGGGTCCTTCTGCATCCCCCAGTTTAAAGACTACTGATCTAGCACTATATCCAAAATACCTATGCATCTTGTGAAAAAGGCAGATTCATGGACCCTACTCCAGATACCTGAATTAACAGGATCCCCAGATTACTTTTCCCCTCACTAAAGACTGAGAGACGAACTGGGATATAAAACAAACGCATAAAATGTTAAATGATGTACAATTTAAATAAAAATTCAACAACAGATGACCTATCTTAGGTAGTACCTGGTGGCCAAAGGATTCAGAGACACTCATGAGAGGGTGGGATAGTCAAAGGCTTTTTTTTTTTTTCAAAGGCTTTCTAAAGGAAGCAACACTGGAACTGGGGGAAGGATGGGTAGAATGTGAAAGATAAAGAGGCAGAGGTAAATGGTTTACCAAGTTTGAAACGTTAAGGTATTGATTTTGTTGACAAGGAAGGAGCAATTAATGCCCTTCCAAAAAGTGACTCATCACAGAGACTCCCTGGTGGGAAGGCACTGGGTTATTGTGCCTGCGCGATGCAAACATAATTACTTACTGTTGAAGACAGAAATACGTTGAGAATATTAATTTAGGTAAATTGGTTTTAGACAACTGGTTTTGTGTGAGTTTGTTTCAAGCAAATTGACCTAGAGCTGAACACATATTTTATCCATGCATTGGGTAATCCATAAACATAAGGATAACTATATATCACTATTAAGTCCCACAT
The DNA here is from genome assembly GCF_003031525.2 of Neophocaena asiaeorientalis asiaeorientalis. Taxonomy (NCBI): domain Eukaryota; kingdom Metazoa; phylum Chordata; class Mammalia; order Artiodactyla; family Phocoenidae; genus Neophocaena; species Neophocaena asiaeorientalis. The sequence continues at coordinate 9,302,136 of NW_020175821.1, forward strand.
TCATTCCAGGCCGGGCAAAAAGAGTTCAAATTCAAATTATTTTATTCTTCTAGTAGCCCTGGCAATAGGCTTAGCAAAAGGTATAAGCCATCACCGAAAATGAAACCAAGAGCACCTAGGCTTTTTATTAACTCTGATTCCGTTATCACTGAGTATCACAAAGATTTTTTTAAATACATCTGTTCACAGGAAAGTAGAAATCACTGACTGCCCCTATCATCTATCCTTTGGACCACTATAAGGACCACTCCAAACTGGTCTTCCTACTTCTCCACAGCAGCCACTCACCTCCCTGCCAGATCTATACTCACCCTCAATACCTCTAAAGCAGTCTGACAACACCTGTATTTGGTTCTGTTACTCCCCTGCCTAAAACCTTCACGCCATATAATTTCTCTCTCTCCTGAAGACCTGACCTCCTCAAAGTCTACAGACATAATGCCCTTGCATATCATTCCCCTTGCCTCTTATCTATCAGTCATAATAAACTACCTGCTATTCTTCAGACAAGTCCTGCTCCATCCTTCCTCTGCCTGTTTGGTCTAGCTTGCCTCCACCAGACTCATCCAGCTTACTATCTTCCATGTCTGCTCAGGAGGCCTGTCCTAGTTCCCCCAAATCGGATTGATCATACTCTCCTTTGTGTTCTATGATATGCTATACATTCTTCAATAAGACTATTAGACCATTTTATTGCACTTATCTGTGTACATTTCATCTCTCTCTCCCCCATGCTACTCTCTGTCACCTACCTACTACCCTGCCACAAAACAAAAACAAAAACAAAAAGAACCAAGTTGCTTGAGTGAAAGGATCTTGCCTGACACATCTCTGAATTCCAAGCATCTATCAAACGTACCAGTATATAGTAGATGCTCAGTAAATATTTGCTAAATGAATGCATGAACATATTATTATTTGTAATAGTGGAATTAATAATCAATGAATTAGACACTAATAATGTGCTAGATGTTACTAAATAAGAGTTAGGTATGATCTAGAAGCAACAGTAACTCTGATGTCACCACCATTTACCTGCAACTTCTAAGATTACAACACAAGATAGAATATGTGTTCTAAATAAGTCAAGGGAAATCCCCTAGGAGTCGCCCTCACTATGCCATGTAACTCAACACACAATAGCAACTGTTTTTCAAGGTTCATTTCCAGTTATCTTGATTGGTGCTACACTGAAGAAGAAATCTTAACACTGAGGAAAAAAATAACATCAGAGAACACACGGGGCAGATCTAAAACCCATTTGGTTGTTGTTTCCATTTTAACAAATCCTGTGCTCCACTGTGGAGTCACTGTATACTTTGCTACTTAAAATATAGAAAATGTCCCCATAGTTTCTCTTATCTTGAATTCACAAAATTCATTATATTTGGCTAAGACCTTTCCTTATTTAAAATGACCAGAAAATCAGCAAATCAAATTCAGCATTTCAACATGATGAAATAGTGCAGAGATGGTTTCACACTAATGAATCTAAAATGCAATTACTGGATAATCAGATTAAAGAAAATCACATGAATCACACAGTCATTTCAGTAAATATATCCCTCATACATTAAACTCAAACTAATTTTTGTGATATCAACACTTAGAAGCCCAGATATATAAAGAATGTTCCTTAACTTGATAAATATAATTGATCAAAAAAATCTCTGACCAACATAATTTTTAACTGGAAAACATTAGAAGGAAGCCTATAAAATCAGGAATAGCACAAGGAAGTCTACTAATCACCACTTTTCTAGCTTTGTTTTGGAGGCCCTAGGCAGTAGAAAAGGTCTAGTAAAAAAAGATAGGTAGGGCTTCCCTGGTGGTGCAGCGGTTGAGAGTCCGCCTGCCGATGCAGGGGACACGGGTTCGTGCCCCGGTCCGGGAGGATCCCACATGCCATGGAGCGGCTGGACCCGTGAGCCATGGCCACTGAGCCTGCATGTCCGGAGCCTGTGCTCCACAACGGGAGAGGCCACAACACTGAGAGGCCTGCGTACCGCAAAAAAAAAAAAAAAAAAAAAAAGGTAACAATTTGTGTTTTATTTTCTAGTGTTAAAAACCTGATTAAAAATGGGCAAAGGATTTGAATAGACATTTTTCCATAGAAGATACACCAGTGGCCAAAAGGTACCTGAAAAGACACACATCACTAATAATTAGAGAAATGCAAATCAAAACCCAATGAGACACCACACTGATTAGCATGGCTAATATTAAACAAACAAAAACTCAGGAAATAACAAGTGTTGACAAGGTGGAGAAATTGGAACTTGCTCAATGTAGTGGGAATGTATCACTATACATTAAGCAGCTATGAAAAACAATATGGAGACTCCTCAAAAAATAAAGATAACACTGCCATACGATCCAGCAATCCCACATCTGGGTATACACCCAAAGGAATTCAAAGCAGGGTCCCAAGGAAATATTTGTACATCCATGGTAATAGCAGCATTTTTCACAATAGCTCAAAAGTGGAAGCAACCCAAGTGTCTACTGACGGATGGATGAATAAACAAAATGTGGTACAGACCACAGAGTGGAATATTATTCAGCCTTAAAAAGGAAGGAAACTCTGATACATGTTACAATATGGATGAATCTTGAGGACATTACGCTAAATGAAATAAGCCAGCCACACAAATACTGTAGGGTTCCACTTACATGAGGTACCTAGAGTAGTCAGATTCATAGAAATAGAAAAGAGAATAGTGGTTGCCAGAGTTTGGGAAGAGAGGAGAAATGAAGAGTTGTTTAATGAGTATAGTTTCAGTTGTGCAAGGCAAAAGAGTTCTGAAAATCTGTCACACAAACATGAATATACTTAACACTACTGAACTCTACTTAAAAATGGCTAGCACCTATTCACCTATTATGTAAACCATTATGTGCTACATATACAAAGTGTTAATAAATGTTTTCAATGAGTAAAATGATAAAAACTTTTCATGGTTAAGATGATAAATTTTACTTTATGTATATTTTATAATAAAAAACACAAGCTGTCATGATTTGTCTACAAAAATTCCAAGGCTCTCAACTGAAAAAACTAGTAGAACTAACATGAGTATAAAATCAGAATTAGAAACATGAAAATCGCTTTGTTATACCAACAAAAGCATTTTAAAACATGACAGATGAATACCATTTTTAATTAAGTCTGCAAAAATTAAGTTAAATGGCATGAGCTATAAGAAGAAAACTGTAGAGCTTTACTGAAGAACATAAATAAAATTCTGAATAGCCAGAGAGATAAATTATGTTCCTGGATAGGAAGACTCAGTATTACCAGGCCTCTCATATTGATCTATGATTTCATATAATCCCAATGGAAATTCCAATCTCATCATTTCATAGATCTTGAGAAACTGACTTTCAAGTTCATACATAAGAGTCTATGTCTACAACTACCCAAACAAAATTTAGAAGGAAAAAAAGAATTGAGGTAATTTGAAATGCCAGATATTTAAATAACTTTAAAACTATATCAACTGCAAAGACACAAAATTGGCACAAGGTCTAAATAAACATAAACAAAAAATATTAAAGGATCTAGAAATAAATCAGCATATAGAAAGGCATTTATATATGTGACAGTTAGCACTCCATATCTGCCGAGCAAGAACCAACTATTTATTAAATGTTGGGGCAAATAGCTGTCAATCTGGGAAAGACAAAACTAACAGTAGCTTACATTATTTTAGTTCCACAATGAGCCGGGCACTGTGCTAAGGTCCCTAAATGCATTATTTCATTGACTACTAAAAACAATTTTTTTGCACAAATAAATAGGAAATCATCTTGCCCAGTAAAAAGTAATTAACTTGCTTCAGTAACTGCTGAAGCCTAAAATTTGACTCCGTGACATTAGATTCCATAACCTAAGCTCCCTACAGCACACCGCCACCCTTAACAACACATCCTTATGTATGCCACACACAGAAACAAATTCTAGACTGAATAAAAATCTAAACATATATGCATATTAGTTAAAATATACATATTGTTCAACTTTAGGTTAGGGAAGGCTTCCTTCAGACCAACAACAATAAAAACAACTCCAGAAAAGTTATAACTAAATATGACTATAATATAACTAAATTTCCATATAATGAATGAAGGCAAAAGGTAAAAGACATGGCAAGCTAAAGACTAGGATTGCGATATATACAAAGGACTAATTGCCTTAATATACGAAAACCTGCTTTCAAATCAGTAAGAATAGAGACTAATGACCCAATTTACAAAAGGGCAAAGAATACAAGCAAACAAGTCACAAAAGAAGACAAAATGAAAAGATGTCCAACTATGCTAGTATTGAGAAATACAAATGAAAAACAGTAGTATGCAATTTTTAACCTTAGATTGGCATAAGCTAAATGAATATTGGTGACGTGTGAGTAATGGACATTCTTGTGTTAGTTGAGTATATTTAGTGGGTTCAGTATTTTGAGAGGGCAACTGTGTAGTATCTACCAGTGGTTAAAATGAGTAGGAACTCAAAAAAAAAAATGAGTAGGAACTCTAACACACAATTCTGCTTCTATCTTATCAAAGTACTCACAGGTATGCACAAAATAGATGTATAATAATTTCATTAAAGTATTGTTTGCAACAGTGAAAGATTCTAAGTGATTAAAAGGTTCGTAAATCAGGAAACAGTTCAATAACTTATATTTACTATTTTATTGAGAGAGATTCTATCTAACAAAGTCAGAAAATGGAATTTTAAAAAACATGCGCACAACTGCATCAAAATTTTAGAATACTTGGGAATAGATTTAAATTTAAGGGAAGGTAAAACCGTCACAAAGAAAACTAAACAGAAATCAGAAAAGACTATATTCAAATAAGTATGTAGGGAAAGATACATATTATGTTTGTGGAATTAAAAACTCATTGTAAAGATGTTGATGCAATCAAAACAATAATGTCAAAATGGATAAAGTAACTCCAAAACGCACATGGAAATGCAAAGAGCTGAGAATAACCAAGGTAAAAGGACACACTAGTAGATCATGACTTATTATAGTTGTGGTCATTAAGACAGTGTTACACTGTTACAAGGTTAAATAAACCTAGAGAATACTGGAACAGAAGAAAGAGTCCAGGGGAAGAAGGTGGGTTTTTAAATAAATAATTCCAGATAATTTTAATATAGAAAAAACAAACTTGATCCCCACCTCAACTCGTACACAAAAATCAATGCCCAGTATATTGCAAGTCTAAATGACAAATAAAGAGCACTAATTCCTTCTTAAGATAATTTAAGGGAATATTTTCATGACTGAGTTAGGAAAGGATTACTTTAATAAGGCTCAAAATGCCCTAACCATAGGACAAGACTGATTATAGTAAAAATGAGAATTTCTGTTCATCAAAAGGCACCATTAAGATAGTAAAAAGCCAACCCACAGAGTAAGAGAAAATATTTCCAACACAATTAACCAAAGGGCTCATATCCAGCATATAAAAGGAACTTCTCTACAAAATAATAAAAGATAGTCTACTTCTTCAAAAATGGACAAGTGATCTGAACATGCGCTTCACAAAAGAGGATATCCAATGGCCAATAAACATATAAAAAAGTGCTTGACTGGGGAAACACCAATTAACAACAGATTGGCTCGAATTCGAAAGACCAACCAAACCAAATGTTGGCAAAGATGTGGCGCAACCAGAACTGTGATGTTTTGGTGATGGCAGTATAAATTGATACCATCACTTTGGAAGAGTGTCTGGTATCATCTACTGACACGGAATACAGACACACCCTACGATCAGCAATTCCACTCCCAAGTATATACCAAGGAGAAATGTGTTCCTTTGTGTACCAAAAGACGCGTACAAGAAAGTGAACAGCAGCATACGCATAACAGCCCAAAACTGAGAACAACACGGATGGATAAATACATTGTGATACATTCATACAACGGAGTAGTACAGAGCAATGAAAACAAACGGATTACAGGTACATGCAATAACGTGTTTGGTTCTCACAAGCATAATGTTGAAGCAAAGCAGCCAGACGTGAAATGAATCCATTTATGTTAAGTTCAAAAGCACTGAAACTAATCTATAGTGTTAGAAGTCAGAACTATGGTTTCTTTGGAGGAAAAAGGTAATTGTGGTGATAGGAAGGGGGCAAGACAGGGCCTTCCAGGGTGTAGGCAATGTACTGGGTTGACCAAAAAGTTCGTTCAGGTTTTTCTGTAACATGTTATGGAAAACCCCAAAGGAACTTTTTGGCCAATCCAATACTATTTCTTGATTTGCATAGTGGTTACAAGAGTATGTTCACTTTGTTATAATTCATAGAGTTATACATCTGTGATGAAATAAAAATTTGTATTCTAAGGCAAGTTAAGGAAAATTTACACATAAAACTTTTTCTTTGAACTTTGGCCTCCTCTCTCCCCTCTACTGTGCATGGTGTATCTGCATTATGCATTGCCCAAATCTTCCCATCTGCAGAAACACCTGCTCAACCATAAACAGCAACCTTCTCCTAGCATCAACAAGATTCCTCCTCTGGAGACACCCTTCCTTCTTCATCTTGTAAGGGGTCACGATGACCCATGACCCACTACTCACTTTGTACACACAGATCTGGATTGTGTAAACTGTCAGTAATACATCATTTAATGTACAGCCCTATGTCTCAAAAACATATATAACTGTACTTTTACCTCTAACGGGCAAAACAGTTCTCGGAGCTTTCTGAGAGTCTGTTCCTGGGTTATAAGCCTCAATTTGGCTCGAATAAAATTTTCCATTTCTTTCTTAGATTGAGTGATTAATTTTTTCATCAACACTTATAATATGAGCAATTTTCCACATGTGTGTTACACTTCAATATAAACTGTATTTTAAAAAGCCAACTGTGGGGGGCTTCCCTGGTGGTGCAGTGGTTAAGAATCCTCCTGCCAATGCAGGGGACACGGGTTCGTGCCCCGGTCTGGGAAGATCCCACATGCCGCGGAGCAGCTGGGCCCGTGAGCCATGGCCGCTGAGCCTGCGCGTCCTGAGCCTGTGCTCTGCAACGGGAGAGGCCACAACAGTGAGAGGCCCACGTACCACAAAAATAAATAAATAAATTTTAAAAATGATGAAATGAGATAAAAGGCTAATTGTGATGCCATCGAACTTCATATATTATCTCCTTTTATCTTTACAATAATTATTTTAAATTATCGTCATTGTCCTTTTTTATAAAGAGGGATATCAATTCAGGTCACAGCTAGTACATGGCAGAGCCAAAATTCAAACTCAAGTCTATTTGATGCTCAAACCCACGAAACCCAAAGTAAAGGAAATTCCAAAGTTAAGCATGTCCCTAAGATTTCCCTAGTTCAATTTTCCTTTCTCTCTGAGACAGTCTTCTACCTTTCCTATCTTATGTTCTCATCCTTCATCTGGGGACGAATGCTCCAGAGTTTGGCTATTGAAACTTTGCCTTTAGTTATTCCTCAGAAATACGGTCATTTGTTCTTTCTACCAAAGAGGAAAGCATTTACAATGCCCCAGCTGCCGTCTCTGGCGGAGGGATCTGAAGGAGTGAGTGTGCCCTTTCTTTAGCTGAGCCAGTGGGCAGCTCCAGCACAGTAAAGGTAGATCAGTAGAAGGAATTCAATGGGCTGCAAGTGAAAAGGTGTGGCAGGGCAGGAGGGGAGGGTGCTGAGGCTGGAACTGTAGAGTGGCTGCTTGGTGGAGGATCCAGAGAACAAGCACTGGGCAGCTGGCGATAGATGAAGATTTGAGGGAGAGAAGAAAAATGGGGCCACCTGGATAGAAATTCTGAGGAAGAAAAATACTGAAAGGAGGTATCTGTGAAGGTGTGGCATAGGATACGGCATATCAAATTTCAGCCTCATCTCCCCAAAAGAAGCTTCAAAGTAGATTTTACTACTCATTTTCTCTAAAACAACAATAAAACTACTGAAATACACAACTGTTAAGATAAAAATATTTGTTCATGTACCTCCTAAAATCAAATACATATGCACCCTACACTTCAGCACACAAACTGGGCCCAGCAAAGAGCCCCACCTGAACTTTGCAAGAATCCACAAACCAGAAGCATTTTTATTTGCGTTACATTGCTTAAGTGAGCCTCAAAAGCATTAAAGATACCATTAAAATTCCCCTTTTCTATTTTTATGAGTCAAAAAGCAGCAGGAAATGACCCAGACAATTTCTGTGGATGTGTCTGGTGAGCTGGTATGGTACTCATATGCTCTCCTTTATTATTCAGATGGACTCACTGTGGTCTCATAATTCTGTTTTATAATAAGCAGCATAATTCTTAAATGCTCCTGTTCCCATGTGCTTTCCTTGCTGGAGCTTTAATTGTCAGTATACTGGCAGAAAAAAAAAAAACAAAAATCCATCACTCTCCAATGCCCCCCCCCCCAACGACTTTCAACTGTCATTTCAGCTCTCTTATTAATTACGCGTATCTTTCTTTCAGCAAGTCATAACCCCTTTGGGTCTCATTTGTAAAACGAATAGGATGAATTACATGATTTCTAAGATGCCTGCAGCTCTAAATTTTTAATATTCTAAAATTTCAGATTCTATATTTTAATCTCTTAAAATACAGAATTTTTAATCTCTCTTTTAATCTCTTTTCCTCTGAGCTAAAGACCTTTACTAATACTTCCTGGAATACAACATATGATTCCTGAGTCACTGGTCCATACTTTGGGATTCCCTCTGTGTAATATCAAGCCTTAGTTCCTGTTTGTGTTGGGGAAGTCAATCTCCCTCCTCACAGCTCCCAGATATACAGTAAGTAGAAGCCTGACACACTCGTGTCGCCTCTGGTTTCCCAGTACGACCTCTTTCTACAGCTATAAGAAGCAAGGTTTTCCTGGTCTTTGATCTGTACAGCTTCCAATTTCTGGGCCATCATCATAACTCCATGCAAGTGGTGGTAACATACCACAAAGTCCTGTGAAATATACAATGAATAAAACTATAGCCTAGACTGTGAAAGAAGACACTTAGGATAATCTGTCTAGACATATGACCTTAAAGGCAAGTCCATTCATGGCTAATGCAGCCTGTTAGCTGTGAATGAATAAGTTTTTTGAAGGTACTGTAGGGCAATAAAATATGCCAAGATATTTATAGCTCTCCCTGGCTGGTGAGGCAAGAATGTCTGACTCACCAGGGAGGGTGGCACACAGCTCTATCACTTTATAACCAAGGGAACCTAAATTAGACACAAACCAGAAAGTAGGCGGATCTTTATTAAGTTGAGGGATGGGTTACCTAAAATACTCTAACTAGGTATGTCCCTGAGCTACTCCAAGTTTCGAGGCGGTGTGAGTTATCCCCAAGAGATGCCACACACAGTGACAGCTTGCCTGCTCACAGTAACCATGATGCCTCAACCTAGGTTCTCTTTACTACCAAAGCCGCAGCACTCGCCCTAAGTAGGGTGGCCCATGTGCCAGCCCCCAGCCCAGCTCTGAGGTGCAGCCAGTGGTGAGAAGGGCTTTTCCAGATGCATGCTGAAAGTTCATTTTGTTTCGGAAAACATGAGAGCTTTCCTTCTTCGTCCTTTTTCTCCTTTTTTTTTTTCCCATGGGTAATTAAGTCACTGCCAGTTTCCCAAATGGTGTCATTTTAATCTCACAAACATTAGCTTCATCTCCTCTCGGGATGCTGAGGCACAAATCATGATGGTATATTTTTTAAATATCCTAATAAATAAGGAGATGTTTCAGGCCATTCGTCGTAACACAAAATAGGAGACGAAGAGGAAAGTAAGCCCAGCTCTAGGTTAAGTATTTGCAGCAAAGGTTCTTCACCTACACCTGGGGAGGTGGCAGGAGATGGGGGGATGTGTCCACAAATGGTTATGGGGTAGGGGGAGGGTCTGAAATACCGCAGATGCAAAATTAACTGCAGGGTCTTCTTCCACACCTTTCTATCATCATTAGGTTTTTTAAAGAGCCTGAGAACACTAAGAATCACTAACCAGAGTAAAACTGAGGGACGGACCCCTGAGATCAGTTGGTCCAAATGTGCCCTTCACTCAGTCTAGCCCTGACCTCAAGAGGGAAATACACAGAGCATCTAGCATGCATGAGTCACTAGATTCTAAGAAATGCATTTGACTTTTAGGAAAAATAAATCACAAGATACAATCTCACATCATGTATTTTTTTAAAAAATAATATGCCTGGGAATACATATCGAAAAAATATAAGATATATATCTATACATCTATGTATCTAGTTTATTAAGTCAGAAAAGAAAACTTGAACAGTTTTCTAAGATATGTTCCTGCGTAGAAATACTAAGCATTTTAAAGATCTTATTCCCACCTTCACATTAATTTCTAAATTAATGCAATTCCAATAAAAGTCCCAAAGCAATCCTTCTGAAACTTGACCAAGTAGGCTAAGGCTTTCTGGAAGAATAAATAAGAGGAAAGCTAAAAAAATATTTTTAAAAGTATGCTTGAGAACTTGAACAGATTCTGAGATGCATTATAATGCTGCAATAATTAAGATACTGGTACAAAATACAAAAAGAGAACAGAAAGCCCAAGACAGTCCTAAACTTATCATGGAGAGGAATAATTACTCCAGAAGCCTGCTGTACAATTAGCTACTTAGAAAAACAGAAGCTGTCTTAGCTCTCTTCCTCGGGCTAGGCACCGAAGTAAGTTTTCAACATGAAATGGAAAACAAGAAGACAAGGAAGGAAGAGGTGGAAAGAAATCACTTAAGAAATCTAAACATAGAGCTGATCTTTGAGTAGGGGAGGTCCTCTCAAGCCAAAAGAAAAGTTATACAATAAAATGAGGGTAGATTTGACTATATAAATATTTAAAACTTCTATACCAGAAGATACAAGTAAAATAAAAAGCAAATGATAAGAGGGAAAAGCATTTTCAGTGTTTTAAGAGTACTGATTTCATACTGAATAACTTTAGATAAAAAATTAAGTTTGGGGCTTCCCTGGTGGCGCAGTGGTTGAGAGTCCGCCTGCCGATGCTGGGGACACGGGTCTGTGCCCCGGTCCGGGAAAATCCCACATGCCGTGGAGCGGCTGGGCCCGTGGGCCATGGCTGCTGAGCCTGCGCTCCGCAACAGGAGAGGCCACAACAGTGAGAGGCCCGCGTATCGCAAAAAAAATAAATAAATAAAAAATAAAATAAAGTTTGGCAATTACTATGCACCAAAAACCTGAAAACGGCATATACACTTATATATAGTAATTCCACAAGGAATGTGTTCTAATTAAAGGAAAACACCTATGAACAAGAATATTTATAGCATTGTTATTTTCATTATTACACATAATAACTTGAAAAAAATGAAATCTCTATAAATATAATTATTGTTTAAATGTAGTAAAAATCAGAGATAGTCACATTTTCAAGTGTAAAAAGCAGTCTGTACAGTGTGATAAAAATTTTAAGTATGGGACTTCCCTGGTGGTGCAGTGGTTAAGAATCCGCCTGCCAATGCAGGGGACACGGGTTCGAGCCCTGGCCCGGGAAGATCCCACATGCCACGGAGCGACTACAACTACTGAGCCTGTGCTCTAGAGCCCATGAGCCACAACTACTGAGCCCACATGCCACAACTACTGAAGCCTCCATGCCTAGAGCCCGTGCTCCGCAACGAGAGAAGTCACCGCCAATGAGAAGCCCGCACACCCAATGAAGAGTAGCCCCTGCTCGCTGCAACTAGAGAAAGCCCACGCCCAGCAACGAAGACCCAACGCAGCCAAAAATAAATTAATTAAAAAAAATGTTTTTTTATTTTAAGTATTAAATTCACATAGGTCTATCATAATTCAAAATGGTGGCAATGATCTCTCTATGAAACACATTATAGAGAGTTTGTTTTGCTCCGTGATATTTCTGGATATTTCCAAATTTATTTTATTTTGTAATATTGGGAAACGTTGAAAGCATATGGAAGATCTTCTGAGATCAGTAAACAAAGCCTTTACACTAAGGTGAAGTAGGTGTGCAAAGAGCAAGGCTCTCAGTGATAGCCATTATATTTTCTATGAACTGACTGCAGTAGAAAACATAACCCTCCCACGGGATACAAAGCAGGAGTTTTTCTTTGTGCACTTGTATCAGAGCCCTGTGGGGTCAGGTGCCAATTCTTCGTACAGACTGATGGGCTTTAGAACCTTCTTGTACTGCCGACTGACTCCAGGTGAAACTGTGTTGAGTATCTTCTATTTGACTCCTAGACCCACTCTCCCCCTTTCTGGGTCCTTTTCTGGGCTCTGTTGTCTGGCCTAAAGTGGATCCCGGTCCTCTGACTTCTCTTTGGATTTGGTGAAGGGCAGAGATGGCAGAAGACCAGAGAGCAGGAGAAGGAAGTCAGGGCATTTATGCCCACAATTCCCTCCGGCCTCCAGGTCACCGTGGATTGGATGCATCCCTCCAGTGAAGGCCATTGCTCCTGTGCGGCAGCCCTCTCCACACCACTTGACCTCCCTCTGACATTCTGGTTTTCCAGCAGCTTCTCCTCACCCTGCCCCTTCAGGTCTAGGGCTGTAAACACCTCCCATGATTACTAACCCCAGAGAGCTGCTTCATCTCTCATTGCTTTTCCCAAACCCTGTCCACACAAACTCTCAATCAAATCATCCTCACCTGATCCCTGACAGGACACTGGCTGATATGGTAATAGTATAATTATCCAAAGAAAAAATAAATATGGCTAAGTGCATTTATTCTTCACAAAGAAAAAACTTACCTAATATGGTTTAGAAAATTCTTTTATTCAAGTTTGAGATAAAAGTTTAACCCCATGTTACCTCTATGATTATTCTATGATACCTAGATCTTTATAATTTCCAGTCCTTTTTTTTTTCTTTTAAAGACTTTGGGCATGTTACTAACCCTTATATAGCCTCACGATGTACAAGACAGCATGTTAGAGGATGAACAGATCACTGGTTCTCTGTTTCTCATGAGATAAATTGCTTTTGCAGCCTTAAATTTAAAGGTAGACATTTATATTTTTCTTTTAGATTCCCTTGTATTGTTCATAGCACACCTTTTCACTTGGCTGTGATTGGGTTTTACTTAGCCCCGGGTTTCACAAGGTAATCAAGTTTACTCCATCCAGATGTTTCTGGTCTGCAGCACAAGAAAGTGGCAGGGACTCAGCTGAGTTGATTAACCATTTAAGGATGCAAGGAGGGGCTTCCCTGGTGGCGCAGTGGTTAAGAGTCTGCCTGCCGATGCAGGGGACACAGGTTCGTGCCCCGGTCTGGAAAGATCCCACATGTCGTGGAGCGGCTGGGCCCGTGAGCCTGTGCTCCGCAATGGGAGAGGCCACAACAGTGAGAGGCCCGCGTACTGCAAAAAAAAAAAAAAAAAAAAAAAAAAGAAAACCACTAAAAGATTCTTCCTAGAAAAGCAAGACTATTTCCCCAAGCTTGTTTGGAGAGCAAGCTCCTGTATCTAGAGGAGGAAAGACAACTCTGAGAACAACAAGTCTGTCACTCAGATTGTCCCCAGCCCAATTCCAAGGTATAGAGGGAAATGCTCTTTTCACTCGTAAATAGCTGTGAGGCATCCCAAACACAAAGCAGAATTGCACTGATAATAATGTGTGAAAGCACAGCACAGGACTTGGGAGAAAGTAATTCTTTCTCATTTGAGCAGAGCAATTCAAGTGCAGTGTGACTGAACACAGGGGACCCTCCCTGCACCTGTGCAAGTCCCTTAAGTGACAGCGCCAGTGAGCCCTAGTGCCTCTCAACTGGCACATCACCAAGGCTCCAAGAGCTCAGAGAATGGCAGTGGAGGCTCTAGTGGAAGCTGAAGGCTTTAGCTGCCAGGGGAGTTAGCCGCAGCGTCAGCAGCTATAGACGCTGCTGCTGACTTTGGCAGTGGCAGGAGAGTGCATCCTAGGCAGTGGGCACCAGCATCAGTGGTCAGCTACCCTCACATGGCAAAGAGGACTCCAGAAGCCATAGTTTAAAGGGACAGCTTCCCTTAGGTCAGCTCTTTCTTTTTTATCCTTGAACAAAAGTGAGTTTACAGTATTAGGTGATCTCCTAGGCCCTCAGAAAAAGATCATCGAATGATAAACTCTGAATAGAGGGAAACACAAGCAGTGGCACATCCAAAGCAGCCGAGGGCAACACAAGGACAGTGAGAGACTCACGATGAAAATCACCATCTCTTTGCCAGCCCTGCCAAGGACTGGGCTTCGATGTCAACAGCACAGAACTCCAATAGCACACTTGAAATATAAATAGTCATGCTCTCCCCTTTCACTAATTTAATGAATTATACATGCCAGGAAAAATTAAGAGCACTGACGATGTAAAAGCATAAGACTTCAAACACCTTGAAATATGTTGGAACGAATTTTTCTGTCTCTGTGCTCCCTACAGAGTGGCAATTTTAATCTACTTCCCTAAGGGCAGGGAAACCAATGGAAATACCACAAAATATGTTAAGTTATAAACCAAATGCTTATAAGACTCTAGATTTCTCAACAACAGAGCTCAAGAAAATCACAAGAAAAATGTTAACTTCCTAAAGATTAGCAGTAAATGGCAAGACAACCATATGTTGGCTGAGTAATGGGGTAAAAAAAAGTTTCCTACAGGCATGGAGTATCTTCTTTGATAACCTCCAGAGTGTATCAGCAGAGTGATTAGCGCTACAAGACTCTCAAGAAAATGAGCACCAGACCTGGCTGGGAGCACGGTAAGTAAGACACAGTACTGCCACCCATGGGAACTGGCTGGGGACCTAGGTGCCTTCTCCAGACAACAGCCAGCCTTCTCTCTGTTGCAAGCTGTCATTGTGCCATCAGAACGAACCCAAGAGAGCTGTCATTATTCATCAATTCCTCCCTCCTTTTTTTCCCATCTCATCCGAGACCTTAGACAGCTTGGAGAACACGCATTTCATTACAAAAAAAAAAGAGAGAGGCTGGGACAGCTACTGACTTTGGGTGTAATTACACTGCAAAGTAATGATAGCACTCCTCTGAGCTTCTGGAAACGGAAGAGGACAGAAGCAAAGACTAAGGAATCTCTGTAGAGTATAAATGCCCCCAAATATGACTTGAAGTAGACTGAAAAGCTGTTTATGCCACTTCCTTCTCTACTCAGCAAATGTTCATCGTCACAAAGAAGATGGCCACCCCAATATAAACTAGGAATAAGAACTTATAGGATTCTGGATTTTCATTAAAGCGAACTTCAGGACTTTTCACTGTTCAAGCTATGCCAGATCATAGGAAAGACAACTTGGTACGTGGTACAATACTGCAGTCAAAAACAATCCGATTTTGGAAAAAATCAAATGTAGACAAGAAGAATGCAACAGCTACATACATTTTCACCAAGGCTGTAATAGCTTTCGTGCTGTAATTCAAGCAGGTCAGAAAAAAATGTCATGAGGTAGTTGATGTCTTGGGGTAGTCAGAAGTTTGCAACTGTGTAAATGGAGGCTAAAGCAATCAGGCTGTAGAACTGAGATTCAGCTGTGTTCTCAATCACTGATTGTAATTTTATCATCTTACAAAAAAAACCTGTGTGTTACTAAACCACCCAAACTTTGATCCACTTATGTCATCAACCAATAGGAACTGAAAGAAGTATTTCTGTATAACCATACAGACTGGTAATATACACACATACCTAAGACAACCAGCAAAACGTAAGTCTGTGTTAAGTAATCTTCAAATATCAGGAAGAAGACAAAGGTTTCATCAGCGATACATAGAGACACACATGTATACAATTGAGATATATCCTCCTCTCACTCTTTCTTTTCTTTTAAATTTCACATGAACCCTTCACTTAAAGAGTAAAAATATCTAGATTCCCATTCTACTTAAATATATTCAAGCAAAGCTCCCGGGAAGGTTTCCAGGGAGTTAGATTGCTTTGAAACTGGCCATGCATTAAATAAAGCTTTGTCTAACAAAAGGGAAAGAGTAACTGATATGGTATCTGTACGTTCACTCTGCGCAAGGTTCCTGTGGCTCAAAAGCATTACTCAAAGACAAAGAACACATCAGATTACAGCTCTGGAGTCTCGTACTCTACCTCTGCCAGCAACCCTGCCAGCTTACACGACACTCTGTGAGGGCCAACCACCTGCTTCCTGAGGAATCTGTAATCTACCTTCTCCATTAGTTCCCCCGAGGTTCTCCTCCTTTACACATGTGCCCCCCTTCACTCATTCCCCGGCGTTCACCTTTCATCTCTAAGAGATTCATTAATGATAAGTGTGCAAGGGTTCACTTTAACAGCAAAACCAAAAAGAAAAGCCTTCAGCATTACATTCTATAATGAAACAAAAACTTAAATTCTGTGAGTCTACTGAGCTAGAACTAAAAGCGACTGCAGCAAGAGATGCATTCCTGGTACCTGGCTTCTTTTCCCATTACCTGCTTCAGTGTACTTCAATCCCACTTTTTCTTCGGTGTCTTTTGTCTTTGGGGGTGGCCAGACAGCTTGGAGTCTGCCAGGAGTCCTATCGTCCTGCTCAGTGGGGCTGTGGTCAGGCTGTTGGAAAAGTGGGCAAACAAAAGAGTAAGTTAAATGAAATGTGGCCAGGGCCAATTAATCCCTGAGAACAACTGTGCTAACTCTGAAATTAATTTTAATGGCACATTGCTCTCATTCACTGTAACTGAAACATCTCACTCCAATACGATCCTTTTCTAGAAATGTAAAGTGATCAATTGGGGTGGAAAGAGAAATAACTCAAGGCCAAGTATTACACAACCTTCAACAGATGATTTTTAGCATATAACCTTTTTCTTAAAATCACAAGTACACTTTGATCTGAAGATACAAATATACTATAATCGGGTACATTTATAGGGATGTTTTGAAATATACCCCAAACTCCAGGGTTATTTATAATATAAAAACTAGTTTTGCATTTTCTATGAACATTACCTGTAGGCCAAGATACACTTCTCTAAGATGTCCACATTGATCACTTCTTTTTTTTTCTTTCCCACACACAAGAAAATGAATGAGTTGGCTTTCACATTCAAGCTATTTTTATAGGGGTTGATTTTTACAACTAGGAGAATGCTATGTTGTATTTAGTTTTTAACTGCAACCTAAGATAGCTTTTCCAAAGACCTTTAAATGTAACTGATGTATGAGGGAATGATAATTGTATGCCAAATTGATACTAAGAAATTCTATTTGTTGTCCTTATGAATTTTAAGATCCACTGGACAAGTGCTTGCTAGTCCTTACAAATTACCTGAATACTTTTTTTAAATAGTAACAGCTTTCACTCATTAGATGGTTACTGTGTGCTAACTTCATTTAATCTTCGCAACAACCAAATAAAGATTAAAGGTTATTTTCTTCATTTTGCTGATCAAGGTCACCCAGCCAGTAACTGGCAGTTAGAATTAAAACCCAAGTCTCACACTAACCCAGTGCTCAATCAAGATGCCTTGTAACCAGCACAGAACATTTTAATCACATCACAAACAGGTATTTCGCCAAGTGGCAGACTTTCAAAGGAAAAATACAGTTTTCGCAGAGGTATAATAAAGTAGAGAGGAAATCTGGGCTATAGTTCTAGATTGCACTGATTCCCCATGCTGCTTGGTTTTTGGAAGCACATTTCCTATTAATGTTTAAACTCAGAGTGACAGTTTTGCTTTCTGACCTGCACACCTTTACTTATACCTCTCTTACAACAACCCAGAAAAATATAAGGAAGAAAGAAAACGCTTCTGTCCAACTCCATACTCCTTACAAGGTCAACTTGACCATAATCATCTTTCACCTAGAAGAGGGTCACTAAGATCGGTATATGAGATTCTCCTTGATAGGAAACCTGAAAAGAAATATAGCAGCATCACATTTTATGACAAAACCCCAAACCCAACGCTACGTACGCTTTTGGAATCCGAGGGGCCATCTGCTGGCCTTGACCTCGACCGCTCAAACACAGCTCTTAGGGACTCCTTCTCATGCCTCATTTTGCGCTTGAGAGCTTCCAGCTCAGAGGTGTCAGCTGTGGTCCCCTTTTTGGGGGGACGGATGAATAAGGCTCTAAAGGCCTCCAAGGCAGTCTCTGGCGGCTTTGGCTTGACCTCTCCTCCCTGGGTCTGGGCTTCTCCGGGGCTGCTCTGGCTCTCCTGGGGAGTACTGCCACTCATCTCCTCCCCCCTGGGCTGTTCAGGGTCTTCTGCCTTCGATTCGGCTTTGGGGACGTCAATGTTGAGCAGCTGAGAGAGCTGCTCCAGGAGAGTGGGAGCGGCCTTTGGATCATTTGTTTTCTCTCCCATCTTCACTGCCTGAGGCCCTGCCTGTGCTAGGGACCTCTGGACAGGCTGGGTCAACTTAAGCAAAGCCAGGTCCCCGTCCTTTGGTTTAATTTCAGTGATGGTCTCCCCAACCTCGGCTGGGGCTCCCTTCTTCAGCACACGAAGCCCACTAAAAAAAGCTGGGAGCTGGAAGGACTTCTCTCCAGGGACTTCTTTTTTAGAAGAGGTGTTCTCAGTGACACCAACACTTGAGTTCTGGTCTGTTACCACAGGTAGAACTTTGGAACCTTCTTCTCCAGCTTGTCGCTGGCCGGGGCTATGCTCTGTCTGAAGGCCACCATCCTCGGGTTCCAATTTGCTGTTTATCTCCTGCAGAGTCCTTTGAGGACCTTCTCCACTGGGCTCTGCATCACCCCTTTCTCCAGTGGCAGTATTTTCCCTCCCATCTCCTGGCGTTTCTTGGGACTGCTCAGCTGGCTCAGATAAAACACCACTAGGGGACTTTGGGTCATTGATGTTGCTTCCCTCTTCTGGCTCCTGGCCTCCATCATCAGAGTCAGAATCACTGGTGGTGTTCACCAGGGTCCCGCGAACCAAAATGACATTGTCTCTGCACACACTCAAAGCCGCCAGTGGAAGCAGCTCTTGACCAGGCAGAGAAATCCCTGCCCCTGCTTCTCCCCGGCTTCCCTCCAACCCCGTCTCTGTCTCCACCCTCGGAGTCTTCCCATCATTTCCGAGGTCAGGTGGAACCTGAGCCTCCGCCTCCGGC
Source organism: Neophocaena asiaeorientalis asiaeorientalis (assembly GCF_003031525.2). NCBI lineage: Eukaryota > Metazoa > Chordata > Mammalia > Artiodactyla > Phocoenidae > Neophocaena > Neophocaena asiaeorientalis. The sequence goes on from NW_020175821.1 coordinate 9,321,186, forward strand.
GGATCCAAACCACTGCTGGGCTCCTCCAGCTGAGGCGTGGGATCCACCACTAAACTGCGGAAGGCTTTCAGCACCGCGTCTTCCTCTTCAGGCTGCACAGATTCCAATTTACTCGTAAACCCAAACAGGGATTTCATAGAGAACTTGGTCAGGATCGACTGGGCCACGTCAAGTCCGGCTTCGGGTTGTCCTGGTTCCGAGCCATCACTGCCATTCGGAGCGTTACCCACGTCCTCCATGTCCCAGCCGTGCCCTGGGCGGCAGATTCTCACTTCTGCGACCTTCCCTTGCCCTCTCAGCTTCTCCACTCCACCGGTTCTCAACTTCTAGGACAGAGAACAGCAGGACCCGCCGGGGGGACTCAGTCGCGCAGCGAGCACACTTGGCCGGGCTCTGGCCCCTCCCGAGCCCTCCTTCCGGTTTGCGCGGTGATGGGGCGTCCGGGGCAACTGTAAAAAGTCCGCGGAGCTTTATGCCCAGAGGCAGCCGAGGCTGCGCACCTTACTACACACGGACTGGGGAGGCTGCTCCTCTGGGACTTCCGTATTTATTCCCGGGGACAAAAGGCTTTTTGTCGTAGGGAAAGTCAGCCTGCCTCCACTCATCCCAGCCCAGGACTTCGCCACGAGCTCCGCCCCAGTGCCGGCCGTTCTCCTGGTCGCTTTCAACTTCCTCATTGGTGAACAAGTGAGGCTCCAGAAAGTGCTGAGCCGGCAAGCAGCTCCTGACGGCCTTCAGCCACCCCCCGGAGCAGCTGAAGAAATTTAAAAGTGAATCAGCAGCAAATGACCGAAATACTTCTTACTGGCTCTCTTTTGCCATCTAAATCACGGCCAGAAGCTTGTGCCATCCAGGCCAAAAAAAAAAACCCAAAAAAACAAAAAACTAGCAGTGCACACAGACCAACAGCCACTTACAAAGCAAAGAAAGAAAAGTAAAAAACAGATCATCTCAGGATGCCCAGGACTCTCAAAAGCAGTTAATTTAATGCCCTTGAAGCTTTCTTTTTTTTTTTTTTAAAGTGCTTTCTTCCGCTTCCCTGCAGGTTTCATCTGGAATGCAGATTTTAGCTGCCCCAGCCGGAGAAGGAAAACCAACTCGACTGGTTTCGAATTACTGCTGTTTTAGCTCTGCCCCGGTGTCTCAGTGTTCTACAAACAGGTACCTAGGCAAGCGCACCCACCACGCCCACTGTCCACCAGCCTTAGGGTGGCTGAGTAAACAGCCCCAGCCAGCCTGGCAGAAATGATTACCCTCCACACCCTCTGTGCCAACCTTGGGCTTCTGCTCAGCAGCTCTGGCTTCCTGGCTTCCTTATGAATGCTGCTGGCCAAAGCCTCTGTGCTTCAGCCATCCAACCAACAAATTGAAACCTGGCATGATACAAAGTAACACACAACCTGCCTTGTTAGGTAAAGCAATTCACTAAAGGTCCCCAAGGAGCCCCATTCTCCTAAAGGGAAAAACACCTGAAAGGTCTCTATCAGGTCTCTGTCACAGACCCAATTTGCCTAAAACAAAAACAGGAAAGACAAAACCACCACCAAACATCAGCTCAGTGTAGTTTCCAACGGTGATTATATGCTGAGAACCTGGCAATGAAGAACTTGGAAAAATTGCAGCTCTGTTTCCCAGCAGCATACCTGCTGCCTCTTGGGGCAGCTTCCTGTCGTACCTGAAGGTCTCAGTGTTTTTCAGATCCCATCCAGTCAGCAGGCATTTAGTAAGCGCCTGGGACGGGTAAGGTACTGTGCTGGATCAGAAGAACCAAACTGGCTTAACAGTCATCATGGTTTAATAGTAATCACCGGCTCTCTGAACAAAGCTGCGAGAAGATTGAGCCCAAGTGTTAAACGCAAACAAATGCTGCAAAACGGAATCTGTAGCCACCAGCAAAACAACTGTCTTGCTTTATCTGCAGCAGGGAATGGCTGTGGCTTCCACACTGCTAACTCGAATTGTGTTTCCCACTAAGTATTAATACTAAGAAATTCTGATCACAATAAATTTCTAGCATGATGCGTTCAAAAGAAACCCTCACACAAAAAGGGTACATATGATTACAACCCATCAACTCCTATTGGAAAGTTAAGACAGTACTTCCTAATCCCTGATTTGACCTTGTATCTAAACGGATACTTTCCTGTTTGCTCCTGATCCCAGTATATTTGGGGATTATTAACTAGGGCACAGTTAATCAAAAGGCCACCACAACACTGAGGAAAATTCATTGGTGACATGTATGTCTCAGAACAAGCTTCCTGTCTCAAGGAAATGCCCGTTGATAAAATCATACTTCTGCTTCTTCAAGACAGAAAAAAAAGGAATCATCACATCAGATCATAAGATCAGTCTTCTGAAGAACTATGTGGACCAGCCAGTATACAGGTGAGGGGAGGAGACATGGCACGTATTTGGTGTTCTTCAACTGAGAAAGCTCCGTTTTCTCAAACATAATTATTGATTTCCAGATTTCCAGAATAAGTTTCTAAGTGCTTTCAGCAGATTTGGGCAAAATGGGACATAAACTGGAAGGGGCTGATGGCTCTTCTACAGTACGGCATGGAGCAGAATTACAAAGTTTTAGCACCCTCTCAATACCCACGGACACCAATACAATGTCATGGAAAGTGTGGGAAGTCTTGGGTCCCAGGGAGATGATTTGATCCCAGTCCCTTGACTCGACTAGGCTTGTTTTAAAAGTGAAGCAACCATGGTCAAGAGAACACAACCAAGCCAAGGTGCACAGCTAGTAAGTGGAGGATACTAAAAATACCTAACATTTATTGGGTGTTTATAAGCACTGTTCTAGGTGCTCCATTGTGTATTAACTGATTGGTACATCTAGCTATGAGGCTGGTATTATTTTCTTTTTCATGTTTAGAAAGAGGAACAGAAAGATGATGTAGCTTGCCCATGTTCACAGGTGGAACTGGAACTTGAATCCAGGCAATCAGGCCCCAGAATCCACAATCACTCTTCCAAAACCCTGAGCTCTGCATCCTGCCGTAATAGGACTCCACACACGCCTGTATCTTGAAATGTGCAAGAGTGTCAGCCCGGTTAGTTGGTGGTCTCTCACTAGGACATGTATTGTACTTTACCCTTTGAGATGATACAGAAGGTTGACTTCATAAAAAGAAAAAACAATATGAGAATGACCATTCTTTTCTCTCATAATTTAGGGGGGAAATCTAGAGGGGGTGCTTAGAAAAAATCAAGCAAAAGTTCCTAGCTGGCTTGTCTACTGGTCACAGACAAGACACACAATCCTCGGGACTCAAACCTATCAAGAGGCTTTCCAGCTTACCCGTACAATTCTCCTTCATTTAGGAAGCTTAACTATCACAAAGATGCATTCATCCAACAATCATTGTGAAGCACCGACTCTGTACGAGGCTCCAGGGATGTAAAGATGAAGAAACTCCAGCCCTCCACCTTCATGAAACATGAAGTTTAATACAGGAAATCAGCCAAGAAAGAGGTGATTCCTGTTCATAGACTCTAAGTGAGTACTTTATACCCCAGACTCGGTCTAAACAGCAATAGGTGGACATAAGACAATTTTGAATGAAAGAAGCAGCGACCATAAAAATATGAAGATGAGTAAGAAAGAGAAGCATGGTAGTTTACAGAGATCTTTGAATATTGACTCTTTCAGGCCACTGGTTCTCATGGCCATGAGAAATGTTACGACATCTGGTCATTTAGGGAATGGAAAAATGTTTCAGACCATAGTGTTCAAGTAAGCAGCCTACAAATTTGATCTTAGTTGGGTGGTCTTGAAAAATGAATCCATTTAATGCTTTAACATTCTTGGGGTGGGGGGAAGAATAACTTCTCTTGCACGTTATTTCTCTCTGTCTTGTCCTGCTACGCATACTTATTAAGTACCTACTACACAAAACCAGTGACAGCCAAGACTTTCTCCTTTTCAACCTCACCTGACTCTCTTTTGTTCTAACCTCAAAACACTTAAGCTCTCTAACAGTTACACCTGTGCAAAAGGCAGATTAAAAATGATCTGCCTTGGAAACTAGTTGAAACAGGCACGATGAATATTAGGTAGGATTTAACCCACGTGTTGCTCTTTGTAACTACTTGTTAAAAACAATCACTACGCAGCTACTTGAAAACGGAACACTATTTGTGTGCAGAATTTACTACCAATGAATTCTCTGTGTTCCTCCCATCTCACCATCTTCTCAGATTGAGGCTGGAGCTAATTTTACCTCATGGCAATGGGAACATCAGTCCAACAAACAATACCTAGTGAGCTAAGCCTAAAAGAATGGTTGCAAAAACAACAACAAAAAAGGCATATCATCTCCTGGAAGCAGTAGAACCTAGCTTCTTGATTCTAATAACAACTAGAGGAACGAGCATTAAAAATTTTTAAGTCAATTTGCAGAAATTGGACACTGCCTAAAAGAAAAACTTCCTAAAGCCCCCCACCTCACACACTTACTCTTTGCAGCCCTCTGCCATGTCACTCAGCTTAGAGAATGCCTTCCCACATTCTCATAAAATCCCAGAAAGGCAAGGGAAAAGTAAAGCAAGTGAGATTAATTTCACGGTGTTGGGCTAAATGATTCTCATGTTTCTCCTTATCCAGTATACTTCAAATTCCCGGCCTGCATTTAATGACTGACTGCTTCCAGCTTCTAGGGGTTCAACTAGGTTCACGTGATGATTGCTTGAGAAAAATAGAAAACAGTTAAAATTAATAAGAGTAAGTAAGACTATAGAAACTATTTCTGTGGAAGGAAAGAGTTTAGAGCAATGGGCTGAGTAAAGTAAGTAAACTATGAAGATATAAGTGGGGTAATAGGCAGAGATGGGCTTTTTGGGTTCAGGAAGTGTGTTTTAACTAAGTGAAGTCTGATATAAATGGTGAGAACTAAGGACATGATGACCACACAAGTAGTCAAAAAGACATGTGTTAAATGAATGAGGTGTCAGATGAAAGGAGTGTAAGATTATGGAAGAAGCTGGGTAGAATCAAATTGTTGGGAGGCTGAAGAGGTCTTTAGAAGGACTAGAAGTCAACCAGCCCAACATTCTTCTTCTAAAGATGGAGACATTTGAAGTCGAGAAGCTAAGTAACTGGTACCAGCTCACGCAGGGCAAGTGCAGCCATTAAGGTGGGAAAAGAGGTGTCCCAACTCCTGTCCACCCCGTGTCACATCCCCCTACTGCCCTGGCACGTGATCTTACCTTCTTCCTGATCAGCATCTTCTTTAAGCTCATTTTCCACATCTTCAAAATGGAGTTATGAGGCCAAATGATAAGACGGGGCCGGAGACCTCCCTAGGCTTCTCCTTCCATCTCAGGCGGTGCTTTCCCTGCCTTCACAGCGTGGATTCCCCCTGCCAACTACTGCAACCCTCAACACAGCCCCTCTGGCTCAGCCTCGGAGAAGCCAGCAGCTGTTTTTACTGATTGATTCAAAAGAAAACAGGCTGCACCTGCCAATGGCAAGGACAGGGCTCAGTGATAAAGGCCTTTTTCCATCGAGCAGACTTAGTGCAAAATGTTTCTAAGACTGGTTCCACTGAGCTGTATTCAAAACTTCTGTGGAAGTGGGTTGAATGTCGGTAACAAACTAGAAGACTCTGAAAGGGAAGAGGGGAGGCCGAGGCATACTCGTGAAGCTGAAGAAGAGAAGAGAGCAGTGGGTATGTCATCTTGCAATGATCAAGGAATGAGGGCAGTGTGCACAGTTAAGAACCTGGCCCTGGGTCCTGGGCTAACACCCTACTCTGCTCCTGCAATAAACCTGACCTTGGACAAGTTATATAAGCAACATGTGTCTCCGCTTCCTCACCTAGAAACTTGGAATAAGAAAAGTACCTACTTTGTGGGTTATTAGAAGCATTAAATAAACTAATATATGTTTCACACTCTCATCAATGCCTGTCACGTAGTAAGTACCGTATGGATATGACATGTTTTCATAGCAAAGGAATAACTTTCTTAGGGACATCAACCAGCAACCAACAGAACTGTTTTTAACCTTGTCAATATGAAGCAAGTATTTACCGATGAAATGACGGCCCAAGAAGGAAGCTTTCCTCCCAGTTCCCTCACATATGCACTTGGACAGAGGAGCCATTTGGTCTGAACAGGATTGTTCCTTATAGATAGGCCTACTAAATACAACGGCTCCCCATGCCACATCTGTGCCACGAGTGAACTGAGCTTCAAAGAAAATTCCTTCAAGGGGTCCCTTTGGGTGTTTCAGGGCCAGTGCTCTCTGGATTATTGTTTTCCATCTGTATCACTTGAAGAGAGCAATTAGCTTAAAGAGTTCCCAAGTGGCTACTGTAGATGGTGACAGAGTTCACCTGTTCTATATTACTTTCCTGCATTCCAAGATGATTTTTAAACCAACTCAATCATTTCAGAAAAAAAAAAAAAATCCATGAATTTGGATTTTCTCCAGAAAATCCTTTTCTCAAGAGTCTGTTGACACATGCTGATGATGTGTGGTCCCCTAGCACTGAGACTTCCCCTCCCTTTGGGGAAGGAAGTTCCCAGATGATGACTGGCCTGGGAGAGAGCCCAGGGCGTTAACAGCAGAGCAAGGACCATTTTTTGTTGCTGTTTTTAGGCCAACTCATTATACTTCAAAGGTGTACGCATTTCATTTAAAATGTCCTTACTGGGCTTCCCTGATGGCGCAGTGGTTGAGAGTCCGCCTGCCGATGCAGGGGATGCGGGTTCGTGTCCCGGTCCGGGAGGATCCCACATGCCGCGGAGCAGCTGGGCCCGTGAGCCATGGCCGCTGAGCCTGCGCGTCCGGAGCCTGTTGCTCCACAACGGGAGAGGCCACAACAGTGAGAGGCCCGCATATCGCAAAAAAAAAAAAAAAAATGTCCTTACTCTTACAAATACGAAAATCAAGCTTGAAATAGTTATTACATTACTGCTTAGGGTCTTACTGTCAGATATTTCTAAGACGGACTCCACCAAGCAGTATCAAAGAGTCCTTGGAAATGGATTCAACGTCTCTGGCAAAATAAAATATTTTAAGAGGAAAAAGGAAAGGCTTTGACTTACTTGTGAAGCTGAAGAGGAGAGAAAATAGGAGCATTCTTTAAGGTACAGAATTTCCTGGGACATGTTTTTGAAGAGTTTTGAGCTTTTCCCAAATGAGTAATAGTGATGTCCCACAGAAATAACCACTACAGAAGGCACGGAGTCCATGGAGAAAGCATTTCACTGTGGCTAAAGTCGCTCATGATGAAAGTTGTAGATGAAGATCTGGAATCTAAGAAACTGTATGTATCTCTTGTTGTCTATACTCTTGTTCTTCCTGAATGGTGAAACTAGACAGCCACTGACTCCACTGTAACTGGATATCTTTTTTTGTCCTTAATTTTTTTTTAAGTCAAAGTTATCTTGGGAATATTAGTTCCAACACCAAAGATCTAGTTATCATTTTTAAATACTTTTAAATTTAAAGGAGGAAAAAGAAAAATTAGGGAAGATGAGGATTTACCTAAAACAAAATGAAGGTGGATGATAAGAACATGCATGAGAGAAGGGGGAGATCTAGCATTTTTTTAGGGTGTCATTGTTGTCCCAAGTACGTACCATGCTAGGTTCTTTATGCAAGTTTTCTAATACCTTAATCCTCCCCATAACTCTATGAGAAAGGTGTCATTGACCCCGTTTTTGTTTTTTTGTTCTTTTTGTTTTTTTTTCCGGTACGTGGGCCTCTCACTGTTGTGGCCTCTCCCGTTGCGGGGCACAGGCTCCGGACGCGCAGGCTCAGCGGCCACGGCTCACGGGCCCAGCCGCTCCGCGGCATGTGGGATCTTCCCGGACCGGGGCACGAACCCGCGTCCCCTGCATCGGCAGGCGGACTCTCAACCACTGCGCCACCAGGGAAGCCCGACCCCGTTTTATTAGTGCTATTCAGTGCAAGTTTCTGTAATGGTGGAAATGTATCTGTGTCATGCAATCCAGTGCCACAGGTGGCCTCTGAGCGCTTAAAATGTGCCTAATGTAACTGAGGAATTATATTTTATTTAGTCTTAATTAATAGCCATAGGTGGCTAGTGACTACTGTTTGGCCATTCCTTTAGCTGTGAATACTGAGGTTCAGACATTAGGGCAATTCAAAGATTACACAACCAATGAGTGGCATAGCCAGGATCTGCACCGGATCAACTTGATTCTCAATGTACCTTCTTTTCATTATAATAAATCAAAGAGCTATAGAATTTTGTAACAGTTCTCTTTCACATTGAAACATCCGTATGGGGGCAAAATAGGTGATCACCCGGTTACCGGAACCAAACGGCCACTGCAGTTAGAAGGAATTGGCAGAGAGCAGAAAGGACACAAATTATGAGCCCTGATTTGATCAGTAATGATTCCTTGAAGTTAAAACTCACATCATTTAGTCACGTTAAAAGAAAAATATGGAAACCAATGTAAAGGCATTAAAATTACAAAGTAGAAAGTAAGCTAGGCATTGTCACAACTATGGTCCTATTTTTTTTTTTAATATTTATTTATTTACTTATTTGGCTGCGCCGGGTCTTAGCTGAGGCACTGGATCCTCGCTGCCGCGGGATCTTCGTTGCGACATGCGGGCTCTTAGTTCCCTGACCGGGGTCAAACCCGAGCCCCCTGAACTGGGGGTGTAGAGTCTCAACCACTGGACCACCAGGGAAGTCCCTATGATCCTATTCTTTTTTTTTTTTTTTTTTTTTTTGACATGTGGGATCATCCCGGACCGGGACACGAACCCGTGTCCCCTGCATCGGCAGGCAGACTCTCAACCACTGCGCCACCAGGGAAGCCCGATCCTATTCTTAAACACAGTTAAAGAGAGGGCAAAGAAAAAGAGGAGAGGCCAGAGCTATGGCTTTGAAGTGAGATGTATTTGGGTTCACTATGGGATATTACTTACTAGTTACACGCAAGATGTGTCACTTAGGCAAGTTCCTTAACTTCTATGAACCAGTATTTACATGTACAAAATAGGGAAAATAATAACTCATAGGATTGTTCTAAGAATTAAATGTGCTAATATTCCTAACCCAGTGCTTGCTTGATTCACAACAGACACCCAATAAATAGTAAGCATACTTTATGAAGCATGTATGAAGCCTTCAGAAAACAAGCTAGCTTGATATTTCTAAATTCACTTCACTTGCAGATACAAGCCCCATTGTCATGAATATGCTAATGATGTGGGGACGTCCACCTGCGGCCTTTAGCTTTAAGCTCTCGTTGGCTTCCATGAAAACAAAACAAGGATGTGGCCCTTTCCATGTACTGCAGGGGCGCTGTGTCAGAGAGCCCTCTGCATCCATTCTTTGCTGTCAAAGTCAATTGATGGCACAGAGTTTGCCTTTTAGGAGTGAAGGAACGTGAGGGCCTGAAATCTGCTCGTGTTCCCATCAGTGTTTCCCCATCCACTGTAAAGACCCAAGGTCTGAGGCATCCAGTGTCCCAGGTGAGCAGCTGCAGAATCTTCGCTGGATTGAGTTCTGTGGGGTGATTTTGGTTGTGGTTCTAGCTTTCTAATTCTGAGCCCGGTTCTCAATCCTTCTCACTGATTATGAGAGCTAACTCATATCCATGAAATGAATTTGGTTCTTCAATTAAAAGCAAAACAAAAGAAAACAAACAAATCAGAAAAGCATCCAAAGTAGTGGAGGGGTAGAGGGGCTTAACATTTAAGCACCTACGTCCAGACTCGGACAGACCTGGGTTCAGATCCTTGCACCCGTCTTTACTGAACCTCTCTCCTTATTTGTATCAATACAATAGGTACAATAATACGTCAAAGAATGGTGCCTGGCATTGAGGAAGTGATCAATTCATGGCAGTTTTGTTACTGGTTTAGACACTTAAGGTTTGGTGTGGACTTGGTAATTATATCTTTCCGTTCATAAGATGCAATTACTTGGGACCCGATGCTGTGTCCTCCGCAGACAATTAAGCTAATTCAATAAGGAGCATCCCGGCACCCACGAGTGGGGTGATGGAGATGATCCTTGGAAACCAGCAACACCAAGAAGAGTTCAAGCCTTGTGTTTTAAAAGCTGCATGCAAAATCCTACTTTCAGAATTCATGCAACCAGTATAGAATTCTGACAACTGCTTGCCTTTTCCGCTCTGCATACCTTTTGTCCATCTCAGGCCACACCTCTTTTAGTGTCTTTTTTCTATCCTGCCCACGTCCCTTATTTACAGACATTTTACAAACTATCCTCCATGGTGAATAGTCATCTCAAATGGAATCTTTAAGAAACTGCACTTGTTCTAAGAAGTTAGGCCCCACTTGCTCTCTGGTCTGTCCAGATTCAGTTGCCTTGACATGTCTGGCTCAAAGTGCACTGGCAACTGAGGAGCACGGCTAATGACAGTTTCTAATAGTGGAATATAAGAAACTACCCTTTAAGCCTAACTGTGTAATGGTCATGCTCTAAATGGGCACTCTGGGGTGACTGAGGGTTTATCCCATATAGATGCTACCCCAAGGCAATTCACACATTTGCTGCATTTGGGTGTTGTTCCCAAACTGACACCTAGGATTGCCAGACTTATTAAATAGAATACAGGACAACCAGTTAATTTTGAATTTCAGACAAACAACAAATTATTTTTCACTGAATATGTCCTATGTAATATTTAGCAACCTCATGACCTCAAAGTGGAACTGACTGAGCATTGGGTTCTTTCAAGAACTTTCTAGGTCACCCAGAATGGTCTACGGGATTCGCTAGAGCAGGGTGATCACCCAAACAGAACCTCTCTACGTAGCAGTCTGGCTGACATTCAGCCAAGGGGCACCAAGACAGCAGCAGTGGTTGCTTAAACACTGAAATATATACTGGCTGGTAAACAGATGCTGCTCGGAGCCTCCCTGGTGTCTACCTTCCACCAGCTCCACCTCTTGCCATTCCTCCAAGGAACCCTTGGATCTTCTCATAGTTCAATAACTAAAAGATGAATGTAACATGCGACAACATGGATGGACCGCAAGGGCATTATGCTAAGAAGAATAAGTCAGACAGAGAAAGATGAACACTGTTATGTTCTCACTTATAAGTGGGATCTAGAAAAACCCAAATTCATAGAAACAGAAAAGGGACTGGTGGTTGCCAGATGTGGGGAGATGAAGACAGAGGAAAATGGGTGAAAGGTAGTCAGAAGGTACAGACTTCCAGTTGTAAGACTGGTAAGTCCTGGGGATGTGATGTACAGGATGGTGGCTATAGTTAACAATGCTGTATTGCACGTTTGAAAGTTGCTAAGAGAGTAGATCTTGAAAGTTCTCATCCCAAGAAAAAAAAAACTTGTAACTATGTGAGGTGATGGATGTGAAATGAATTTATTGTGGGGATCATTTCACAGTATATACATGTACCAAATCATTATGTTGTACACTTGAAACTTAAACAATATTGTATGTTAATTACACCTCAATAAAACCAGGGAAGAAAAAAAGGATTGCACTGGAGAAACAGAAAGAAATGATATGAGCCTTCAAATAGAGTTAGGAGACGATAAATTTTGGTCTCACTATCAGAGTTGTAACATTGTTCCTCATATTAAAACAAAGATTCATGTTGAGAATATTAAGATGTATTTGTTTTTCTTTCAAATAATTTCCATCTCTTTCTTTGAATTTCTTGTTTTTTTTTTTTGTTTTTTTTTTTTGCGGTACGCGGGCCTCTCACTGTCGTGGCCTCTCCTGTTGCAGAGCACAGGCTCCGGGCGCGCAGGCTCAGCGGCCATGGCTCACAGGCCTAGCCGCTCCACAGCATGTGGGATCTTCCCGGACCGGGGCACGAACCCGTGTCCCCTGCATCGGCAGGTGGGTTCTCAACCACTGCACCACCAGGGAAGCCCTCTTTGTATTTCTTTTAAGTAATTTTCATTCCCCACACACCACACTGCTTGGGTTGACTTATGCTCCTTTAATAGAATCAGGAAATGTAATATTATAGCTAAAAGGAACACTGTTTCATCTGTTCGGGTTCCTCCCATCCTGTCCGCACACACTTGTTAAAGAAACTGAGGGCCACCGAAGTTAACTGGTGCCCAGAGTCCCACAGCTAGCTAGTGGTTGAGCCAGCAGTGAAAGTGAAGTGAAGGAGACCTCCACCTCTCATTCTAGACCAGAGTGGGCCAGATCTGACCCACTGCCTATTTTTGAATGACTTCTTTAAGAATGATCTTTACATTTTTTAATGATGGGGAAAAAAAAAAGATGAATAATATTTTTGATAGGTGAAAATAATATGAAATTCAAATTTTTTTGTCTGCGGTTTGCTGTCTGTGGCTGACTTGTTTCTGATTTTTATGTTTATCTTAGTATAGTTTTTAGCGATTGTTATCACTGGTGGATTGGTTTGGTTGCTCTCTTTTATTTAACTACTTATTTTTTTAATTTAATAATTTTTAATTTTCTAATTATTTAATTAATTTATTTATCTATTTATTTATTTTTATTCATTATTTTCTTTCTTTTTTTCTCCCTCTTCTTCTGAACCGTGTGGCTGACAGGGTCTCGGTGCTCCAGGCTGGTGTCAGGCCTGAGCCTCTGAGGTGGGAGAGCCGAGTCCAGGACATTGGACCATCAGAGACCTCCCGGCCCCATATAATATCAATCAGCAAGAGCTCTCCCAGAGATCTCCAACTCAACACTAAGATCCAGCTCCACTCAACGACCAGCAAGCTACAGTGCTGGACACCCCATGCCAAACAACTAGCAAGACAGGAACACAACCCCACCCATTAGCAGAGAGGCTGCCTAAAATCATACAAGTTCACAGACAGCCCAAAACACACCATCAGACAGAGCCCTGCCCACCAGAAAGACAAGATCCAGCCCTACGCACCAGAACACAGGAACCAGTCCCCTCTACCAGGAAGCCTACACAACCCACTGAACCAACCTTACCCACTGAGGGCAGACACCAGAAACAACAGAAACTACGAACCTGAAGCCTGTGAAAAGGAGACCCCAAACACAGTAAATTAAGCAAAATAGGAAGACAGAGAAATATGCAGCAGATGAAGGAGCAAGGTAAAAACGCACCAGACCAAACAAATGAAGAGGAAATAGGCAGTCTACATGAAAAAGAATTCAGAGAAATGATAGTAAAGATGATCTAAAAGCTTGGAAACAGAATGGAGAAAATACAAGAAATGTTTAACAAGGACACAGAAGAACTAAAGAGCAAACAAACAACGATGAACAACACAATAAATGAAATTGAAAATTCTCTAGAAGGAATCAATAGCAGATTAACTGAGGCAGAAGAACGGATAAGTGACCTGGAAGATAAAATACTGGAAATAGCTACCACAGAGCAGAATAAAGAAAAAAGAATGAAAAGAATTGGGGACAGTCTCAGAGACCTCTGGGACAACATTAAATGCACCAACATTCGAATTATAGGGGTCCCAGAAGAAGAAGAGAAAAAGAAAGGGTCTGAGAAAATATTTGAAGAGATTATAGTTGAAAATTTCCCTAACATGGGAAAGGAAATAATCAAGTCCAGGAAGCACAGATAGTCCCATAAAGGATAATTCCAAGGAGAAATACACCAAGACACATATTAATCAAACTATCAAAAATTAAATACAATGGAAAAATATTAAAAGCAGCAAGGGAAAAGCAACAAATAACATATAAGGGAATCCCCTTAAGGTTAACACCTGATCTTTCAGCACAAACTCTACAAGCCAGAACGGAGTGGCAGGACATATTTAAAGTCATGAAAGGGAAAAACCTACAACCAAGATTACTCTACCCAGCAAGGATCTCATTCAGATTTGATGGAGAAATTAAAACCTTTGCAGACAAGCAAAAGTTAGGAGAATTCAGCACCACCAAATCAGCGTTACAACGAATGCTAAAGGAACTTCTCTAGGCAGGAAAAAAAAGAGAAGGAAAAGACCTACAAAAGCAAATGCAAAATAATTAAGAAAATGGTAATAGGAACATACATATCAATAATTACCTTAAATGTAAATGGATTAAATGCTCCAACCAAAAGACATAGACTGGCTGAATGGATACAAAAACAAGACCCATATATATGCTGTCTACAAGAGACCCACTTCAGACCTAGGGACACATACAGACTGAAAGTGAGGGGATGGAAAAAGGTATTCCATGCAAATGGAAATCAAAAGAAAGCTGGAGTTGCAATTCTCATATAAGACAAAATAGACTTTAAAATAAAGACTATTGTAAGAGACAAAGAAGGACACTATATAATGATCAAGCGATCAATCCAAGAAGAAGATATAACAATTATAAATATATGTGCTCCCAACATAGGAGCACCTCAATACATAAGGCAAATGCTATGTAATAGCCATAAAAGGGGAAACTGACAGTTACACAGTCATAGTAGAGGACTTAAACACCCCACTTTCATCAATGGACACAGCATCCAGAATGAAAATAAATATGGAAACACATGCTTTAAATGACACATTAGACAAGATGGACTTAATTGATATTTATAGGACATTCCATCCAAAAACAACAGAATACACTTTCTTCTCAAGTGCTCATATGAGGAACATTCTCCAGGAATGATCATATCTTGGGTCACAAATCAACCCTTGGTAAATTTAAGAAAATTGAAATCGTATTAAGTATCTTTTCTGACCACAACGCAATGAGACTAGATATCAATTACAGGAAAAAAACTGCAAAAACTACAAACACATGGAGGCTAAACAATACACTACTTAATAACCAAGAGATCACTGAAGAAATCAAAGAGGGAATCAAAAAATACCTAGAAACAAATGACAATGAAAACACGATGACCCAAGACCTATGGGATGTAGCAATAGCAGCTCTAAGAGGGAAGTTTATAGCAATATAATCCTACCTCAAGAAACAGGAAACATCTCAAATAAACAACCTAACCTTAAACCTAAAGCAATTAGAGAAAGAACAAAGAAAACCCCAAAGTTAGCAGAAGGAAAGAAATCATAAAGATCAGATCAGAAATAAAAGAGAAAGAAATAAAGGAAACGATAGCAAAGATCAATAAAACTAAAAGCTGGTTCTTTGAGAAGATAAACAAAATGATAAACCATTAGCCAGACTCATCAAGAGAAAAAGGGATAAGACTCAAATCAAAAGAATTAGAAATGAAAAAGAAGTAACAGAATACAGAAATACAAAGGATCATGAGAGATTACTACAAGCAACCATATGCCAAAAAAATGGACAACCTGGAAGAAATGGACAAATTCTTAGAAAAGCACAACCTTCTGAGACTGAACCAGGAATAAATAGAAGATATAAACAGACCAATCACAAGCACTGAAATTGAAACTGTGATTAAAAATCTTGCAACAAACAAAAGCCCAGGACAAGATGGCTTCACAGGCGAATTCTATCAAACATTTACAGAAGAGCTAACACCTATCCTTCTCAGACTCTTCCAAATTATAGCAGAGGGAGGAACACTCCCAAACTCATTCTATGAGGCCACCATCACCCTGATACCAAAAGCAGACAAAGATGTCACACAAAAAAGAGAAAACTACAGGCCAATATCACTGATGAACATAGATGCAAAAATCCTCAACAAAATGCTAGCAAACAGAATCCAACAGCACATTAAATGGATCATACACCATAAAAAAGTGGGGTTTATCCCAGGAATGCAACTATTCTTCAGTATACGTAGATCAATCAATGTGATACACCATATTAACAAACTGAAGGAGAAAAACCATATGATCATCTAATAGATGCAGAAAAAGCTTTTGACAAAATTCAACACCCATTTATGATAAAAACTCTCCAGAAAGTAGGTACACAGGGAACTTACCTCAACATAATAAAGGCCATATATGACAAACCCACAGCCAACATCGTTCTCTATGGTGAAAAACTGAAGCCATTTCCACTAATATCAGGAACAAGTCAAGGTTGCCCACTCTCACCACTATTATTCAACATAGTTTTGGAAGTTTTAGCCACAGCAATCAGAGAAGAAAAAGAAATAAAAGGAATCTAATCGGAAAAGAAGTAAAGCTGTCACTGTTTGCAGATGACATGATACTATACATAAAGAATCCTAAAGATGCTACCAGAAAACTATTAGAGCTAATCAATGAATTTCATAAAGCAGCCGGATACAAAATTAATGCACAGAAATTTCTTGCATTCCTATACACTAATGATGAAAAATCTGAAAGAGAAATTAAGGAAACACTCCCATTTACCATTGAAACAAAAAGAATAAAATACCTAGGAATAAACCTGCCTAAGGAGTCAAAACACCTGTATGCAGAAAACTATAAGACACTGATGAAAGAAGTTAAAGATGATACCAACAGATGGAGAGATATACCATGTTCTTGGATTGGAAGAATCAACATTGTGAAAATGACTATACTACCCAAAGCAATCTACAGATTCACTGCAATCCCTGTCAAACTACCAATGGCATTTTTCAGAGAACTAGAAGAAAAAATTTTACACTTTGTATGGAAACACAAAAGACCCCGAATAGCCAAAGCAACCTTGAGAAAGAAAAACGGAGCTGGAGGAATCAGGCTCCCTGAATTCAGACTATACTACAAAGCTACAGTAATCAAGATAGCATGGTACTGGAACAAAAACAGAAATATAGATCAATGGAACAGGATAGAAAGCCCAGAGATAAACCTATGCACATATGGTCACCTTCTGTTTGATAAAGGAGACAAGAGTATACAATGGAGAAAGGACAGCGTCTTCAATAAGTGGTGCTGGGAAAACTGGACAGCTAAATGTAAAAGAGTGA
This sequence comes from Neophocaena asiaeorientalis asiaeorientalis, assembly GCF_003031525.2. Taxonomy (NCBI): domain Eukaryota; kingdom Metazoa; phylum Chordata; class Mammalia; order Artiodactyla; family Phocoenidae; genus Neophocaena; species Neophocaena asiaeorientalis. The sequence goes on from NW_020175821.1 coordinate 9,337,988, forward strand.
AATTACAGAACTCCCTAACATCATACACAAAAATCAACTCAAAATGGATTAAAGACCTAAATATAAGGCCAGACACTATAAAACTCTTAGAGTAAAGCATAGGCAGAACACTCTATGACATAAATCACAGCAAGATCCTTTCTGACCCACCACCTAGAGGAATGGAAATAAAAACTAAAATAAACAAATGGGACCTAATGAAAATTGAAAGCTTTTGCACAGCAACAGAAAACATAAATAAGATGAAAAGACAACCCTCAGAATGGGAGAAAATATTTACAAATGAAGCAACTGAGAAAGGATTAATCTCCAAAATTTACAAGGAGCTCATTCAGCTCAATATCAAAAAAACAGATAACCCAATCCAAAAATGGGCAGAAGACCTAAACAGACGTTTCTCCAAAAAAGACATACAGATGGCCAACAAATGCATGAAAAGATGCTCACCATCACTAATCATTAGAGAAGTGCATATCAAAACTACAATGAGGTATCACCTCACACCAGTCAGAATGGCCATCATCAAAAAATCTACAAACAGTGCTGGGGAGGGTGTGGAGAAAAGGGAACCCTCTTGCACTGTTGGTAGGAATGTAAATTTATACAGCCACTATGGAGAACAGTATGGAGGTTCCTTAAAAAACTAAAAAGAGAACTACCATATGACCCAGCAATCCCACTACTGGGTATATACCATGAGAAAACCATAATTCAAAAAGAGTCATGTACCACAATGTTCATTGCAGCACTATTTACAATAGCCAGGGCATGGACGCACCTAAGTGTCCATTGACAGATGAATCGATAAAGAAGATGTGGCACATATATACAATGGAATATTACTCAGCCATAAAAAGAAACAAAATTGAGTTATTTGTAGTGAGGTGGATGGACCCAGAGTCTGTCACATAGAGTGTAGTAAGTCAGAAAGAGAAAAAAAAAATACCATATGCTAACACATATATATGGAAACAAAAAAAAAAGTTCCAAGCAGGACAGGAATAAAGACGCAGACGTAGAGAATGGACTTGAGGACACAGGGAGGGGGAAGGGTAAGCTGGGACGAAGTGAGAGAGTAGCACTGACATATATACACTACCAAATGTAAAACAGATAGCTAGTGGAAAGCAGCTGCACAGCACAGGGAGATCAACTCGGTGCTCTGTGACCACCTAGAGGGGTGGGATAGGGAGGGTGGGAAGGAGACGCAAGAGGGAAGAGATATGAGGATATATGTATATGTATAGCTGATTCACTTTGTTATACAGCAGAAACTAACACACCATTGTAAAGCAATTATACTCCAATAAAGATGTTAAAAAAGAAAAGTAACTTCTTAATGATGACCCTGCAAATCAGGTTCAAAACTGAAAACGAGCAGTCCTCTCCAACATTTAAGGCTGATCAAAGTATCATAAAGCAATACACATCTCCCTGAGCTTAGCGTTCACAGCCCCCCAGAGGAAAGAAGTCCTTGCGAGCTGGTGTGGTGATCAGTAACAGGATGCAAACTTTTACTAAATCAGTACAACCCTCCCAAGCAGACATCTTAGAATAACAATATTCAGAACACAGGAGACAAATTGTAGCTTCTGAAGAGGGGGTAGGGCTTGCAGGTGAGGAGTCTTAGGGACCAAGCTATAAAACCACTGATGTAAAAATAATCTAAAGAAACTACCCGTTTTTAAAAATTATAATTAATGCAAAACTAAGAAACACGTATTTATATATATGTTATTGTAGATTTATGTAAATTATATATAAACATATATTTTATACATCATATATAATATATGTAATATATAAATATTATATATATATGTGTGTATAAACATACACACACACCATTAAAGGCTGGTTCAGGAAATAGACCTTGTTTATGTGATATGTTTCAAAAGCCTAAAAATACTTATATTTATAGACAATAAACCAAAGTTTATCCTAAATATTGGAGGGGAGGAGTATAAGAAAAATTGGTAGTGCTATTCACTTCCAAATTGTAGTACTATCCCAAAATAAAAAACAACTTTAGGGAATTCCCTGGCAGTCCAGTGATTAGGACTCCGCACTTCCACTGCAGGGGGCACAGGTTCGATAGCTGGTCAGGGAACTAAGATCCTGCATGCCGTGCCCTTGGCCAAAAAAGAAATTTTTAACATCCAATAACAGAGAAATGATTAAATAAATTTTGAGATACAATGTAGAGGAACATTATTCATTCACTGAAAATATACCCAGGAGGAATTTGTAGCAACATGGACAAGCAATGTAAAAGTAATAGGTAAAGAAAAAAAAAAAAAGAAAGTAATAAGGATATAAAATCTATGCCTATAAGTTAAAAGAAAAAAAGTTCCTCACTGAAAATCCATCATACACAGTGAAAACTACAAAGAAAATTTATCAAAATTTTACAGTTGTTGTCTGTGGTTGCTGAGATTATGAGTTATTACTTTTCTTTCAATTTAACTATGTATTTCAAATTTTACAAAAGGATTGTATATGATTTCTATAATTGAAATAAAGTAAAATTAGGAAATAATTTAATTCACCGAGGAAAAGGAAAACCAGAAATACATAGTTTAGTCAATGTGTTAAAAAACACATAAACCGGGCTTCCCTGGTGGTGCAGTGGTTGGGGGTCCGCCTGCCGATGCGGGGGACGCGGGTTCGTGCCCCGGTCCGGGAGGGTCCCGCGTGCCGCGGAGCGGCTGGGCCCATGAGCCGTGGCCGCTGGGCCTGCGCGTCTGGAGCCTGTTCTCCTCAACGGGAGAGGCCACGGCAGTGAGAAGCCCGCGTACCACAAAAAAAAAAAAAAACACATAAACCCAGCATTTTTAAAAATTACAGAAGAAAAAGAAAGTGGTCTTTCAAAATTCATTTCAGCACCGTGACACGCCAGGCCTCCTGCTGCGGCAAACTCAACTTAATCTGGCCAGTAGATGTCGCTGTTACACTTCTTACTTTGAGCACATCTCAAGATGCACAGTTTGCTTTTTCGGGAGAGGCATGTAAACAAAAACTACAAATTTCCATTTCATCTCATGAAGGGCTGTAGATTTTACATTTTACAGCTTCATTCCAAACCTCCTTTTACAATAACTGAGATGTCGAATGCTTTTCTAAAATGACATACG
>NW_020175821.1:9341305-9361951 GCF_003031525.2 Neophocaena asiaeorientalis asiaeorientalis
GGGATCTTCCCAGACCAGGGCTTGAACCCGTGTCCCCTGCATTGGCAGACAGATTCTCAACCACGGCGCCACCAGGGAAGCCCAACTATGGTTTTTTGATTATGAAAAGTGCAAGGTTCTTCTGCTCTTGGTTGCTTGAGAAAATTGCTACCCATATGAACCTTACAGGCCACACTCATCAAAAACATACTTTCAGGGCTTCCCTGGTGGTGCAGTGGTTGAGAGTCCGCCTGCCGATGCAGGGGACACGGGTTCGTGCCCCGGTCCGGGAAGATCCCACGTGCCGCGGAGCAGCTGGGCCCGTGAGCCATGGCCGCTGAGCCTGTGCGTCCGGAGCCTGTGCTCCGCAACGGGAGAGGCCACAACAGTGAGAGGCCCGCGTACCGCAAACACAAAACAAAACAAAAAAAACCATACTTTCAGGCTTGAAAATAACGAATTGGAAGTCATCCAAAGAAATCAGGGACACAAGACTATCAACAGGCATTAAAGTTAATAGAGCAAAAAAAAAAAAGAAAAGTGCCTGTTAGATTCCTAATGCTCACCCCCATCTCTGACGGGAAATGGGGAGGTGAGGAAGGGGCGGTGACAATTGTGACAGTCTGGTCAATCCTATCAGGCTACCTATGGTGTGGAAGTAGCTAAAACCCAGCCCACTGCTTTGTACAGATCAGTCAAGGCCTCTGTGTCAATGAATCGATGAATGAATGGGAAAGAGAAGGCTGTTTTTCTAATGGGTCATCCTCTATCCCACAGATTTCCTGCCAAATTGTTCACCTGTTATTTGAGCAGCTGCAGAGAAAGAAAGGTTTAGGAATGTGGAAGACAGTCTATTTGAATTTTACTGCAGGATCCAGATCCTATCAGTCAGTTAACACATGTTCTCGAATTTTTAGAAAAATGATATTAAGAGCAGCAAATGGGTTCTCCCACAATGAGGTTTAGGCAGCAAACTGATGTAAGCAGAGCACTCTGTAAATGCTCAGATAGACTGTAGACACAGTCACTTTCTAGTGCACAAATTTCAGCTCACCGATATCTGTTTTCTGCGACTGATTGGTTTTTAGACGACACTCACACAAAATGTAGCTGCAGCAGCTTTACAAACACACTTTACATTAAATGCATGTTAACTGAGCCTCTGTCAATTGCAAAGAATCATAGTGCAAACACAAAGATTTCTACTTACATGGAGATCCAAGCACAATTTGCTTCTGTTGGGCTTCTCTTTTTCTTCATGGAGCAGAAATGGACAGGCTGGTCCTGCTCTGTAGGCCAGGACCCATGCACCTCCATCCCTGCTGGGAAGGTCTTTAGCTGCTGTCTGCTCACTGAAGCAGTCCCGGGGGAAGCCCTCAGAAGGGATGCCTAGACCAAACAGAGCAGACCATTAGTGACACAGTGGTGACCAATACATCAAGCCAGCCATAACTGGGGACTCCTACGTGGGCCACTTCATAGCACCCATGACTTCCCTTTCTAGTTAATATTTTTAGAGTTTGCTTTTCTCTAAAAGTGTTTCTCTTGAATACCTTTTCTGGCTCACACTCACAATGAATTCAAATATATGCCCTCATATCCAATTAAAAAAATAAGTCTACTGGCTGTACTCCATGCTCCCTCTTCTTGCTTACCAATCGGGCTCTACAGATCATTCTCTTTCAGAACAGAATCAGAGGATGAGCTGCAGGACGGAAGTCAGGAGTCCTGACTTGGACTTTACTACTGTAAAGTTGGTTGTTGGCTTTACTACTAAAAGGTCTCACCTGAGCCAAGTCACTAGCGTGTGTTCTTCCAGGGCAGGAACTGCCCCAAGTTCATCTTCATTTCTGGGGATAGAATTGCCATGCACGATGCATGCAAGTGCGTATTGGTGCTGGGTCAGTGTGTTGAATGAGTGACACTGCATGAATACACTACTTGGAACACACTACTTGGAACTCACTTTCTCACCTCCAGAATGAGGGCATCAGGCTAGTCCTTATCTGAACTATGTTAGGATGATAATAGTCAAGTATGTGCCAGGTACTGTTCTTAGCCCCTTTCTTCGGTTTTAAAAAGAACTCTATAGGTAGGTATCATTAGCGTCCCCATTTTAGTTGGGGAAACTGAAGTCCAAAGAAGTGAAGCGAATTGCTCAAGATCCTAAGATCAGTAAATGGTAAAGCCAGGAATTGAACCCAGGCAGCTAAACACTAGAGGGCGTGCTCTTAATGACTAGATTCCATGGCCTCTGCCTGGCATTAAGATGGCGGTAACTGTTGTACAATAAAAGGACTCCGTGGTCAAGTGAGTGTGAGAAAAGCTACATGTCGTATCCCCAGAGCCACGATTCATGTTAGCATATCAAAGACCTTGAGATGTCCTTTACTAAAGAAACTTAGCTCTGTATAAGAGTGTTTTCCAAACTTACATGACCACAGAATCCATTTAAAGGGACACACGTTAGACATGTCGCAAGCCACCAGCGTTCCTCTTGAATATGATATTGTTTGGAAACCACGAGATGACCTCTAAAGTCCCATAGAGCAGTCGGCTCCATAGCTCAGGGGTTAGAGCACTGGTCTTGTAAAGTCCCATAGAGCTCTCAGGTTCCTAGACCTTTTCTAATTCCCGGTAAGCAACCTTGGCAAAATATTAAGCAACCAGGCAGAAGTTCAGGGTTTAGGCTCAGTGCACTTCTGCAACAGAGATGACTGTTGGATATATGATAGGGTGTTTATTACACCTAATCCTTGTAATAGTGTCTCTTTGGCAGGGACCCAAAACCAGACGACTTCCGCCACGTTGAACACCTGACTTAAAGCAACTTGAGCTGAGAGTAAGTCCACTAACAAAAGGACTGTGGGATGACACACTTCTCCTTTATATTAGAGTAGCATTTCAGAAGAAAGAAAATTTGAAAACAGCCAAGGTTTTGCTTTTTGTTTGCCTGTTCCATGGGTTGGTTTCTAATCGCACTTTAAAGTTGAAAGGTGATGCAGGTCACAGTGTCTCTACAGTTGCCCTTTGGCAGGCTGTCCACAAAACACTTTGCTGTGATCACCGAGAAAATGAAGGTCCAGGGCCTTGGACATCAACTCTGCAGACATGGGTCCCAGAAGGTTACAACTAGGCTCTTTCTTCACCTGAGCGAGATGTGTTAGAATGAGGGTCTTTTCAGGAACTTGGCCTCATGTTTTCCATACGCCTCTTTCTAACTACTCTCTCCAGACAGACTTTCTTCTGGGCTTTTGTGTAGGGCCTCATGTGCTACAGAGTGCCCCCACTCCTGCTCAGAAGACATAGAAAAGGACTAATGCATAAAGAACCTCGGAGAGGAGGGAGTCTGCTAAGTTCCTCCACTGTGACTTCATGGCGACCCCAAGAGGAGGGCAGTGCTGGCCATGCTTTAAGAGACTGAAGAGATTAAAGCTCGGACCCCTCTTAACTTCCATTTATAAAGCTTATCCCCCTCCTAGAATATTTCTGTTCAGATAACTTCCATTTATATAGCTCATCCCCCCTCCTAGACTATTTCTGGTTATCTTTGGCAAGAAAAGAGGAAATAAGCCTTTTAAAATTTATGGTGTACTCTCACCAGGCTACCTCATCTTCAGAAATGTATTAATTACTAATCACATCCCTCATTTTAAATCCCTCCACTTTTCACTTTCATTTCGGAAAGCTGCTGGCTTTGGGTACAGTTTACACAGATTCATAAAACAACATAAAACATGCTACATACATCACAGAGAACATGCTGTATAACACCTAAGGTAAGATATCTAGATCATCAAAGGCACATTGTCTGGTGAGTAGAAGTTCATCATTTAGGTATAAGAGAGTTGTGAAGCCCACAATTACAAGGATCTCGTGTCCTTAGATAAAATACAGACACACATGCAAACGTACCCACACACCTGCCGTGGCTGTCCACCACTGCATGAACAGGTGTGGGATGCAATCCAGCTCACTTTATGCAGAGGAAAGACAACGTGAAGTTTAGGCAGAAATGATGAAAAGTAACTTCAGTTTAGAAGTAGTCTTATTTTTCAAGAATCAGTTTCTAATACCTAATTTTAACCAGACAATATCCCTATGAAGCAAACATGCAAGGTAAAGCCATGATGCGTAGTTATTTGGGGAAGGATCTTTAGGACAGGAAAGACCAAGGGCAGAAATAAGTAACAAAACTGTTCTTCTCAAAAGTCTGACAAAGTAGGTGAGGGCACTGGACAAATTCACCATTACAAAGGACATAAACTCATAAAGTAAGTCTTTTTAAATTAATTTTTTAATTGAAGTATAGTTGATTTACAATGTTGTGTTAATTTCTGCTGTACAGCAAAGCGAATATGTATATATATGTACATATATATACATTCTTTTTTATATTCTTTTGCATTATGGTTTATCATAGGATATTGAATATAGTTCTCTGTGCCATATAGTAGGACCTTGTATATCCATTCTATACGTAATAGCTTACATCTGCTAACCCCAACTTTCCACTCCTTTATATATAGAATGGATACACAACAAGGTCCTACTGTATAGCACAGAGAACTATATTCAATATCCTATGATAAACCATAATGCAAAAGAATATTAAAAAGTATATAAGGAGAGTTTTAATAATACCAACTCAAGTTTTTTGAACAGTCAAAAATAAAGCACATGTCTATGTCTATTAAAATAGATAGTGACCACACTGCTCTCTTCAACTGAATACATTTAATAAAGAGAGATAAAAATGACCTGAAGTTAGGTAAGTATATTCTGTCAGAACAGTCAAATGGCATTTAATTTTCTGATGCAAATAGATTTTGAGGTATTAGATTTTCATTGAACATTTTATGGAAAGCTTAAAACAGTCTTATCAACTTAATCATGTCTTCCCCTTTCATGTGCATATACTATAAATCTAATTTCTCTTGAATATTTATTAGTTATTTTGTTTCTCAAAAACATTTCAACAGCTTGATGGACCACACATACATACACAGGTTAATTCCACAGCTGACCACCTGTTAATACAACATACAGCACAGTCACAGTACAGGAAAGGCAACTTACCTCGAGACCACTTTGAAAGTCTGTGCTTTTCCCAGATGAGCTGCACTTCCTGATGCTAACCTACAACATCAGACTAGGATTTTGCTGTCAATTATCAACACAATGGAAGCAGACAGAAAGGAAAGGTGATGTGCCATTTAAAACTGGAGGCAGTCTCCATAGCTCATCTTCCCCCAATGGAATAAGTCTCCCTACCTGAGGCACATTGGTTTATCGTTCCCATGTCTTCACTTCCTTCCTACCTTGTGATTATGCACCAAAGGCCTTTTCCAGTTGCCTTTGTAGCTCCTCCCACTGGCACAGATGTTATATATTTCCCCGTGTCCATGGACACTGGGTCCACGGATGTTGGATCTGGCCCTGTGAGGACTGGCTTTGGCCAATTGAATGTGGGCAGTGTGACAGTGTGCCAGTTCTGAGCCAACACCTTAAGAGGTATTGTGTGTTTTTACACCCTGCCTTGCGTTTCTACCATCACCACAAGACAAGCACGTCCTAGGGAGCCTGGACTTAAGACACATAGAGCAGACCCAAACCCAGTCCTGCGGCCTGGAGCCAGACACAGCTGAGCCCAGATCAGATCAAGTGAACCTTGCCAACTCTTAGACCAATGAATGAGAACAATAAATATTTGCTATGAGCCATCAAGACTTGGGTTTTATTTGTTGAAATAGCTGCCTTATACACTCCATCATCTGCCCCCAGAAACACTATACCTATAAAAACTTTAAACCATTTCACCTGAGAGGACTTAAAGGCTACAACAGTTTTATTTTATAATTTGTACTAAAAACAGTTATTCACTATACTAGGTTTTGAAAAAACTCAGGTAAAAATTCACAGCCTACCCATTTCCTCATTCATACCACAATCCACACACAAACTACATTTCATTAAAAATAATAACCTTATTTACCAGGCACTGGCTTTAATTATCACACATACACACACACACACACACACACACACACACACACACACACACACACATACACACCAACTTCCAAAGAGAAGTTTGCAAATATACTATATAATCAGATTTGGACAAAAGTCCCTAAGGAACAAAATTACAGTGGCTTTCAGCCTTTCTCCTCTAACTTTCTCATTATACTGAGCCCTCACTTGACAGCAGTGATGGAGTGTTATACCTCCAAAAGAAGAAGAGGGAAAAAAAAAAACCCTCAGCCTGAAACTCTCATGAGTTTTTGTTCCTATGCTGTAGCTCTCAAGGCCATCCATCATACTTGACTTATATCCAAAGAGGTGAAGTTTTCTCAACTATGAATATCAGAACTGATAATGTAAAGGGAGACAGGTTGTCTTCCATTATGTTATTCAAACATGTACTTACAAGCAAGAGAGACAGCAATCTAGATGTGTAGCTAATGGAAAGTGACATTATTAAGTACTTGTAAAGAGGGTGTGTGCTTGTGTGTAATTATTCATGTCTATATCTAGGAAGACAGAGCTTTGGCAAAAGTAAATTCTCATGGCTGCTATCTGTCAGTTAGAGATCAACCCTCAGCAATCCCACTGTCCCCATTTTCATTCCTTGTGATATTTAATGATATAATGTTACTAAACAAGCTAGGTAGCTATAACTCTGAGAAAACATCTTATCTATCCATCCCAGCCTCTAACTCTCCTCGTGAGAAGTATGTAGAGAGAGAAATTATGAGCAAGGACAGACAGGTGGAAGGTGTACAGAGGTATGGAGGGCTGTGGGTAGATCCAGAAATAGGACAGACAGGGGGAGTAGGCATGTCAATTTCACAGCCTATGAAGAAAGCATTCAATTCCATCAAACAAATGCAGTGTTATTTGGATTTCTAAAATTATGGGCAAATTCAAATAAAATACAATAGAATTTAGAGTCAGAAGGATCTTATGTATCTCCCCACCTACTGCTCATTTTATAGTTGAGGGAACAGAAATCCAGGAAGATTGCGATAGTTCCAACATACCCAGCTAGTGGCAAAGGCAGAACTAAAATCCAGGTTCCAGGGAAATCTTTCAGGCTATTTAGAGAAGGATACTACTGCCAATTCCCAGATGGGAATATTGAGGTCTGAGGAAGTAGGAGACGTGAACCATTTGACAGGTGGGATTGATTCCTAACTGTGACCTTTACTAATTCTTTGACCTTAGTGGCATTACTAAACTTCCCTGAATCATTTCCTCATTAATAAAATGAACATAATAAGAATATGCCTGGTATTTAGCTGTGCTCAAAACTGTTTTCCTCCAGAAAACTTTTCCTGGAGTGGGTGTGATGAATTGACGGGGTACGTAAAAAAAAAGAGAAGGCTGTTTACGTTGAGGACATATTACACATCACATACTCATGTTAAGGACTATTTTCTTGTCAAAGAAGATACAGAGGAGAAAAATTAAGCTCATAAGAATTCACAGCAGCACAGCAGATCCCAAATCTGTTCAAGTCCTAAAAATAGAATTCACATCATCAAATGCAATAGCTCCCAGTAAGTGGCTGATCATCTCCAAAAAGTGCAGCTCCTCAGGGAACTTCATAGACACCCTATGACACATCTTCCCCGAAGGTCAAACACAGGAGCCTACAGCATGAATGAAACTATTTATAGGCATAGCTGTAAATGAAATCGCTTTTTAAAGAGGTACATCAATATCTTTTTTTATGATTATTACATTAACCTCTTTCCATGATCTTTTCCTATAAAGAATACAAATGTTAGATGAGAGGCAAATAGTACTCAAGCCAGGAAACTGAACTGTGGCTATAGTTATACTGGATATTTTAACACCTGAAAACAGGGGCATGTACTTAAAGTAGCACAAAGGCTGCTGAGTCACTCTGCCTTAGAAAGGATACAAGGTAGGAGCATGTGCACCTAAGTAAGGTTTGGTGCAGAAAAGATCAAGAAAGGATCAGATCTGGAAGGTTGTAACGTTCGCTGAGACATTAAGAACCTCTGTCCATTCACAGATAGTAAATGCTGAAGAAATTGATATTGGTACTTCAAATGCCTAGGTTATCAACACATTTTGGTATGTTTGGTCATGAGGAATATACTTGCTTATTAACAAAAAATATTGAAGAACAAGAATGAAAACATTTCTTATAGTATTCATTATAAATAAATGTGAATAGCCTTTTTTTCTTTTTATGTCACATTGTTCCAGTTATTATGGGGATAGTTGCACCAATGGGGAACCCAACTCTTGAAGAGGTATGACATAATTACCAATTATATTAATAGCTAAGGCAGTACAAAATACTAAGCCTTGAATAATAAAATATATAATAAACAATTTTTTAAAATCTCTTTCCAAAAAGAAATGATCTTAAGAAATTCACCAAAAAATGAATATACATAACAAGACTGATACAAAGAAAAAAAGAAGGCACATATGCCCATGTTAAGGGTAAACATTTAAGAGATTAAGAACAAAATATGGCTTTGAGTGTCCTTACAAAGCAAGAATGAAAGAGCATTTAGTTATTTCACCCCTATCATCAGAAGGAAGAAACACTGATCCTATGGGCTGACAAAGGTTTTTCTAATATTAAATTCTGAGAGAAATTGCTATATTACAGAGTTAGTTCCTACCTGAGCCTTAGCCCCATCCCAGCTGTTTGACCAACAATTGACTTCACAGAGCCAATGGGGCTGGTCTAGTTGTCTATCAGTGACCTTTGTCCTTCTAACCAGAAAGGTTTGGAGACTATCTTGACCACTCAGTGATTTGGAACTGAAGTGATGAGTTCTTCAGCAGAGTAGCTAAGTAGTGGCGTCCTAGAAACAGCAAGTGTTTTTAATGAACCCTTCTGCCAAGGTGTCTTGGGCAACATAGGCAACAGAGTTTTTCTATCTCCCTTCTTCCCCCAGGCATTAGTACTGAAGAGGAGCCTGGCACTTTATCCCAACAACCTTAGCTGAGGCCTGATTATCACTTTCTCTCTCCACAAATTCATTTTCTTAAGGGTAAGTAACATCCTACAAATGGGACATTTACTATGCATCACACACTTTATATATGTTACACATTACTAAGAATCTTCACAATAATCCTGCAACTTAGGTGTAAAGTATTAAAGATGAGAAAACTAATGAAATAGAGACATTAACTTTGCCCAGGGTCAAACTGTAAGTAGGAGAATTCGGTTCTGAACCCAGAGCCTGGAATTAACCTCCTGCCATAAACAACTGAAAACTAAACAAAATATAGGAAACAAGTATTTTTAGATATTTGATAGCAAACAATGCAGTATTATAATCCTGGAAAGAGGTACAACAAATGAAGTGAGCCTCATAAATTGCCTTGGTTTCCAGCTAAGAGGTGATTTCTGGACTGAAAATAATTAATAGGGCCCCAGTGGCCTATGGGGCATTGTCAAGCAGTCTAATATATGTAAAATTAGAAGCAGGGGTCTAAGAGAGACAGAAAAATATTTAAAGAAAAACTGGCTGAAAATTTTCCAAATTTGATAAAAATTACAAGCCCCTAGATCAAAGAAGCTCTATGTACCTAAAGGGAGATAAACACAAAAGAAAGCCATAATAAGTAAAATTGCTAAAAACCAGTGATGAAAAGTATTGTAAAAAAGAAAAAAATTATGTTTAGAAAACCAAAGAAAAAAATAATTACAGACTTCTTGTCAAAATATGCAAGCATTAAGAAAATGAAATGACAACTTTAAAGTGAAGAAAGGTAAAAAGTGCTGAATAAGAGAGTTTTAAAAAGTCAACCTAGAATTTTATATCCAGTGAAAATATCTTCCAAGATGAAAGAAAAATAAAGTCTTTTTCAGAAACTTAAAAGCTAGACAATTTATCTCCAGCTAACTTAGACCACAGGAAGTGTTAATACATTTTTTCAGGCAAAGGGAAAAAAAAATCAGAAGAAAATTTGGAAAACACCAAAACTGATAAACATGTGAGTAAATACACAAGACGTTTTTCTCATTATTGAAGTTATTTAAAGATATAATTAACTGAAGCAAAATAATGTATTCTGGGGTTTATAACATATGTATATATAAAATGTTGACAACAGCACAATATCCAAGAGAGAGAAATGGAAATATTCTGTTTTAAGAGTCATACATTTATATGAAGTGGCATAATAATATTTAAAATAGATTGTGATAAATTAAAGTTACATATTATGAACTCTACAGCAAACAGTTTTTTAAAATGGTATCTCCAACAGTGGACATGGACACAAAGTGGAATCCTAGAAGTACTTGATCCAAAAGAAGACAAAAGTTATGTAAAAGGGAACCCAAAAAATGGAAGGTAGACTAAAACTCAACCACACTGATAGTTACATTAAATATAAATCACTTAAACTCTCCAATTTAATGCCAGAGTTTATCAAACTGGATAAAAAAAGCAAGACTCAACTATATGTTATTTATAAGAAACTCATTTTAAATGTAAAATTATAAATAGGTTAACAATAGAAGGTTGGGAAAAGCTATATCATGCAAACATTAATCACAGAAAGCTTGAGTAGTTATATTAATATCAGACAAAAATAAACTTCAAAGTAAAATATATTACCAGGGATAAAGAGAGAAATTTTATAATGATAAAGGAGACAGTTCATCAAAAAAAGATATTAACAGTCCTAAATTTCTTTGTACCTAGCCACAGAACTTCAAAATACATAAAGCAAAACTATCAGAACTGAACTGAGAAATATATATATATTCACAATTAAATTTGGAGATTTCAACACTCCTCTCTTAGTAATTAACAGGACAGGGTGACAGGCAATTGACAGGAATATAGAAGAATTAAACAACATTGCCACTGATTTTACTTAACTGATATTTATAAGATACTCCATCCTATAACTACAGTATACATTTTCTTTTCAAGTGCATATGGAATTTACCGAAACAGTCCATATACTGGGCCATAAAATAAGGCAATACATTTAAAAGAATCAAAATACATATTCACTGACCACAGTGGAATTAAATTAGATACTAATAACAGAAAGCTATCTGGAAAATCCCAAATATTTAGAAATTAGACACCATACTTCAAAATAACTTCGTAAGTCAAAGAAGAATCACAAGGGAAATTAGAAAATATTGGGGATGCAGCCAAAGCAGTGATCAGAAGGCAATTTATAGCCTTACTTACCAACAAGTGACTGCCCCTCTCCCACTTTGGTCAACATCTTAACATTTATTCTCTGGACTGGGGGATATCAGGCAGAATTGATGTATGGTTAACTCATAGAAAACAGAGAATTCCATAACCATCTTCTTCTTAAATGCTACATGCTAAGGTTTTAGCTTTTTTTACCCCACTAGGCTCCAAGAAAACTGTTAGTTTCTAGGGCTAGGCAGGTACTGGAATATTATTCTAGGAGAAACATGACTAGCTTAAGAGAAAGAACATGGAGATAGTAATATTTGAGGCTCCTTGATAAACAGCTATCCCATATCATCCTAGAGTGAAGCTCAAATCCAGTATCCTTTCATGGGCACTCAGAGCTTCCAAAAAGCTTTTTGATCTCCAGAACTTAAGCATGTACAACCAATGACTATGAGACAGCTGAGGAGAACACCTCACATAAAAAGCAAGAAAGTGGACAGCAAAAGGAGAAAGAGGTTGTGTCACTTCAGACCTGCTGGATCAAGATTTTTAAAGTTGGCTTCTTCTTTAGCAACCATATCTTTGCCACCTGGCCCTGTTCCATGCCTCCAGTTCTTGCCAGCTTCCTGTAATTCTGTCTCTGCCCTTTCCCACTTCAGGCCTAGGGCTGGTAATGACTTTTTGCTGCTGCTAGTTTCTGGGAACCTCACAAACTCACACTGGTTTTCTTAATTGGTCTGGACATAATCTCTTCATTAAGTTATTTTCAGTTTAAACCCTTTTGAATATACCATCTATTTTCTGCCAGGACTCTGACTGATAGAGTAATTGGAATCAGGAATGGGGTTTATTTCATACCTTTTAGCATGCTTTTGTATTATTAAGGCATTTGGGGTACTTGCTATCTGATGCTTCCCATACCCAGTCAGCATAATAGCAGCAATGTAATAGGCCAGTATAATATTTTAAGCGCTATCAAAATGATCAAACTCCTTTCGATTTTATGACAGAGAAAAGGTAAACTGTCATACCCTAAAGTAAGCCAGTGACAAGTATACTGCCGTCCCTTCCAGATGAAGATGAATTGATTGGTATGAAAATAAAGCATTTCTGTATCAATAAATGCATATCAGCTCTCGGGGCTGTGCTGATATACTCAGGAAGTATACCATATCTGAAACAGTGCTTGCAATTTGCATCCCCATGTAATTAAGCTTAGAATAATACAGACATTCTCTGAAAGCCATCTGTTTTCTCACTAGCCAAAAGAGAATTTAAATGGGAGTATGGTATGAATCACCATCCCTGCATCTTTCAAATCTTTGATGGTGTCACAAATCTCTGCAATTACCCCAAAGATACAGTATATGCTTTCAACTAGAAGGAAAAATTTGGTGCTCATTCTCCCAGAATACACAGGTCTGTGGACCAAAAATAGAAGTGAGAGAGGCCCCCTCACACTATTACACCTAATTAATCACTTGCATAATTTTTACTTCCTATCCTTGCAACCTTGGGCTTGGTGGGTTCAGAGATCTTAGTGTCCAGAGGAGGGAGGCTTCCACTAGGGAACTTAGTCATGGTTCGTGAGGCAGGAAGCTGAGAGTGCTTCCTGACCATTTTTTAAGTTCTCACACATTAGAAATGGATTTATTTGATTTCAGTGCCTCACCAAATGAATGTCTTTAGTGGAATATTTTGAACTGGACCTAGAGTATTAAACTTCCGCGACCAAAGAAACAGTAATAAATGTTAAAACTGGACATTTTGAAAAATAATCTAGAATGAATGTCCTCATATAAATATGAAAACAATACAAGGAAACTACTCTGAAATAAATACTCTCAAAGATTCCTGGTGAGAGAGTAAGTTGGTATATATCCTTGAAAAGCTATTTGGCAATATATATCTGAAACAGGGGTTGACAACTCTGGCCCAGCAGCCAGATACAGCACACAGCCTGTTTTTGTACAGTCCATGAGCTAAGAATGGTTTTTGCATTTTTTCCATTTTTGAAGGAGGGGAAAAAGGAGAAAGAGGCAAGGGGGGGTGTGAATCAGGAGGGGAATAGGGAAGGGCAGGCAGAAGGGGAGGAGGAAGAAGCCACAGAGACCCTATGGCCTACAAAGTCAAAAATATTTACTCTTTGGCTCTTCACAGAAAAAGTTTGCTGACACCTATTCCAAAATGTTAAATATGTTCTCACCCTTTTTTTTTTTTTTTTTTTTTTTTTTGTGGTACGCGGGCCTCTCGCTGTTGTGGCCTCTCCCGTTGCGGAGCACAGGCTCCGGACGCGCAGGCTCAGCGGCCATGGCTCACGGGCCCAGCCACTCCGCGGCATGCGGGATCCTCCCGGACCGGGGCACGAACCCGCGTCCCGTGCATCGGCAGGCAGACTCTCAACCACTGCGCCACCAGGGAAGCCCTGTTCTTGCCCTTTAACCAATAAAAATTGACTTGTGTGACTCTATCCTAGAAGAATAATCATTTTGTTATTCAAGATCTATTATAAAGAAATATTATAAGATGACCATCAAAGTATAATTTATAGTTTAAAAAGTGGGAAACTAAACACCATAAACACTATATACACCCTTGCTGTTAGAGTTATTACTCTTTATTCGGTGCTGAATTAGATCCTGTGGAAGGCAAAAAGAAACTTCATTTCTCCAAAGGGTTCACTTTCAAGTTCAAATTAACAGTTCAATAATATGTTCTCATATTCTATTTGATTCATTTTTAAATATTTCAGTTGTTTCTCATTCTTCCTTCAGCAAGTATATCTCCAAAGGAAAAAAAAAATTTAAAAAAAGAGAAAAAAGCAAACAAAACCTAAGCCACCAAAAAGAATTTCATGTTTTCCTGCCGTAAAGTATTAGAGGACGCAGGGTCTTTACAGAATGTTTTGTTCAGCTAAGTTATCATGGCTTCTTCTCCTTTATACTTTGAATCCATTTAGTCAAACATAAAATTAACCCTAATTATCTTCAATTTAATAACTTGTTTTTACATTTTATCACTATCTGAAAATTGCCTTTTTTTCTCCCCCATGAAGGGACTGCTATAATCTCAAATGTGATTTTACTATGTTTGGGGGCTACTGTCTACCAGAAAACACAGCTCCAATTTAAAATGCACGTCGGGAGGCTTCCCTGGTGGCGCAGTGGTTGGGAGTCCGCCTGCCAATGCAGGGCACCCGGGTTCGTGCCCCGGTCCGGGATGATCCCGCGTGCCGCGGAGCGGCTGGGCCCGTGAGCCATGGCCGCTGGGCCTGCGCGTCCGGAGCCTGTGCTCCGCAACGGGAGAGGCTGCGGCGGTGAGAGGCCCGCGTACCGCAAAAATAAAAAAATAAATAAATAAAAAATAAATAAAATGCATGTCAGTAGAAACATCAATTTACTGGAAGGAAATTAACTTCATAGGCAAATCTTTCAGGAAAGCAATTGATCCATAACGTGAGCTAAATCTATACTAAGAATAGAATTGAGTTCATCAGATATTTTTCAGCCCAGAAGAACTTATCAATACACTCAAGTTCAAGATAAATATTCCCTGGAATGATTCCACCAAACAAATAATAGAACAGGAACCTCTGAGTCTAGCATTGCTGAGAAATTATAAATAGGCACAAGACTGTCAATAATGGCTTCACAAGAACAAAGAGGATTAGACTGACTTGTATTGTGCTGACAAGTATTTCAGGTGTAAGGTTTTTTACCGTGGGCCTACATATGATTTATGTACATAGATGTGGACTTTCTTGACAAATGTTCACAACTTATCATTTAAAATATTAGCCTGAGGCACTGCAGTGACTCGTTGCTAATGAAGGGATGCACCAAATAGTTTATTTTCTCTTCCTTTATTTGAAATGACAGTCATGTCTGTCAATGACAGCAAGGCAGAAAATTCCTAAGGAGAGCCACGACCACCCTGGTATGAGGTTAGAGGAAATGATATATTAGAGAATGCAGCACAATTAAAACATGACATGTACCCAAGATGGTTCTACTGAGAACGACGAGAGGAAATGAAAACACAATTACTCGGGAAGCTGGTAATATACAGCAGCATATTACCATTACCATTACCACTCCTGCAGCAATGTCTTCCAGCTAACTGTATTCTAAAATAGTTCTATAATTTGCCATGGAATCAAGGATAGTGTGAATTAACTGAAAGGACAAGACAGTAAAGGAAAAGTTGGATAATTTGATGTAGATTAATAAAGGTGTTACTTTGCTGAAGGGATTTGAGGCCGTTTTCTTTGCAGAAATTTAAAAAATAATTTCTATTTTTAAACCAAGGCTATTTTGAATCTTAATATTTGCTCCACTAAAAGAAAAAACAACAAGAGTGTTGAAATCTCACTGTGATGGCTTCCGTGTTAAGCAGAGTTAGACTGACCCTCTCCGAGGATTCTCAGAGACAGTGGAAGTGCCCTGTGAGCCAGCACTTTGTAAGCTGGGGAGCTCTCCAAAACATGAAGTCCACGTTCTATTCTGGTGATTAATAAATGATGCTATCTGTCTCACTGCCTGTACAGGGGACTAGAAACTGAGCGGTTAAGAGTAAATGAGTCTAGGACCAGTGGTCTGGGTGCTGGGGATGTTTCATTGCCAAATGCACTGGGCAGGGGTCGGGGGCAGGAGTCATCTCTCAGAATTGGAAACAGATTTCCTCTGGGCTAGTTTGAGCTCCTCCCACCAGGAAAAGAACAGGCAAAAAAGAAAAGGGGGTGGGGCAGGGGTTTTGATTAATAGCTAGCATGATTTATCCCATCAGAGGGAAACAGGATTGTTGAGGATTCTGTGGGTATGAGAGGAATCTGGAGGACAGGTTAGCAGGAGACTCTCATAATGTTATCTAGGCTGGACTGGTGAAGGTTGAGACCTCTCAGAAATAAAGGTTCAGACCCACTGAAATGCTGGCTAAAGGCAAGAACAACTTGAAACGGGTAATGACTCAGTGTAGTTTATAACCTTGCGATTAGGTAAACAGGGAATCTTGACTAAACCTGTATTTTCTTACATACTCTTGGGATATCTAGAGATTGATGAATTCTTCCTATTTATTCCTTCAATTAATACTATTAACTTTTTCTCTTTCTGCCCCCTCCTTGTTTGGGGGGTCTCACTAACATATAGGGTATATTAATTGCAATAAAAATATTCATTTGATTTATAAGTTGCAAAATATTTAAATGGATCATGATGGGACAAGAGGAGAAATGAACACTATTCAGTGACTGTGAACTCAAAGAACAGGGTCCTCATGATATCACTTCTGGATCCAGTAACTGTACAAGTGTGTTATCTCCTGTAAAGGAAGAAGTGTTGTGGTTATACATGGTAAAATTAGAGCAAAGTTATTGAGGACCTGCTTGGATGTACAGATATGTAGGATAAAGGAGTAAAATCTCTGGTAGCATCTCTAGAATGTTGGCCTGTCCCTTCACTGTTCTCGCTTTTCTGGGAACTACTCCGAGAACCTAAGGCAGCAGGGCGGGTGGGGGGAGCTCTGAGCAGCAAATGTGATCTGGACTTTTCAAAATGGATGGGTCGGGCTTCCTTGGCAGCGCAGTGGTAAAGAGTCATCCTGCCAATGCAGGGGACACGGGTTTGAGCCCTGGTCCGGGAAGATCCCACATGCCGCAGAGCAACTAAGCCCGTGCGCCACAGCTACTGAGCCTGCACTTTAGAGCCCACGAGCCACAACTACTGAGCCCGTGCGCCTAGAGCCCGTGCTCCGCAACAAGAGAAGCCTCCGCGATGAGAAGCCCGGACTGCAACAAAGAGTAGCCCCCGCTCGCCGCAACTAGAGAAAAGCCTGCGCACAGCAACGAAGACCCAACACAGCCAAAAATAAATAAATTTTAATTAATTAATTAAAAGGGTATCATTAAAAAAAAAGAAGGGACTGGTCATAAAACAGCTATCTGACCCAAGCTAATGCTAATGTATTTCTTTTGTATAAATAAATAAATAAACCAGGAAAAAGAGACTGAGAGTCAATTGTATCCAGGTCACGTAAATGATAGAAAAGGTCCATGAAATCTTGCTTATGAGCAGAGATTTATGGTTGCCACCCGGCCCAACACTCAATTAATCCATTTTTCCTTGACTTCATAAAAATACCATAGTATTTTACAAATAAATTCCTGTTTTGATTAAGCTAACCAGAGTCAGTTGAAATCAGTACTTCACAAAGGCTAAACAATAAAAATACCAAAAATTTCATTTGGTATTGCCTCTGTGGCTAAAAAAAAAAAAAAAGTGGGGGTCGGCTTTCTTTAACAAGTACTTGATTTTAGGAAAATGTATAAATCTCATCATTTGACTATATTAGCCTTCAAAGGAATCTTGAATCCTATGGATGCATCCCCAAATCCTCTATCTTACTGAATCCAGTGATCAATTCCCAGTCTTCCTCTCATGCAACTTCTCAGTAGCATCAGGCAGAGGTGAACACACATTTTTCTCTGTTTTGAAATTCCTTTCTAGAAATCCCATCCTTAGCACTCTTCCAATTTTCGTCCTAGTTCACTAGTCACTCTTGCTGGCTCCTTGCCCTCCCTACTTCTACATCAGGGTTCTTAACCTTAGTACTATCGACATTTGAGGTCAGATCATTCCACATTATGTGATGATGATCTGTGCCTTGTAGGATATTTAGTAGCATCTCTGGCCTCTAACCACTAGTTACCAGTAGCGCCCCGCCCTCCTCCCCCCAGCAATTGTAACAACTAAGAATGTCTCCAGACATTGCTAGATGTTACCCCGTTGAGAGCCACAGCTCTCAATGTTTCAACACCCCAAAGATCTGTACTGCACCCTCTTCTCCATCTTCACCCACTCCCTTGGTCATCTCATTCAGCCCCCAGATTTTAAATACCACCTAAATTCTAATGGCTCCCAAGTTAATGTATCCAGCCAGACCTCTCCCTCTCCTGTCTCACACAGGCACTGATGATTCACTACATGACTAATACAGATCCCAAACTCGTGATTCTCCTCCAAACCTTGCTCCTTCCTCAGTCTTTCCCACTTCACCAAATGGCATCAATATTCACTCAGTTTCTAAGATTAAGAACCTGCTTCATCCCTGGGACTTCCCTGGTGGTCTGGTGGTTAGGACTCGGTGCCTTCACTGCTGTGGCCCCGGGTTCAATCCCCGGTCAGGGAACTAAGATCCTGCAAGCTGCACGCCCCCTCCCCTCCAAAAGAACCTGCTTCATCCTTGAGTCCTCTCCTTCTCTCACATTCCACACTGTTAAGAACAAGACCTATTTGATGAAACACCAAATGGCATCCTGCATCTGACCACTTCGTATGTCATTACCACCCAGTCTAAGCCACTATCTATTCTCATCTGGGCAATTGAAATAACCTCCCAGCTCGTCTCACTTTTTCACTCCTGCCTCCCTAATATTATCCCAAAGCATCCAAGGGATCTTTTAAAATGTCACACAATTCCTCAAATCAAAATCCTCCAATGGCTTCCCATAAAAGTTAAAAAAAAAAAAGAAAGAAAGAAAGGCAAACTCCTGGCCTTAAAGGACCTCACCTGACCTGACCCGTCTACCTCTTTCTCCCCATCTCCCTTACTCACTTCATTCATTCTGCCATCTCAACCTTCTTGTCGTTCTGTAAGCTAATCTCACTTGGTGAGATTTATACTTGGTGTTTCTTAGGCTGGAATTCTGTCCCCCAGGTCATCATGTAACTGATTTCCTCACACCATTCAGGTTTCTACTCACATATCCTTCCAGCAGAGAAGCCTTCCTGCCACTGCCCCTCTGCCAACATTTTCTCTCTGAAATATTTTATCCATAACACTTACCATTACCTGAAACATATAACTAAGTCTCAGACATGGTTGGCTATAGCAATGTCAGTTATCAAATCAGATTTTCTTCTCTACAGATGGCATTATGGTAGTCCCTCTTTTAAGAGAAAGAAAAGAAAAATGCTAGTATATTACAGATATTACTTCTCAATCATAGTTAACTCTTAAAGCCCTGGAGGTATGTTTGTATATCTTACATTAAGAAAATAAAATAGGTTTCAGCTTGGATGCCCTGATACTGGGAGGGAATGGGCAGAAAGCAACACTGGCAAGAATTCTGAGGCCACATTCAGGCTCAGTAGGAGTCTTGTGATTGATTAGCACTGTTTTCCCTGACACGGGAGGGGAGAGTAGTGGTACGTGTGCCACGTTTTTGCCCATCCTTTGACTAAGCCCTTGGATTCTTCTTTTGTCGGCTCACTTTTTGGCAGTTTTTACTCATTGGCATCCTCGTCAACTTAACGAAACAGGAAACATATGAAACCCAACCTTTGGTAAAAGATTTGATGGCGGGGGGCGGGGGGACACATAAGGCTAAAAGATATGCTGAAATTATCAGTAGGTGTGAATCATCTCTGTATCTTTTAACTCCTGTTAAGTAGAGAAAGTAGATAATACCATACAAGAGAAAAGGAAATGAATTCAAAGATCTTTTCATAAGAGAATGGGATTATTTTACTTCCCTAGCTGTTCAAGAAAAGAGAGATTCAAGGATGAAATTATGAGATACAATGCTGAATAATTAAGCAAGAACAGGCCTATAGAAACTGAGGATAAGGAGAAAAAGGAAGAAAAAGTGAAAGGATAAAAAAGGTCACTCTACAACAAAAACTTCCCAAGTATCCAACCTCCTCTCCCCATGCTTAAGAAAGGTCAACTGATAGCCCTTGGCTTATGACATGTAACTGTTTCCCATTCCACTTTTGATCTTCTCACTGAGAGGGATTTAACTGCCCTTTCCTTGATTCATTAGATGGTCACTTCAAAGAGACCCCAAAGAGGCATCATTTGCCCAAACAACTCCCCTGTCTTAGTAAATCCAGACAAAAACCCAAAAGCAATTTATCCTAAATTTCACACATGATTGTCTTCGGCCCCTGTCAGTGACCTCAGCCTACAATATTGATTACCACTCTGCCTTCCAATATGAGTACTTCACATGATCAATCCGTTCCCAGAACAGGGAAAGAGTTATCCAGTCTAATACTGAAGATGTCCTAAGATCCATAATTAGCCCAAGAAGAAACCAAATAACCTAGTAAACTCACCATAACTTTAATACCATTTACATCTCATTTCTTACCTCCAAAGTCAAGAAGGGGTCATTCAAGGAGTACTAATACTCTGTCTAAAGAGGGCTTTAAGCCTCTGTTCAAGATGAAGATGGGTACTCGGTTTAGCAGCAAAAGTACTAAAATATTTTATTGAATTAAGAAATGTCTGGGCTTCCCTGGTGGCACAGTGGTTGAGAGTCCGCCTGCCGATGCAGGGGACACGGGTTCGTGCCCCGGTCCGGGACGATCCCACATGCCGCGGAGCGGCTGGGCCCGTGAGCCATGGCCGCTGAGCCTGCGCGTCCGGAGCCTGTGCTCTGCAACGGGAGAGGCCACAACAGTGAGAGGCCAGCGTACCGAAAAAAAAAAAA
>NW_020175821.1:9362022-9391292 GCF_003031525.2 Neophocaena asiaeorientalis asiaeorientalis
GGGACTTCCCAGGTGGCGCAGTGATTAAGAATCCGCCTGCCAATGCAGGAGACACGGGTTCGAGCCCTGGTCCGGGAAGATCCCACATGCCGCGGAGCAGCTAACCCCGTGCACCACAATTATGGAGCCTGCACTCCAGAGCTCGTGAGCCACAACTACTGATCCCGCGTGCCACAACTACTGAAGCCCGCACACCTAGAGCCCGTGCTCCGCAACAAGAGAAGCCACCGCAATGAGAAGTCCGTGCACCGCAACGAAGAGTAGCCCCTGCTCGCCGCAACTAGATAAAGTCCATGTGCATCAACGAAGACCCAACGCAGCCATAAATAAATAAATAAACAAACAAATAAATACCCCCCAAAAAAACCCACCAAATGTCTCTAATCACTCTAACATGTAAATAAGATTCGTGAGGTCCCTGTGAAAAGACAACATGCAAATCCATGAGTTTCCATGTACTTTTTTTAAGACTTTAATGGATAAATGGGCAAAGGGCAAATACGATAAATGACCACTGAATATGGAGAAATGTTCAACATCACTAGCAATGAAAGAAATGCAAGTTTAAAAAGCAATAAAATATAACATTCCCACATCAGGTCAGAAAGATAAAACTTTGAAAATATGCAATGCTGGTAATACAGCAGTAAAATTGGCGCTCCTCTCTTAAAAAACAGCATAGTGCCTATCGTATTCAATAGGTCAGCCCCAGCAGTTCACATGGTGCCTGGACACAGCAAGTTTCTGTTAAATATTTGTTGAATAAATAAACGAAGTAAGTCCATAGTTACTCTGCTGGTGGGAGCATACTGAACAAAATTTGGAGGAATAATTTGATAATAAATATTAAAATGAAGATAACAGTCATCCTTTTGACACTGTAATTCTCATAGGAATCCACTATAAAGAAATTCTTTAAAAATGCAAACTTCCTATGCAAAAATGTTTGTCACATTATGAAAACATTGAAAGATTATAAACAAGCCAAGCATCCAAAATTAGGTAAATGATAGTAAATGGATGGCCCGATTCTCTACACAGAATAGTTCACAATAATTGAAACAATATTTATGAAATGTTAGAAAATATGGGAAAAGGTTCAAAACATGTTAAGGCAAAAAAATTATGTATCAAGTGTAGGAGTTTTATTTAAGTATAACAGAAAAATTGAACAGAAATGTAAATTTTAACAGTAATTTTTCTATGGGTTATGATGATGGAAGGTTTTCTTCTTATAAATCTTTCAGTATTTTTCAATAATGATTATAGAATATTTTTATAATTAAAAAAATGAAAATTCTGTATTAACAGAATAGGAAGATCACTGCTTTCTGAGGAGGGTTATCCTGTCACACACCCCACATGACATCTACAGGACAGGTATCCAAAGCCCTTCACATCGCTTCTCTTGTCATCTCTTTTTCATTTTAATGTTTGACTATATTCAGGATAGATTTTTATAAGTGCACATCAATAAGGCATTTTGATGATTAACAAGTCGTTTATTTTAAAATTTATTAAATCTCAATCAAAATCCTTCTGCTACTCGTTTAGCCCTTTTCTATTTGCCATTAAAGGATATAGAGACAACCTGTCAGTACTTTCAGTCAATTAAAATTGTCTACATTAAAATAATTTTTAATGCCTTGGTATATAGTATATTTTTATTAACCTCAGTGAAGTTCTAGAAACAACTCCTTTATATTTTCTTAAAGTTGTCTTTGTATAGCACCTAAAGTAATAGTTATTCAGAGTAGATGAGCTAATATGTGTGAATAAGTGCTATCTAATTATAAACTGCTATTAAAATGATAGTTTTAAGCTTTTTATGGCATGACATTTCTTACCTTATATGTATTTTTTTTCAGGGAAGATAGATGCTTTTTATTTTATTTTATTTTTTATACATCTTTACTGGAGTGTAATTGCTTTACAATGTTGTGTTAGTTTCTGCTGTAGAACAAAGTGAATCAGCTATATGTATACATATATTCCCATATCTCCTCCCTCTAGGCGTTCACAAACCACCGAGCTGATCTCCCTGTGCTATGCAGCTGCTTCCCACTAGCTATCTATTTTACATTTGGTAGTGTATATATGTCAGTGCCACTCTCTCACTTCGTCCCAGCTTACCCTTCTCCCTCCCCATGTCCTCAAGTCCATTCTCTACGCCTGCGTCTTTATTCCTGCCCTGCCACTAGGTCCATCAGTACCATTTTTCTAGACTCCATATATATGTGTTGGCATACGGTATTTTTTTTTCTCTTTCTGACTTACTTCACTCTGTATGACAGACTCTAGGTCCATCCACCTCACTACAAGTAACTCAATTTTGTCCCTTTTTATGGCTGGGTAATATTCCATTGTATATATGTGCCACATCTTCTTTATCCATTCATCTGTTGATGGACACTTAGGTTTCTTCCATGTCCTAGCTATTGTAAATAGTGCTGCAGTGAACATTGGGGTACATGTATCTGTTTGAATTATGGTTTTCTCAGGGTATATGCCCAGTAGTGGGATTGCTGGGTCATGTGGTAGTTTTATTTTTAGTTTTTTAAGGAATCTCCATACTGTTCTCCATAGTGGCTGTATCAATTTACATGCCCACTTCCCTTTTCTCCATACCCTCTCCCGCATTTGCTGTTTCCAGATTTTTTGATGATGGCCATTCTGACAGGTGTGAGGTGATACCTCATTGTGGTTTTGATTTGCATTTCTCTAATGATTAGTGACGGTGAGCATCTTTTCAAGTGTTTGTTGGCGATCTGTATTTCTTCGTTGGAGAAATGTCTATCTAGGTCTTCTGCCCATTTTTGGATTGGGTTGTTTATTTTTTTGATATTGAGCTGCATGAGCTGCTTGTATATTTTGGAGATTAATCCCTTGTCAGTTGCTTTGTTTGCAAATATTTTCTCCCATTCTGAGGGATGTCTTTTCATCTTGTTTATGGTTTCCATTGCTGTGCAAAAGCTTTCAATTTTCATTAGGTCCCATTTGTTTATTTTTGTTTCCATTACGCTAGGAGGTGGGTCAGAAAGGATCTTGCTGTGATTCATGTTATAGGGTGTTCTGCCTATGTTTTCCTCTAAGAGTTTTATAATGTCTCAGCTTACATTTAGGTCTTTAATCCACTTTGAGTTTATTTTTGTGTATGGTGTTAGGGAGTGTTCTAACTTCATTCTTTTACATGTAGCTGTCCAGTTTTCCCAGCACCACTTATTGAAGAGGCTGTCTTTTCTCCATTGTATACTCTTGACTCCTTTATCAAAAATAAGGTGAGCATATGTGCATGGGTTTACCTCTGTGCTTTCTATCTTGTTCCATTGATCTATATTTCTGTTTTTGAGCCAGTACCATACTGTCTTGATTACTGTAGCTCTGTAATATAGTCTGAAGTCAGGGAGCCTGATTCCTCCAGCTCTGTTTTTCTTTCTCAAGACTGCTTTGGCTATTCTGGGTCTTTTGTGTTTCCATGCAAAGTGTAAAAATTTTTTTTCTAGTTCTGTGAAAAATGCCATTGGTAATTTGATAGGGATTGCATTGAATTTGTAGATTGCTTTGGGTAGTATAGTCATTTTCACAATGTTGATTCTTCTAATCCAAGAACATGGTATATCTCTCCATCTGTTTGTATCGTCTTTGATATCTTTCATCAGTGTCTTATAGCTCTCTGCATACAGGTCTTTTGACTCCTTAGGTAGGTTTATTCCTAAGTATTTTATTCTTTTTGTTGCAGTGGTAAATGGGAGTGTTTCCTTAATTTCTCTTTCTGATTTTTTGTTGTTAGTTTATAGGAATACAAGAGATTTCTGTGCATTAATTTTGTATCCTGCTACTTTACAAAATTCATTGATTAGCTCTAGTAGTTTTCTGGTGGTATCTTTAAGATTGTCTATGTATAATATCATGTCATCTGCAAACAGTGACAGTTTTCTTTCTTTTCCACTTTGGCTTCCTTTTGTTTCTTTCTCTTCTCTGATTGCCATGGCTAAAACTTCCAAAAGTATGTTGAATAATAGTGGTGAGAGTGGGCACCCTTGTCATTTTCCTGATCTTAGCGGAAATGCTTTCAGTTTTATGTATTTCTGATGGGATATTTCCCTCCCAATCTATGAGCTGTTTCATTTATGTACATTATCCATGGTGTCTGCATGGTGTATGCCCTCTACAAATTATATATATATATTTTTTAGTATATGTTGTAAAATGCTTTAAACACTACACAGGTAATTTAAAATACCAAAAAATGTTAATGGGCCCTGTGAAATGCAAACCAAAACCGCAGTGAAATGTCATTTTCACATCCACTTGGGTAGCTATAATAAAAAAGACAGATAATAACAAGTGTTGGCAACGATGTGGAAAAATTGATACTCATACATTGCTGGTGGGAATGTAAAATGGTGCATCAGCCTGATATTTCCTCAAAAGGTGAAATAAAGAATTACAATATGACCCAGCAATTCCACTCCTATATATCCAAGAGAAATAAAAACATATGTTCACACAAAAACTTGTCCAAAATGTACTTGTTATGTACAAAGTGTTCATAACAGCATTATTAATAATAGCTAAAAGGTAGAAAACAACCCAAACATCCCCTACTTATGAATAGATAAACAAAACGTGTTACATTTATACAATGACTGTTATTTGGCAATCAAAAGGGTAAATCTTGGAAACATTATGCTAAGTGAAAGAGGCCAGCTACAAAGACCACATGTTGAATGATCTCATTTATATAAAATTTCCAGGCAGGAAAATCTACACAGGCAGAAAGTAAATTAGTGGTAACCTAGGGCTGAAGGGAATTGTGGGGAGAGTGACTGGTAACGAGTATTGGGTTTTGGGGGAATGATGAAATGCTCTGAAACTGATTGTGGTGATAGTTGCACATCTCTGTGAATATACTAAAAACTGTTGAATTGTATACTTTAAATAGGGGCATCGTATGGCCTGTTATTACCTCTCAATAAAGCTGTTTTTTAAAAAAGACCCTGTGAGTTACCATTTTCTATGAATTGGTAGTATATGTTAGTGTAATTCTGGGGAAAGAACTGTGGCAGTAACAAGATATTCATATCTTTTTACTAATACTTCTATGAATTGACATTAAAGAAAGCATTTAATGGAAGTGAAAATCTATGTGAAGAAAGATGTTAACCACAATATTTTCTATTTGTTTCAACTTGGAAACAATTTAAATATCTAACAAGGGATTTGGTATTATGGTTTATCTACGTGATAAAATATTATCATCCATTAACATTATAAAGCTATAATTAATAATACTGTATATAAATATAAAAAGTTCAAAATAATTTTATGTAGATAAGGAAGTATACAAAATATTAAATAAATAAACTTGGTCATTTAAAAAGACCTATCTCTATGGAAAGAGTTGAGGTGGTTGGATTATGGAAGATTTTTATCATTGACTCTTTGTTTATTGTAGTAGTTTTCTTTTTTTAAAAAATTTATTTTTTTTAATACAGCAAGTTATTAGCTATCTATTTTATACATATTAGTGTACATATGTCAATCCCAATCTCCCAATTCGTCCCACCACCACCACACCTCTGTAGTAGTTTTCTTATATAATCCTTTCAATTTAAAAAAAATCAAAATTGTTATTGCTCCATTAAACCAGCGGTAAGCGCAGCAATCCAATAAAATTAAAAGCTTCCCTGGAGACGCCCAATGAAAGACCACTGGGTACGTGTGGGGGAGAATTTCAGGCACCAGTGTTTAATTTAAACTCTGTCACAAAAAGCAATCCAGTGATATTAGAGGCAACCAGGTGGCTATGAAAACTCCAGGTCAATAAGTGACCGGCACATATTGTAGCTGTACATCTGGTATCTTTTTTCCAGTATTCTTCTGGACTGTTTCCAGTACATGGTAACAGTCATCACTCCTCAATCACTAGAAGCTTAAGATGTCATCCTTGTTCTCCTAGAGCTCACACCTGAAACTTAAGTAATAGCATAAAACGTAATTAATACTTAAGTAACAAGAGTATGCACTCAGACGCCATGAACGTGGTTTGCCAGGAAGTGGTAGGAAATGAAGGGCACTCAGAGCAGAGGTACACCAACCTCAAAGGCTATTGCGACTGTGTTTACCCTGTCAGAAAGGTTTAGCTTCCTCATCACAGCTGCCCTCGGCAGGTGTATGGCAGGGTGTACAAGGAATCAGCTGAAGGCAGAGCTACACTAATGGAACCTTTGCTTTTTTGGCACATTGACAACAGAGATATAAGTATTCACAGTGCCTCAGAGCGTGCAAGGCACAAGGGAACAAAATTCTTACGGGTAAAGTACAATCAAAATGTTTAGCACCCCCAAGGCACATGTACCTCTAAATATGCTATGTTTCTAATGCTTACATTCACTAGTGTACATGCCTCCGTCCCA
The DNA here is from genome assembly GCF_003031525.2 of Neophocaena asiaeorientalis asiaeorientalis. Taxonomy (NCBI): domain Eukaryota; kingdom Metazoa; phylum Chordata; class Mammalia; order Artiodactyla; family Phocoenidae; genus Neophocaena; species Neophocaena asiaeorientalis. The sequence continues at coordinate 9,368,442 of NW_020175821.1, forward strand.
AAGCTTGTCCTGTATCCTGTGCAATCATTTGTTAATGGATTATTTACTTTCTGACATAATCTGCCCCAAAGGACAGGTGGCTCCTTGACATGGATTCAATCAACTTCCACATAGGAATTGAACAAAACGAGTATTCCCATGGTTTGTGACTTTGGTCCACTACAAACTTTGAATCGTCTATTGTTTTGAACTACCCAAGCATCTTATCCTTTCAATCAGTAAGTTAATAAAAATGAAGCAAAACTGTGAAGCCAGTCAAATTTAAGATCCCTCCCAACTACCCTTTTCAAAATGTACTGTTTTATTCTTCATTATCAAGGTAGAATTTGCTTATATTGAAGATTTAGAAAATATCTATGAGTAGAAGGAGAAACAGGCAGTCACAGTCACCCTATTCAGAGATATCACACTATCTCAGTGGATTTTCTTCTAGTCTTTCTTTCTATGCATAATTTCTGTTGGTATCCTGTTTATTTCTCTAGGCAACTTGGCTAGGAACACAGGTATACACACTTATGAAGCCTCCTGTCTCCCAACGACAGCTTGCATCTCCATGAAGCACAGCCCTGCTCTCCCACCTCCAGTCAACACCTGGGCTCCCGCAGAAAACAGAAAAATCACCCTGTGTCAACACACCGAGGGACCTTCCTCCACAGCCCATGCCCCACTCCAACTTAAATAGCACCACTGCCCACCTGCCGTTATTCCTCTCCCCCTTCTAGACAGGAGCCCCTTGGATAATGACACAAGCCACAGTCAAACCCAGTTGTGCCACACCATGCTGAACACTGTCTACAGCCCCACCACCAGGTCAGTCCCTCCAGCCTGGACTCCTTCCAGACCATCTCCCTGAGGTACCACCTTACTTCAAAGCAGAGCCTTCATTAATAATAAAACCCTCACTGAAAACTGCTTCTACTGTCTGTTTAATTATTCTCATTACGCTTTGACCAACAAGTATGAGAAATCAGATAAATAGCCACCCGCCTGCTCCTGAGCTCAGGAATTGCTCCAGGCTTGGCCCTGTGAGGACCAAGTCCAGCTCCTCCCTGAATGCTCTGCGTGAATGGTCTCCTCAACTGGCTTCCAACTTTCCTTGTCTTCTTGCAGTTCTGTTTTAGAATGTCAACCTGGTTTCACTGTGTACCTGGAGGTCCTGCGGGACCCCACTGCTGGCGCCTGACCTTCGGCTCGAAGCTCTGCCAGTGTGGACAGGAGGCTCCACACCCTCTGACCAGGGCAGGCCTGTGGAGTATTACTCCTGTGAGTCCCTGCTTGTCCGAGGAGGAGGAATCAAGCAGCCCAGGATGTTAAGTAAAGTACCGTAAGAGCCTGACACCAGGGCAATGATGTAAGAAGGAATAACTGCTCTCTTGCTTCCTGAACGTTTGAACCTCAACATAAATATACAGAAATCACGAAAATCTGAATATTTTCCAAGAAGTGTTCAGAAAAGAGTTGAACATGTAATGTGTGGTCCTTGATCCCCAGACACCTGTCTCTGTCACATCTGTGCTTTTTCTGGAACAAGTCATTGTTGGTTGAACCTTTTGAATCATCCGACTGCTTGTGCGCACCCCAAGGACACCACGCAAACGTGAGCCCCTCCTTGTCTCATGACGAAAGCGCTTAGGGTTCCCTTCCCTGACACATGACCAACAATGCTCCCTTTCTTGGACGCAGCTAGTAAATAAAGAGTAATGGCTGCTGCAGTGTCTGACCTACACTACCAAGTATACATTTCTCATCACCTGACTGAACGCACATCTCAAATACCTGTAAAGCACCACAATTAAAAGAATGAAAATGATCCTACTTTAGCTGACAAAGGGAAGAAGATCTTTCACTTCTGCAAATTATCCTTTTTGTCTCTCCCTTAATTTGCCATCCGTGTTTGATTAAAAAGATGCAAATCTCTACAGCTGCCATTCAACCAGCCACTGAAAAGTTTAAGGGTCTGGTGGCTGAACATACCTTGGAAGGTAAGTGACTTACACTCATCTTTAATTCAATGTAGGATCAGTGTATCGACTTCACAAGTAACGTGTATCCCGTCATCGAAACAATAACCCAGTCAAAATCCTGATTAAGCACCTACGGAATCTTGTGATACAAAGATAACTAAGACAAGTCCTTGCCTTCAAGGAGTCCAATATCCCATAGGGGAAATGAAGAAGTAAATAAATCCTTGGAATGTGTAAGCGTTAAAAGGAGGGTACTAAGGGAATTAAGGTGGTCCTAAAGGGCCATGGAGGGCGGGGGCAGTCCTCAGGGATGGGCTACTTTTCAGGGGAAATAATACTTGATACTTGAGGAATGAATAAGATTTAACCTGACAAACCAGAAGGCACACTATACATAAAATAACATACGTGCTCAGTAAGTGGCACATGTTTCAACGTGACTAGAAGACGTGCCATCTGTGGAAGAGACAGGCAAGGGCCAGGTGGAAAAGGCCCTTGTGCAGAGCCTTGCTCAGGAGATTGAATTTCATTCGCCAAGTCATGAAAATAAGTTGATCAGGGAGAAACTTGTTTGGCCAGCCCTCCTCACCACCTCACCTCTGCCTTTTATTCGCAAAATGGTTCTCCCACAAGCCACAATGCACTGAGCACCTGACATCCAGCTGTGGACAGCACCTGCATCAGGTAATTGTCTGGAACGGCTTACCTGTTTCCTCCAGACCTGTTGTTCTTCCTCACCCTTCCTTGCCTCTTAGATCCCCAAACTATTCTCAGCTCCCACTTTGCTGCTTCTGGCCATGCTTTTAGGTACCAATTAGGAGTTCCCTTTCTGCACGACCGCTTTACTCTTTCCTTTTTTTAACTGAACTATGGTTGATTTACAACACTCTGTTAGTTCAGGTGTACAACATAGTGATTCAGTATTTTTGCAGAATATATTCTATTATAGATTATTACAAGGTAGCGGGTATAATTTCCTGTGCTATACAATATATCCTTGTTGCTTATCTATTTTATAAGTAGTAGCTTGTATCTGTTAATCCCATACCCCTTATTTGTCCCTCCCCCCTTCCTTCACCCCTTTGGTAACCACATGTGTGTATGGAGGCTCCTTAAAAAACTAAAAATAGAACCACCAGATGATACAGCAATACCATTTATGAGTATATATCCAGAAAAAATGAAAACACTAATTCTAAAAGATACATGCACCCCAATGTTTATAGGCAGCACTGTTTTTTTGTTTAATTTTATTTACTCTTTATTATTTTTGGCTGTGTTGGGTCTTTGTTGCTGCGCACGGGCTTTCTCTAGTTGCGGCGAGCAGGGGCTACTCTTTGTTGCGGTGTGCGGGCTTCTCATTGCGGTGGCTTCTCTTGTTGAGGAACAGGGGCTCTAGGAGCGTGGGCTTCAGTAGTTGTGGCACTCGGGCTCAGTAGTTGTAGTTCACAGGCTCTAGAGCGCAGGCTCAGTAGTTGTGGCGCACGGGCTTAGTTGCTCTGCGGCATGTAGGATCTTCCCAGACCAGGGCTTGAACCCATATCCCCTTCATTAGCAGGCGGGTTCTTAACCACTGCACCACCAGGAAAGCCCAGCAGCACTGTTTATAATAGCCAAGCTGTGGAAGCAACCTAAGTGCCCATTAACAGACAATTAGACTAAGAAGATGTATTATACACACAAGAGAATATTGCTCAGCCATAAAAAAGAATGAAACATTGCCATTTGCAGCAGTGTGGATGGACTTAGAGAATACTATGCTTAGTGAAACAAGTCAGACAGAAAAAGACAAATACTATATGGTATATCACTTATGCACGGAATCTAAAAAATAATACAAATGAATGTACATACAAAACAGAAACAGGGGCTTCCCTGGTGGCGCAGGGGTTGGGGGGTCCGCCTGCCGATGCGGGGGACAGGGGTTCGTGCCCCGGTCCGGGAGGATCCCTCATGACGCAGAGCGGCTGGGCCCGTGAGCCATGGCCGCTGGGCCTGTGCGTCCGGAGCCTGTGCTCCGCGGCGGGAGGGGCCACGGCAGTGAGAGGGAGGCCCGCGTACGCAAAAAAACAAAACAAAACAAAAAAAAACAGACTCACAGATATAGAAAACAAACTTGTGGTTGCTCTTAGCTCATTGGGTGCAGGTGATTTTTATCCACCCTAGCTTCAGGCATCCCCACCACCTTAACCTGGGGCCCTCAACCAGCAGATCCATCTGCATTGTTACTCTGAATTTTCTCACACACTGCTTGTAATAATAGTATCAATAAGCTTCTTAGGTGGCTTTGGGGTATGTTAAAGAGCTTTCTTGGGGTGAATGGGGATTACAGTCTCACGTTAAAGGCATATTCAGGAAGACCAGAGATCTACCATAAAAATGGGGATCCCAAATTTTAGCTATGTCCCTGGTGTCTAGTTAGTGCTATGATCTTCCTTAGCCCTATTAGTAGTCATTTCAATCCTCATTTTATAGAGGAAAAAAACGGACAGCTAGAACAACTTTCTCACTGGAGTTCAACCTATAGACTAGGAAGCCTAATTTTCTACTTTTCTTTACATCTGGTTGGGAAAACCCTCTAGCGATACTAAAGTATCCGTGGCTCACACCAATTCTTGCTTCGCCCACGGACAAAACTTGGAAAAACCTAGATATGCATTCAGTCCCCTAGGATTAAATTATTTCTGCTCATTATTTGGCACTGCATTCCAACCTCTCCCAGCAAAACTGCTTGTGATAAAGCAGTTATGGATGGAGAATTCATATTGAAGACTAAACAGGATTATAAGCTGCAAAGACAATACCAGGTATGATTTTTTTCTCACATAGAATGAGAAAAGTACAGACCTTGGACTCAGAAAGGTTACTATCCATCCATTTGGGTAGGTCCTTCATCTGCAAAATGGAGATAACAGAGATTCCCCAAGAGTTTTGTGAGGATTAAACAAGATGAAATATTTAAAGTATTTCATAGAGCCCTCAGTAAATGGTTGTTAGTACTTTTATTATCAATCCTACTACTATTACTTTTACTACCACAACAAAATATGGCACTAAAGTCAATGACCCAACTATAAGATGAGCTAATGGATGGTACCACAGGGACTGAGAAATAATCTATTTGAAATTAAAGATAGTCTCAGATCCAGGTATATCACTTATACCTGGAGGAGTAAGTACAGTCTAAGGAGAAAATAAAACATCTAATTTGGGGACTATTCCAGCACTCAAAGGGGACAGGTCTTTATTAGTAGAGTTTCTGGATGGCTAATACATGAAAAATGTTTTAACTATTGAATGCTGGAAAAGAATTTACTACCCTCCACCAGCTCTCACCAGCCCCCACCCCACATTCCCAAAGAGAGAGAAAGAAAACAAACCCAGGTGCCACTGCTGGAAGCTATAGGCCCTCAGATTCTGGCAGTACCAACAAAAGCTTTTGTAATTTCCTGCCATAAAGGAGACAATGCAGAATCCTCCATCTACTTTAGAGAAGTTTAAAATCTGGAGGTTATAGAAATCACAGCTGCATTTTGATTACTGGCATTCTGAGAAATACAGGGGCTGTGAGAATTACAAGGTGCATTCACTTCTTGGAGTACTTTCATTTAACTAGGATATGCTATTGAACATCTTTTCTCCAAAACAAAGTATTTTACCTTGACAATTGCTGTTGGAAAATCTCAACTACAGATTGAGCTGAGTGTTTGCTCCTTGTACCTCGGGAAATTTATTAAGTCCCCTTCAGAGACCGAAATTTATTGATACATAGAAAAAGAAATTAATCAATGTTTTGCAAGTGATTCCAATAAGTAAACAACCTTAATTTCTGATGCGTATTTCATCTACATCTACTAGAGATAGTCATCACACTGTAAACAGCATTCTTGCATCATTTTGATGAGATAGGACACACTTTATGTCCTTAAAGGAAGAACCACTAAAGCAAACAATGGTTATAAAACATACTCAGGGCCATATAGCAAATTAGTGTTTGAATTAGAAATAAAATTTGGATTTACCCTGCATTCCAATGCCTATCCTTCATCTATTCTAGGTTATTGGTGCTGAGATGGTCGTAGGCAAGGGGAATGAACAATACTCCTTCCTGTTCCTAAAAAGAAAATCTTTGTTGTCCTAAATCAAAATGATATAACACGTTGTGAATTTGGACAGACTTTTTTAAAACTGTTTCTGATTTTGTCCTAAGATGAAATCATACGAATTCTGAGTAAATGGGAATACATGTGTATGTATCTCTTTAAGAAATGCTTAGCTCACAAAACATAGCTTGCAAATTTAAATTATTTGACTCATTTATCCTGTATGAGAAACTTTAGCTTTTTCTGTTTTAATTATCAGTTCGCACTAAGCAATTATAACTAAAGAATTTTCTCATTTGCTTTATTAACAACTTTCCTCATAGTTTAGTACCAACTCCATTTGGAATGATTGGTGATCCCCAATCTAAACACAGAGATTCTCAAGGGCAAACTAAGAAGTCCATCTAAAAGATTAGAACAAACCAGAAAAACAGGGATTATGACGTCAACTAAGCAAGCACCAGCAGATAGAAAGAAACAGAAGAGCAAAAAAATGTCAATATCTCCCTCAAGGCTGAAATTATTTTACATAACTTATCTTTCCTAGGTAATTTCTCTAATTTGAATATAAAATTAGGAAGTATTTACCTCATTACCACAAAACTTGTTTGATAAGAAAGAGGGACAGTTCTTGTAGGAATGAAGAAATCCAAAACCTCTCACATCTTAATGTCCATATTCGATATTAAATGCAAAGGGTATTATTTAAACAATGTCCACATTAAGGATTAGATGCAAAGTGTTTTCACCTACCTTGGCTAAATAATACAGATGAAATTTTTCCTGATATTGATGCAGCATTTTATTACAGCAACCCATCTTTAAAGAACTGTGTAAAATCTTCATTTCAAAAATACAAATTGTCACATATATACTCCAAAGTCCTTATGATAAAAATAACCTATCTAGAGGAAGACTATTTTTAAACCTTCCTTTACTAAGTAAATTAAAAACAAAACAAAACAAGGTGTTAATCCTTAGTTTTGTTCAACATAATTAAATCAACATATTCAGATTTTATACAGATATATAAAATTCAGATGGTATGATTTTAACAATTTGAGATCAGCAGCTCTGCAGGTTACAATTGGAAGACACCTGAACCAACTTGTCATGTACCAAACCATGATCTTTCATCAAAAATTCTTCTTTCATAGTTCAGCCCATAAAAAATGAGCAAATTAAAAGCGCCTATTAAGTAAAGAGAAATTTCAATTCTGATCATCTAAATAGATTTCTCTCTTTCCCCCCCTGGAACCAAAAACATGCACTCTTGCTTTCAAGCTTACCTTCTTCTGGGGTTACTGACTTCCAGTGTCGGCACTTCCAAATCTTGGGGACTGAAATTGACTGCCCATGTCTTGGGTTATAGTGTTAGCAAGCACCCATGGTGCCAAAGGGTGGGGACACTTCGGCAAACATGATGGGTTCTCAGGAGAGCTGGAGACGAAGGACCAGGTAGGTAGAGGGTGTACTTCCCCTGCTCCATCGTAGGAGCAACTGGTACACAGCCATGGGAAGAAACTCTGCCCAGCATAAATAAGTCAACCTTCCCTGCACATAGTGGGCCAGACATGTCTCACCACTTTACAGTCCTATGAATGATACAAAACCAGCAATATTCTTGAAGAGTTTCATTTTATTTTCTTCTTTCAGGGGATAGGAGAAGTGATCCTTTTGCTTTTCAAAAGATGGTTCCAGTTAAACATAGAAACAACTAATTTTTTTTTTTTTAACTTTCAAGTTTTGATTCAAAACAAAGTCCTCCTCTTCTAAGAACTAGTGATTCTACTGTATCTGTCTTCAGCATGTGTTAGGGATTTTATTTTCAGATTTTGAAAGCTAATCTCCTTTCCGGCCCCCATAAAATGACCTTCATCACTACAACATTTAGTTCAGGATGTAAACCTGAACTATGAAAAAATTGCTGTATAATTACCTTAATGAGACTTTGTGTTTATATTGCGTCTTTTATCTAAAGAGCTCAAAGCATTTTGCTAACATGATCTTACTAAGCTTCACAACACCCTACTCAGGAATGTGATGGTAAGGATTAATACTATCAAATTTAACACGTGGGGAAACTGAGAGATTACCAATTAAATGACACAATTTGAGGTCACAATGCTAGCTGTAGGCAGAGTTTGATTCAAGACTCTGACTTCGCTTTCCAAGGACATATCGGACTAACATTTCATTTCATGGTGAAATGAAAATTCAGTTTCACTTCTCAGAAAGAAACTGTTCTTTTGTTCTAAGCCTTTACAGAACATAAAAATAAGGCAAATAAATTTTATTTTATCTTTGCAAATTTTGGCACAGGTGTGAAAAACAGAAGATGTGCTAACTCCATTCACTTTATTCCCCTCCTTACCCTTTCCAAGGGCCACCACCATCTTCCCCATCAATGGACTAGGCCACACACTGGTGCTCATACAGAATGATTATTTAGCCGGTGCACTTTTTTCCATGCACTGGGGGAAAGAAGTTTTCAACGTTGGCCATCCTGTGCATGTTCACTGTGACATAGTCAAACAGTATGGAATTGTACAATGTGAAAGTAAAAAAATCTCATATTGGTACTCCCAGAGGTTACCATTGTTATATGTGGGGATATATGAATATACACATGTAGTGATAACCAGACATAATTGTTCTACAGTTTGTTTGTCTTTTTTTTCTATTTCCTTTTATTTTTTTTCCTTTTATTATTTTTTAACATCTTTATTGGTGTATAATTGCTTTAGAATGGTGTGTTAGTTTCTGCGTTATAACAAAGTGAATCAGGTATCCATATATCCCCATATCACCTCCCTCTTGCGTCTCCCACCCACCCTCCCTATCTGCCACTCTAGGTGGCCAATTTCCCAATATTCCTCGGTCATCGCTCTTTGTTAGTTTGTGTATGTTTACAGCATTCTTTTAAGTGGCTACATATCCATTTTTATGGATATATGTACAAGAATACACAACGATTCATTTTACTCAATCCCCTTTTACTGGACATTTGGGTATTTCCTTTGTTTTTCCTTTGTTTTTGTTGTTTGATAAACTGCAATAAATATCCTTGAGTTTAACTTCATGTGTTTTTTAAATATTTCTTTTGGATCTACTACCTACTTTTCACATGATCCAGAACTCTTGCTTATGAAAATATACCTGTCACTCTATACGCTGAGCTGCTGATTGAATTGTGAGCCTGTAGCCTTGAATGGAAAACTCAGTTCCCCTCTTTCTTCTCATCACTGCTTGGCAGAGGTTTTGGCTTTATCTGCAGGATACTGCCCTGCCTTTACCCATATGACCCAGAAAAGTGAACTGGAAAACATTCCACATGGGGCAGATGGAAGGAAAGCCCTTACAATGACCCATCTCTGATTCACAGCCTGATTTCTCCAAGGCCTTACTTAGTTCAACAGAAATTTAAATCCTGGCTTTTGACCAATAGACAGAGTGGTAGGTCCTATGTCTTGGAACAAAAAAAGTATATATTTTATGAATAAGACTTAGATCATATGCCTAAATCTGAGTTTGAGTGGTCACATGACTGAATACTTCACGCCTCTGTTCCCTCAGACCACATGGGAAATTCAATGTCACATTCAATTCAATACTGATATCATTTCAATGTTTTGGGCTGTCTGTAAAGTGAGAGCCCAAAGGGAGTGCTTTATTCCTTCACTTCTAGTGGAGTTTATGCTCATATCACATATATTTCCACATGGATATCCTGTGTCTATTATCTTACTTCCCAGTAAAGCATTAGAGTTGACAAGCATTACTTTTCTATTTTAAAAACTGAAAAAGGAAAAGAAAGCAATAGACTTAGAGCCACAACAAGACAAATCTACACTATAACTAGATCACCATCATTGTTTTTCCTATGAATTCATTTATTTGTTCACTTACTATGTATTGCAAGCAAACAATGTGAATAAGACACAATCCCTGCTTTTGAGGGGCTGACAGTATAGTCAGGGCCATAGACTAAAGAAAATAGGCAAAAAAAGACTAATATTCCGGAAGTTCAGGAAAGGATTCCTGGAAACTTTCATAGCTAACTACACAAAGAAACAAACAACAACAACAAAAACACCCAAAAAACTGCCTTGCCAACAGAATGAAATGCAATGTTCTTGGTCATATGAATCCTAAAAGATTCTGAAAGCCCGTAGCTCTCATCACCAAAAAAGTAGATAAGCTGAGAAGTCTTATTCTTGTCATATTCCAATTCTATTTGTTTCCATCGCTTCTTAAAATATTGTTGTGTTCTCTAAGTTCAAGTAACCAAGTAACTGTGCTCTTCAAGAAAAAAAAAATTTTCATTCAGTTATTTATTAACAATTTTCTCCCCCAAAGGTATGGAGTAAAGCAGTTCAGAATAGGTTTTATAAAATTAGTATGGGCTTTAGACTATGCACACACATTAGGCTCACTCTTTAAATGCTTATTCCACAGTAAATTTCATGCATGCCTTCTGGGCACCCTGAGTTTATAAAACACAACAGGATAAAAAACCAGGTCAAAGTCCTGATACCACCTCAATAGTTCCACTTGATAATCCAGCAGTATTCGAATCTAAGGACCACTAGCAACATAAACAATGTGTGAGAGAGAAACCTCAACGTCTGTGTGAAATCCACGAATGCTGAATGGACTCCTGCTGGCCTGTCCTGCAAGTAAGCTCCTCCAAAGGGCTGAGAATCAGGGTCTTGGTTTCAACTGCTGCCATGATTTTGCTACGTAATCTAAAAGAAGACGGAACCACTTATATTTCTGATGTGTAGGGGTGGTAAAAGATTGGCGTGGTACAAGCTCTCCAATCTTAATAAAGGAAACTAACATTTATTTAGCATGTACTACGTACCAGACACTGAGCTAAATGCTTTACAGATGTTGCTCAAAACTCAAGATCCAGGAGATCAGCCTCATCCTTACCACATAAAGTGAGAAAGTAAGAGGTGGGTCCACAAAGTAAAAGTGGGTACTATGACCAGACAGAGGGGAAATGGATACCACGTGGGAAAACATATTGAAGCCCACTGTAAAAGTTCTCACGCACAGACATGAGACAGAGGTAGTCAGCTTCTTGCTTTGCTATTACGGCTTCTCTGTGCCATTCATGGCTTTTGACCAATGGGGGGGGCCCCTCGGCACATTTCACCCGCCCCTGTCATTTTGCTTCTTCATCAGCAATGCTTTCCATGGCCCTACCACTGGGCAGGAGGAGGCAGCTGTAGTGGTCTTTTGACACACCACCTGAGACTGAGCATTGGGATTTCTTTAAAGCTTCCAAGTGATCCTAATGTGTAGCCAGGGTTGAGAATCACCGGAGTAGAAAAGCCCGTGGTCTTCACCATGGACACGTACAAATATTACTTAACTCTTATAGTATCTGTTTTGTCCAGTCTGATAATCTGTGTTCTGGAAGACAGATCTGAGACGGTTGCTTTCATTTTCAGAAACTGACCCACAAACTTTGGAGGGAGAGGGAGTAATACCCATAAATCAGACACCAGACTCAACCGCACTCTTTTGCCCCCTTCATTATGTTCTTTGCACAAGATCAATTCAGCACTAGATGGGGAGAGAAGGGCAAAAGTGGGCTTAATTTTTATTTCTCAGATTTTTTGGGGTGGGGGAGTGGGGAGGAGAAACAAATAACGGAGACTTGCTTGCCACGAGGGAAAATGTTAAAGGTCCTACATGCCACTCTCATCTACTGAGGCTCTGCCCTCTTTGAAATCTGAAGTGATGCAAAGAGGTTATATCTCTGGAATATACCAAATGCCTTCTCAAGCCCACTTCTACCCTGTCATGGAATTCTGAAATAATTTAAAGGGATCATCGAGTTTCTCTGTATCACCCATCTTTCTAAAATAGCATGACAGCATGATGTCATACAATAAGATTACATCCAGGGAGGTCACATGATATGGTGGAATGCAGAGTTTGAATCCCTGATCCAATACTTACTAGCTGTGGGTACTCAGCTTAAGAAAGTTAACCTAAATCCAATTTTTATCACGCATAAAACAGAGGCAATAAATAACCTTTCTCAAAGACTCCTGAAGGGGTTAGAAATAATACATAGAAAGCATCTGACACATAATAAGCTGTCAATAATTATGAGCTATTATCATTTGGGAAAGAAATTTTGTTTTACAATCCAATCTTGAAGATTAGTTCTAAATGAAGAAAGTCAGATTCTTCCTGGATTACAAAGACAAAGACACTAGGACAATACATGTAAATGATTACTCAAAGGAAATATTAAATGAGGTTTACAAATTAGTAATGTTTGCTAGTCAAACAAATACTTCTCGAATTTAAATATCTAAATTAGAGTTAATTGAGTATAAGATAGGCTCAAGGATGTATTATAACAATACAACGTGGGAAATACAGCCAATATTTTGTATAACTGTAAATGGAAAGCAACCTTTAAAAATTATATAAAAGGGGCTTCCCTGGTGGCGCAGTGGTTGAGAGTCCGCCTGCCGATGCAGGGGACACGGGTTCGTGCCCCGGTCCGGGAAGATCCCACATGCCGCGGAGCGGCTGGGCCCGTGAGCCATGGCCGCTGAGCCTGCGCGTCCAGAGCCTGTGCTCCGCAACAGGAGAGGCCACAGCAGTGAGAGACCCACGTACCGCAAAAAAAAAAAATTACATAAAAATAAAATTAAAAAAAAAAAAGCTGTTAACTGTTAGAGGCAAATTGACAATCATAAAAAGCACAGAGGATTCTTAGGGCAGAGAAATTATTCTGTATGATACTATAATGGTGGATATGATGGTCTCATTAGACATGTGTCCAAACCCACAACATGTACACCAGCAAGGGTGAACGAATGTAATCTGTGGATTCTGGGTGACCATGCTGTGTCAGTGTAGGTTCGTCAATTGCAGCAAATGTCCCCCTCCAGCGGGGGATGCTGACAGGTGGGGAGGAGGCTGTACATGCGGGAGGGCAGGGGGTTAAAGAGAAATCTCGGTATCTTCCCTTTGATTTTAATGTGAACCTAAAACTGCTCTAAAAAACAGTCTGGAAAAAAAATTCTGTACTAAAAGTTGTTACATGTTAGAGGCAAATATGCAATAAATAAATTAGAGTTTAAAAAATACGGGACTTCCCTGGTGGTGCAGTGGTTGAGAGTTCGCCTGCTGATGCAGGGGACACTGGTTCGTGCCCTGGTCCGGGAAGATCCCACATACTGCGGAGCGGCTGGGCCTGTGAGCCATGGCCCCTGAGCCTGCGCCTCCAGAGCCTGTGCTCCGCAACGGGAGAGGCCACAACAGTGAGAGGCCCGCGTACCGAAAAAAAATGGCCAACTTTGTAGGTGAAATTTTCGTAAGCTCCCACAGTTTTAGTGACTGAAGCTTTCTTATCTTCACATGAGTTTATCAAGGAAGTGTTTCATTATAATTAAATGTCTATATGTTTAACTTCTTAAGTGTGATTGATTGGTTACTTATAACCCATTGAAAAATGAAATTTTTCTTGCTATAAAACATCTCTCTCTTCTTTTTTTAAATATTTTAAGTGCTGATTTTCACTTTTTTTTTTTTTTTTTTTTTTTTTTTTTTTTTTTTTTTTTTTTTTTTTCCGGCTGCACCATGTGGCATGCAGGGTCTTAGTTCCCCAACCAGGGATCAAACCCACGCCCCCTACAGTGAAAGCATGTATTCTTAACCACTGGACCATCAGGGAAGTCCCCCAAACCATCTCTTTTTAATAATTCACGGTTAAAGGCTCTCCTTTGCAATAAATCACTAAGCTGGGACAGAGGCTTCTAAAGATCTGCATACAAGATGAAAATAATTGTAATAATACCAACATCACAGTGCAATTCTGAAAAGCAGAGGAGATAACATAGATGAGAGGGCTTTACAGATGCTAAAGCCCTGTGTAAATGTTATGTTTTTGCAGCTGCGGCTGCCACAGCTGCTGGCTAAAAGTTCATCCCTGGTCATAAGGAGCATCCGTCCTCATTGGAGACACTGGGTGTGATTAAGCACCAAGGAGAAATACAAAGAGTTCTAGACTCAGAGGAGGATGAGAAGGCAGATTGATCAAGGAGGTAACACCTTGAAAGAGACGGGATGGGGGTTCCGCCTCACCAATGGGCAAGAGTTGGATGGAGAAGAAGCAGACACATACCACGGGCAGGTGGTCTGACAAGCAGCACGGAGTATTCAGAAACAGAGCGCCTTGAGGCACAGAGTCTGTGCAGGGGAGCCGAGTGCGAGATAAAGCTGGAGAGGATGGTGGGTGCAGATGGTGGAGAGTCGATGCCTAAAATGTCCAGAATTTTTTCAAGACAAACCAACCCTACATCTACTCTTATTAGTCGCTGAGTATGTGTATTACTTATATTCAATGTTATTATATATCGACCTCCAAAACTCATTAAAAAGGCCCATGGATTTGGCTGAGGGTTCTTTCACTTCTGCTCTTTCTGCAGCAGGCCAGAGAAAGGGAAGAGAGACGCAGACCCTGGCAGCACGCCGGAGACGGTTCAGCAGACAGGAAGAGAGGGCAAGAGAGGAGCCACGTAGGCTACAGGCAGGCTGGAGCAGAAACCAGGGAAAGGAAGGAAGACAAATGGCATAACCACCGATTTGCAGGGCCGTGAAACCTGAACTCTCCTGGATCCGCCTTCCTGGAGAGTCCTCTGGCTCCGGAACTTTGGGAAGGAAAACTGATACCCATAAATAACTCGCTGTGTAACCGCAGAGTGGGATAGATGCTTCATCTTGATTAAAGGCAAAGTGGTTTTTCTGACAAAGAAAAACTGTGGCTGAGTGATTCTGCAGAGAGGTTACCTGCACGGTTACACGTGGGAGTTTGAGAAAATCGCAAGATGCATGTTGCAAAAAGATACATGGAGGGGCTTCCCCAGTGGCTGAGAGTCCGCCTGCCGATGCAGGGGACACAGGTTCGTGCCCCGGTCCGGGAAGATCCCGCATGCCGTGGAGCGGCTGGGCCCATGAGCCATGGCCGCTGAGCCTGCGCGTCCGGAGCCTGTGCTCAGCAACGGGAGAGGCCACAACAATGAGAGGCCCGCGTACCGAAAAAAAAAAAAAAAAAAAAAAGAAACATGGAGGTTAGGAGCTGGGTGGGGAGAGGTAAACAAGATGGAGTGCTGTCAGCAAGGAGCAAGGAGGAGATTTCACATCTTATGTTCCCTCAAACAGACAGGAGGTCAGGCTGGACCTGCTTTCCTTTGGGAGTATGGTCTCAAAATAAATCAGATTGCTGGCTGGATCATCATTACCCAACCACAGATATCCACTGTTTTCAGTAATGCCATGGTTAATGCTCATCTGGGTCCAACCCGGACCCTAAGACCCTCTAACTCGATTCTGTCCTCACATGGACCATCCACTCAACCACAGTCTCAAAGGATGGACCAGAACAACTAATAAGGTGAATTAATAAGTGAATCGAGATCTGTCAACAAAACAATAAAAATAAATCAGATTGCTTACTAAATGAAATCCAGTGTAACTGTCTCTATAAATGGAATAAAGATTTTTTAAGTACTCGTGAACCTTTTAAAACCGAAGTCAAATCTGCAAGCGTCCTAAAGCTACTCGACCAGGATAAAAGTTGAAGTAAAAATGTTTTCAAATCAAACCCAGCTCCATTCCAACCAAAGCTCCCTTCTCATTCACTTGATCAAGCTCCTTATTGGGGCTGTGAAGCTTCCTCCTCAGGTCTAGGCTCTGCCGAGCCCAGGAGATGATTTCAGGAAGGTTTTATTGTAGTGATGCTTACGAGGATGCTGCTGCTACGTCCACTAGCAGTCTCTGTGCAGAAGTAGGTGCCGCAAATCCAAGACCCTCTCCCAGGTCTCCCTGAAGGTTAATAGGAATGTGTCGCTGAGGGACCTCACACCTCTGCTCATTCTACAGGAGGATTTGGAGGGAGAAGGGGAAGAGGCAGCAACAGGACAGGAGAGAGAGAGAGACAGAGACAGAGACAGAGAGAGAGAGAGAGAATGAGAGAGAACAGATCATGGCAGAATGTCCAGACACGGGGGCAGGTCAGGAGACAGAAGAAAGGTCAATGAGAACAGATGGAGGCTGCAGGCTTATTGGAAGAGAATCCAGAAATGAGGCAGAAGGAAAAAGGAAAAGGAGGGCACGGTGATGAGACCAGGAGAGAAGCATAACTGAAGTAGGATGGAGCAACAAAGAAAGCAAACAACTTGCCCTGGAAAAAGAGAGTAAAAGGCAGATTAGTGAACAACCAAAGACCATCGTTTCTAACATCCTCAGAGACGGGCGATGAGATGCAGATCAAGTGAAAATTTGGTTCATGACTGTTGCTCAGACAAGCAATGAGGGCTCTGACTCTGGGCCACTGGCTCTTGAAGGGTCCTAAAGATTCACCAGCCTCTGTCCGTGCTCTCATAGTCTGCCGTTTGTGCATCAGTGAAAATACTCTTTCTACCTCCTACACGGAGAATTTATATTCCTACGACATTTCAAGGTCCATTTATAAAACATCTCACTGAAGTTATCATGGTCATTACATGGAGGCATCATGATATTTTATGTAAGGACGTATTTTAAAGCTCGAGTAACATAACTCTCAGTGCAAACAGCAATTAGGCAACACCACAGTGTGATCAGCTACTAGAATTTTAGAGCAAGAATTGAAATTACTTAGTGAAATCTGGAAGCTGTTGGTTATAAATAATTGCTTTACACATAAATAATGTCATTTCTTTTTCAAATGAAAAAATATTAGTAAACCACTCATCTTAATTGAGCTGAAATAAATCTGAGGCTGGAGTAGCAGTGTGTATGAATAACCATGGTGAGATCACCGAAACCCTGTTTAAAACTCAGTAACTTCCGGAGTTTTGTCAGTATCTGCGCCCTCCCTCACAGCTAAATTGCAATACTTCTTATTTCTAACATACCTTTCAATTGACAGGTCGAACCAGCATTTTCCGATGTCTACTTCATGACACGTATTATTCGAGACACACCCACATGCATGATCTCATCTAGTCTCACAACTGTACTGCAGTAGGTGTTATTAACCCAATTTTCCAGATGAGGGGACTGACACTGGGGGTGGTTAAGGTCACACAGCTGGGAACTGGCAGAGCCAGGACGTGGACCTGGGGCTCTGACCCCAAGCCTGGCAGCTCCTGTAAGATACCAGACTGCCTCTGTTCCTATCTCTGGCCAGTAAGGAGTTGACTAGCACCCAGAAAGTAGGATGCCAGAATATAAATGTTATCTTCTTATTCATCTACAAACATGTCAAGTATTTCACAATAAAACATATGTATGGAGTAATGTAATGGACTGAATTATGTTCCTCTAAATTCATATGTTGAAGCCCTGACCCCCGCACCCAGTACCCTCAGAATGGGATTGTATTTAGAGATGGGACCTTTAGGGACTTCCCTGGCAGCCCAGTGGTTAAGACTCCACGCTTCCACTGCAGGGCGTGCGGGTTGGATCCCTGGTTGGGGAACTAAGATCCCACATGCCGCACAGTGCAGCCAAAGAGTTAAAAAAAAAGAGAGAGAGATGGGACCTTTAAGAGGTGATTAAGTTTAAATGAGGCCATTAGGGTGCGCCCTAATGCAATCTGATTGGTGTTCTTATAAGAAGAGATTAGGACACACCAGGGGCACACAGGTGCACAGAGGGATGACCATGTAAAGATGGCAGTCACCTGCAAACCGTGGAGAGAGGCCTGAATACCCTCCCTGCCAGCCCCTTGATCTTGGCTTCCAGACTCCAGAACTGTAAGAAAATAAATGTCTGTTATTTAAGCCACACAGCCTGCGGTATTTTGTTATGGTAGCTAAAGCAGACGAATACAAGTTCCTATGATGTGCCACACACTGTGCTGAGCGCAAGAATGTTACAGTAAGTAAGACAGGGTCCCCAGTCTCAAGAGCTTGCAGTCTTGAAGGGGCTTCTCAGAAGCAAGCAGGCAATTAGAATGAACACGCACGGTAAGTGCTACAAATGGGCAGGTGTTGAGTGCTGGGGAGCACGTGAGGAGCTCATGTCATCCGATATATGGTATGTATATGGGAGAGGATGTCTGGCAAAACTTTAAAGAAGGTGACGTCTATGCTGAGATCTAAAAAGATTTCTCCCTCACACCTGGTAGAGCCTCCGATTTCCACTGACCAAATATCTTTCTATTCTTATTCCAATTCCCCCAAATTCAGAAAACATTCCTCTTATGCCAGTCAGCTACTGCTCTGCTAGCATTTTGTTTCTACTTCAAAAACTAAACATATATACGCTTTTTTACATGCTTAGGTCTAGGAATTGGTTTCATGAAAGCATTTAGAAATGTAAACAAAATTTTAGATGAAAAGTTGTGTGCTGCACTAGTCTTTGATAACAAAGGTTGACACAACCTAAGAATGTAAGAATAGAATAGTTCAAAAAATTATGGTGAATTTATTCAGTGGAATATATGTGAATATTAAAATTGATTTTAAGAATATTTAATGGCATGGGAAAATGCTGTGATATAATATAAAGCCATTATAATTTTTGTTAATATAGATATGCAGTTTTAAAAGTATTAAGTGGCTATTTCAGGCTTATAGAATTGGACAGTTTCTATGTATTAGTTTTTAAAATAATTTCTATGTTTCCAAAGTTTTCTAGAATTATAAATATAATTATTATAATTATACACACACACACACATATTTTTTTTTTTTTGTGGTACGCGGGCCTCTCACTGTTGTGCCCTCTCCCGATGCAGAGCACAGGCTCCGGACGCACAGGCTCAGCGGCCATGGCTCACGGGCCCAGCCGCTCCGCGGCATGTGGGATCTTCCCGGACCGGGGCACGAACCCGTGTCCCCTGCATCGGCAGGCAGACTCTCAACCACTGCGCCACCAGGGAAGCCCCACACACATATTTTTAATGAGAGAAAAGAAATGTTTTTTTTCTAGAAGGCTTGGGAAATTATCTGATTCTTTCAACCATACTGTTTTTGATTATCTGATTCTTTCAACCATTCTAGTTTTTAGAACCAAACTACCTGTATTAGTTTTATCATACATCAATAAGCTGTTATCAGTTTAAAAAATTATACTTGTACTAAGAAAACCTAGATCTGAGTTTTAGTTCCACCTCTTACTAGCTGTATTTCTCAAGTGGAAGTTACTTAAATTCTGGGCCTCAATTTCTTCTTCTTTAAAGCCAACAATAATTGCAATGACCATCATAGGGCAGGTGGGAGGATCAAATCAGATGTCTGGGAGAGTGCACTGCAAACTATAAAGAGCTACAGTAAAATGAGGATGAGGATGGTTATTATTTTTATTGACTTATATGGTGCTCTTTTGAACAAGTCAATGTCAGTTGAAGATGAAAATAGGTTTTGAAAATATAAATATGTGTTCGTTCTGTGTCAGTGTGGCCCAGACCATGTTAGGTAGGCTCCTATGGGGCAGGGATCACATATATTCGAGATGATTTCTCATAGATGGTGAATGGAATGCCCAATGCCAAGTGCTCACCTCAGAAAATATCCTTCATAGACACAGGACCAAAGTGAGCTTTATACAGGCAGCTGATAAGTCACTGTAGGCCACCTCCTCAAAGCCACTGCCTGAGTGGCCAGGAGGCCAGGCCATCAGGAAATCCATGAGGGTGGCAGGTCAGAACATGGAAAAGTAGGAAAAATGCAGTCAACACTTACTAGGTAAAAGCCCCCTGGCAATGATTCAGCCTCAAGTGACGGAAACACCTCGACCTTGACACTAAGTGTTATTTAAATAGATGTGAGAAAAGCTCTTTCAGATCCTGGGAGAAAGATACTGATCCGATCACATGCAGCATGTTATCAAGATTTTCCCATGCCTGCCTAGACCCTCTCCACAAGAAACAAAGGTTGAAGGTAAGGACACGCAGGTCCTCGGAAGTACCTGAGATGACCTCTGCCCCCCAGGGCAATCGTTCAGACCAGGTAGGCAAGGACCTGAAATCATATTTTCCACAGCTGGGTCAGAAGAAAGACGTCTAGAATTTTCTTTTTCTTCTTTTCTCCCCCCCCCGAACCCCACTACCTCTCTAACTCCCAAACTTTCCCCTCCTTCCTTTCCTTCCTCTCCCCATCTCCTTCTTTCCTGGCTGTAAATGTTTGTCTCAATTCTGATAGTCCAAAATATGGAGCAGCTGAATATTTTCAATAAAACAGCATTTCTCCAAAATTGTTCTATACCTTCAGCTTCTCGAACTAATACTATAACGTCTTTTTCTTCCTGCCCTTCCATACTCTGTTTAGGAGCAGTGGGTATTTCATGTTTTTCTTGAGAGTCTACCTTGATCCACAGCAGTCTACCATCTCAAGTAAAGAGGAAAGAATCAGCGGGTCTTTCTATCTCTTCCTAACGCAGCCTCATTGTGTCATTTGTAAAAGGAACCATACACCAGGACTGGCATGATATGCATACATTACACCCAGGGTACTCATCACACTTAAGAGCAGAGGATAACATGGCAACAGGAACATCCAAAGTTGCAGCTTTTCAGTCTATCATTCTTCTTGGTGTGGCCTTAACCTAAAAAGAATTTCTGGGGCCCTGGCAATCTATTTTCTAGGGCAACCTTTAATTTCCTTAGCTAATTCCAAGCAGCACAGCCACCTGAACTCCTCCACCACTGTCTTCCGCTCCTCCCACATGGTGTCTTGCCCAGATCTGCATCTCTTTCACGACACCCTAGAGGTGTCTTCACAATAACCCAAGCTGGAGGAGCCCAGGGGGCTGTTGGTCTGTGAGCACACACCCCCCTCTACTGGACAAAACACGAAGACATGTACATGGCTGGGAAGGGACCACAGAATTCCCCAACAGGAACATCTAATTCACTGTCCTCACTTTGTACAAGAGAAAGACATGCCATAAATCAACAGATTCACAGAAGGAACTGGAGGCAGAAGCTCTAGCTCTGTCCTTCATGGTAAGTGCCATCATTACTCTGTGTTCTTCAATAGCTTGACTCACAAGAAGAGAGGACTATATGACTGAGTTCATGGCGGGGGGTGGGGGGTCTCTAGGTTCTGAGTTAAAACACTCTCCAAGGTGCAGCCATCGATGAGGAAGCAAGGTGTTGGTTGAAAGAGCCCTGGGCTGGGAGTCAGAGGACATGGTCTCTAGTCCCAGTTCTAGCACGACCTCTGTGATTCTGCGCAAGACACATAAAAGTCTCTGGAACTCCCTGTCCTCATGTGTGAAGTGAAAGAGTTAGAAGAGATGAGCCTCTAAGGGAGCTTCTCACAATATGAACCCATGAGGTCTATGACTGTACACAAGCAGATGAAAGAGGGCAAAAAGGAAAAGGAAAGAAAAGCACATGAACTGGAATGCTGGAGACCCCATCCTAATCCTGGCTCTGGAAGCAACTAGCTACTTGACCTTAGGAGAGTCACTTCATCTCTCTGGAACTCTGTCTTCTGCAAAGGGATGAAGCTAGATGATCTTGGGAAGAAGATTATAGCTTCTCAACCCCTAAGTTTCTACAATTATGAGTAATGATAACTGTGGGCACCGATGCTGTCTTCAAAGGATCCTGAAGCCACAGGGGCATGTTTATACATCTTTGGGCAAAGTAGGGAGCCATTAACCTTCCTACTTGTTTTATAATAAGTATAACTAAGAATAAATACATCAAACTACTTGTTTAAGAGTACACAAGAGCTCAAGCAGATGTGCTTCCTTCCAACCTGTGTGACGGACAAGACATTAGTCCAAGGCACTACCATCAAACAACAAAGCTTATGTAAGCCATGCTACAAAATAGCCAGGAAGCCACTGCTTTCTGTGAATTAATAAGTAGACCTAATAAATTACTAAACTAGATCACTAATTCTACTCATTCTATTTATTTATTTATTTTTTTGTGGTACGCGCTCCTCTCACTGTTGTGGCCTCTCCCGTTGCGGAGCACAGGCTCCGGACGTGCAGGCTCAGTGGCCATGGCTCACGGGCCCAGCTGCTCCGCGGCATGTGGGATCTTCCCAGACCAGGGCATGAACCCGTGTCCCCTGCATCGGCAGGCGGACTCTCAACCACTGAGCCACCAGGGAAGCACTCTACTCATTTTAAATGGGGTTGTAGGAATTGACACGAAGTTTAAAAGAAGAGTTGAAACCAAACAATGGCAATGTCTGTTGCCAATGTTGGGTGACCTACGTATGGCTCTGGAAGCGGTGGGAAAGGGTGGCGCTGAGCTAAGTTCCAGCCCGCCTCACCCCAAACTAGATTTTTATTTAGATTATGCAATCAATAATCTAAATAAAGAGAGCGCTCTTGCCATGCAAAGGCAGTTTCAAAACAAGTTATCTAGCTGCACCAGCATCCCACTTTATACCTGGCTCCTCTTATCCAGGCTTTCAGGATCCACTGAAGACATTAGGGGAAACAGCAGTGGATGGGGAGAGCTTCGTGACCAACGTTTGGACTGTCAGCCACAAGGTCAAGTGGAAGGGCACTGAAAGGAAAAAAGAAAACTGTGACCCTGGAAGAATTGCTTAACCCCTCCGACATTCAGCTATCCTGCCTTTCCTTAAAAAAACTTAGACAGTAAATACATTTGAGTCACAATGTTTTGCAGTAAAATAAAGACAGCCTATGCATTTGAAATACTTTGTTTACTGAGTTTCTCCTTTCAAATTATCTTCTGATGCACCTCGCCTCCTCTATTTGATCCTCCGAGGAATTTTTTTTTTTTTTTTTTTTTTTTTTTCGGTACGGGGGCCTCTCCCCGCCGGGGC
>NW_020175821.1:9391308-9498591 GCF_003031525.2 Neophocaena asiaeorientalis asiaeorientalis
TTTTTTTTTTTTATTCGGTACGGGGGCCTCTCACCGCCGTGGCCTCTCCCATCGCGGAGCACAGGCTCCGGACGCGCAGGCCTAGCAGCCACGGCTCACGGGCCCAGCCGCTCCGCGGCATGTGGGATCTTCCCGGACCGCGGCACGAACCCGTGTCCCCTGCATCGGCAGGCGGACTCTCAACCACTGCGCCACCAGGGAAGCCCATCTGAGGAATTTTAAGTATTAAAATCCAAAGGATGTGCTGGACACACCAAGCCCAATAAGCACTTTAGATGTTAAAGAGACAACTGTTTAAGGACCTTATCCCAGAAGTTTTTCAACCTAATTTTTATTTTAAAAGGCCAGTGACAAGTTCTGAGAATCTTCAGAATTGCACCCCCTACCCTTAAGTCCTCTCTTGTAGGGCTGTGTCCTTGAACATCAGAATATTTATTTTAAATCGTGGTACAAACCGAACACCAATGGGAAGATCTCGCGAGAAGATAAGCGGAGCACAGGATAACCCAGTTAGAGAGGAGAATGTGTGCTCTGTCCGTTGGCCTTCCCTGGTGCTGCTTCTTGCTGGCAGCAAGTAGGAAAGATTCCTTTCACACCTGACACAAGTATGCACTGTCCTTCTGAAATATGAGAAGGCAATTCCCTGAGGAACAAGGAGGCCTCTTGGCAGTGGTGGGTGAAGCTCAGAAACCGAAAGACCTAGCTGGCAAGGCCTGCCGGAAGAAGTGACTCTCTGTGGAATGCTATTGCAATCGGCTAGTTTACCCTCCCAGGGTGATGCAATATTCTAAAATGTATTACTTAAAACCGGATAGAATTACCATTGTGCGTTACATACCAATACTAAGCTCCTCTTCTGTGGACCATAAAACCACAGAACAGACTTAGGCACTACCTATTCCTGAACTGCCTTGTTTTAGCCCTTCACACATATGCCCTGCAAACATAGTACAGAACCTACTGATGACTTTATATTTTGGTCCTCATGTCTCTAGGATGGATGTGAGCTCTCTGAGGACAGGGATGAGCCTTTATTTTTGGTCTGTTGTGTCTATCGCTGTGTCCACTCTACCTAGAATGGTGATGAATCCATCCCAGGTATTCCAATCAATATTGTTAAGTGAAGAAATGATTTTTGTGTGTCTCACAGATATAAATACAAATAATCACAGTGACAGAGCTGTGTTCACTGTTACAGTTCAGAGAAGATGGGTCCATGGCCACAGGTGATTCAACATCAGCCTTACACAATTTCAAATAGGAATGGAAAGTAAGTGCCTACTTCTCAGTGTCTGGGAATAGTTCTTAAACTGCTGCTTCCTAATTGCATACCGTGATAGTTCAGGAAGGACACGTCTAAGCAAGTGATTTCCTTGACGAACAATGTTATAGTTATTTCCTTCTGAAAACAGAGCAAGGGTCAATGTCAAGGGCTCCACAGTGTTTTGCATCCAAAATTGGGGAAGGTCAATACAACCCTATCAAAAGAACGCTTTCTCTCTAATTCTTAGCACCTATGTTGAATGCAGTTTATCTGCTATGCTGAATGGGAGTCCCTTAAATCCTTCCTGGAAGAAGCTAGGAAACAGACAATTAAATAAATAAGTGATATAAAAAAAACAGGTAGAAATATACCCACCCATCTCATGGGGGCTTTTACGAGGCTCTGACGATAACGCATGTGGATATTCTATGTAAGCAATCACACGCACCCACAGACGTGACTTCAGTTGGTGATTCCTGTCCACGGTTTTCTTTAGCTGACGCCACCCTCGTCTTGCCCGTACCCTGCTGCAGTGAGACCCTTCACTGTCGCCACCACCCTGCACCTAAGCCGCTCCCGCACATTTGCCTCTCCTGGTTGAGAGGCAGCGACAGGCAGGGTAGGAGTTTCAGAAGCATTCTGGAATTCTACCTTCTTTCTCTCTGCCCATTTTGAATGAGAGGGGTAGCTCTATATTTCAATGAAGAAAAAAGAAACCTACGTGATTCTGAACTAATGTCGTTCCCAAGGAGTATGACGCTGGTCAGAAAAGTCCTCCATTCATGAGCCGGTGTTTACTGATATTACCAAGGACATGTCCTGGCGTCCACATTTCTTCCCAGGGAGGCTTCTGGTTTTTGGTCATAATTCACTCAATAAATTAATGTTCCTACCGAAAGTGGACAATGTATTTCCTTCCCAGGTACCGTGTGAGATGCTCGCACATTTCTTTATACTGAGGAATGGCTTCTCTATGTGATCACGGGTCTTAGGGAAACTAGGGGAGCCCCGGGTACTGCAGCCTCTTAAAGGGCCCCCACCACGGGGCCCACTCAACAGGTTACCCTACTGCTCTGATTCCAGTTTTTCAGTCCCTTCCCTGCCACCAATGACAGAAGGGCCAGGGATGAGGGAGGGTGATCAGGGACAACATTTGCAGCTGGTCAGACCTGGGTTTGAGTCTGGGCTCTGCCACTTCCTGGCTGGGTGTCTCTGCAATTGGCTTCCCTTCCCTGACTTTCTGTCCCTCATCTGTAAAATGCGGATAACAGCTATTGCAGAGACTGTGGTTTTAATTAAATGGAATATTTATCAAGTATCCAATTCAGTGGCTGATGCATAAGTGTTCAACAAACAGCCGTTGTTGCAGTTACTGTTGTTTTTAGCCAGTGTCCATGTTCTCTTGGCTACGGCCCAGCAAGGGCCAAGATCACTAGAGGAAAATGAAAGGAATGAAGGAACATGAGAAGAGAAAATAAGCAAGTGCCAACACTCAGAAAAGGCCTCCAGGAATGGCTCAGGCAGTGGGAACGCTATCATTGATCACCCGCACTGCAGAAATAGGCTTCTATCAGGCAATCAATCTAAAAAGGAGGAGATACAGGATGCATCACCGCCTGCTGGCGGCTGGACTCTGCAGCTGTTGCTCTTTCTCCCCACGAGCTGCCTCCTGTTTCATTCTTCTTCCCTCTTGCCAATGCAACGTGCAGCCTATGCACACATTATGCTCCTATATCCCCATCCTTCCTCCTTTGCCATCCTCTCCTCAAGATGAACATGTGTGCCCCCCACACACAAAGCCTTGCCCAGGGCCATACTGCCTTCCTCTTGTCTCGCCCCTCCATGTGGACACACAGAGCTTGAATTAGCCTGGAAATTCTGCATTTTCATGGTTTACTAGCATGACTCCTCCTAGCAGTGAGGATACCATTGCTGTCTGTCAAACTGGATACACGGCTTTGATGATTCTAATCAACAAGAGTTCCTGAAGTATGAGAGCTATGAATTAGGGCTCCCGAACCCACTCAGAATTTACCCCGCTATGGCTATGTCCCTCCCTGTATGAGAAGGTCATGGGCATAGCAGTGAGGGAGGCAAGAGAACGGGCTCAGGGGCAACGCCAGGAGTGCAGGTCCCAAACCCTGCTGGGGGCCTTCGCCACCTCTCACCTAACCTGAAAGGCGTCTCCCATCGCAAGTCCCCAGAGATCTTCTTCAGGAAATGTCACACCCTACTCTACTCTGTTGGACGGCTTCAGTCATCCCGGAGAATGTCACTGTCCTCTGAGGTGGCAAATGGATGGAAGCCAGAGAAAATTTAGAGCAGACCACATACTGTACCTCCTCATCTAACAGACAAGAACGATGAGGTTCCTGGGACACTGACTTATCGAGACCCCCCAGCAAAGTGGTCAGTGGCCAGGTCAAGACTAAAACCCAGTTTGCTCTGGGCAAACTGGAAGCGTCTATAAAATTTAAAATCAAGTTTTTGTTTGTTTGTTTTCTCTGAGACAGATTCCTCCTTTTGTGTGTGTGTGTGTGTTGTCTTCAAATGTTTTTCTAATGAATATCCCCAGATATACACCAAAATAGCGACGACCGTATGATACAGCCACATGAACGCATGACCCCAACAAAACCTTCATCAGGATTTTGCCACACTTGCTTCATAAAATCCTTACCTTATTTTAACTTAAGCATTGTAAAACCATTCCCAGAATCATTTCACCCAGCACACCCCAGTATGTATCTCTTTAAAAATATGGATATTTTCTTACAGCAGTGATTCTCATAGTTTTGCTGGTCCCCACCCCCCCCCCACCCCGAGTTTCTTATTTAGTCGGTTGTGGTTGGGGCTGAGTATTCTCATTTCTAACGTATTCCTGGGTGATGCTGGTGATGCTAGTCCGAAGCCACACCATGAGAACCACTGTCTTATATACTCACAATGCCATTATCATAACTAACAGGTTTAACAGTATACCTCAGTATTATCAAATATCTATCTATATTCAATTTTCCTGCTTGCCTCAGAAACGTCTTTTTTTTAAAAAATTATAATTACCTTTGGAAGGTTTGCTGTATATATATATTTTAGAAGATGTTGGGGGTAGGAGTTTATTAATTAATTAATTTATTTATTTTTGCTGTGTTGGGTCTTCGTTTCTGTTGGAGGGCTTTCTCTAGTTGTGGCAAGTGGGGGCCACTCTTCACCGCGGTGCGCAGGCCTCTCACTGTCGCGGCCTCTCTCATTGTGGAGCACAGGCTCCAGATGCGCAGGCTCAGTAGTTGTGGCTCACGGGCCTAGTTGCTCCGTGGCACGTGGGATCCTCCCAGACCAGGGCTCGAACCCGTGTCCCCTGCATTAGCAGGCAGATTCTCAACCACTGTGCCACCAAGGAAGCCCCAGAAACGTCTTTTTACAGATGGCTTGCTTCAATCATTTTTCAAAGTCCATACATTACATTTGGTTGCTATGTCTCTTAAGTTTCTTATATATATTTGCAGACCAATCAGTCTCCCCTCCCCTTCTTAACCTGTCTCTCTTGTTTACTGCCTTATAAACTTATCAAAGCTGCTAAGAGACTAGATCTTAATTGTTCTCACCACAAAAAAGAAACAATAATTATATGATGTGATAGAGGTGTTAGGTAATACGGTGCTGGTAATCATACTGCAGTATATAAATGTATCAAATCAACATAATGTACACCTTAAACGTACACAAGTTTCTATGTCAATTATATCTCAATAAAAAAAAGAAGAAAGAACCCAGTACAGTCCCACCTACATACGGACTTAGCTGTTTGCTTGCTCATGGTGTTGCTTCATTTATCCCTCTAGTTTCCGTATGTCCTATGAACTGGAAGGTAGCCCTGAATGTCTGATCACCTATAGATTCAGCTCCTTGGCAAGAACACTCCATAGCCCCACAGACAGGGCTGTGTGTGGTAAAATCGAGGTTTAAATCTTAAACTCAGATCTGAAACATACATTTCTATATGTTTGGAACATACATTTAAAAAATTCCACCGTAACTATTTTTAAACCACTTTAAAATAGTTCATGCTCTTTATACTAAAGCAGATCTTCCTCCCTTGAAACTTTATGGATCCCTCTTTTTTCCAAAAGAAAAGAAATAATTTCTCAGATTCCTCAGTAAGCCACACACCTGGGACCCAGTTCTTGATCACACTGGTCAGTTTAAACATTCAATCCAAGTATAATAAAACCCTACCTAAGTTAACATTTATTGCATGAAATGCCTGCAATCGGATGAGGAAAATCATTTAGTTTCTAAACAACCAAGGCTGCTATTTGTAGCTACTACTGTCTTGAAACCCACCTCTAAGCTACTCAGATACCACCAGAAGTGTCCTCTGGCACACACCAAACAGGAGAAGCCTGCCTCTCAGACCAACAGGCGGCATACCGGTAAGCAGAGGAAGAAACAAAACAGACTGTTTGGGGATGAAATGGGATCTGATGGATAAAACTGACAAGAATGAGCCCGCGAGTAGAATTCTTCTTGAGAATAAATTCCAATTCCTAACATCTAACAAGCATGGATGGCATTCTAAGGCATTTAGGCAGATTCGACTTTTATGAAAATGGTTTATATTGACAAAATGACCTTCTCAGTCATGAAAGAACACTCACCTAATTGAGCGATTTTTTTAAAATTCAAAGGATAAATACACAGAAGACATACTATACTGTCCTGGAGCTGTATCTTCACCTAATCCCATTGCTTTTCACACACGGGTGTGAGACGGTGTGAAAAGCACAGACTCCTAAGGGTTAAATGAAATTCTGTGTAATTAGCCTAGCACAGCTGGGGATGCTGTAATTAATGTTAATTCCTCATGTCTCATTCACTCTATTTTATGAACCTTATTGTTAGATTTTCTAGAATTCTATGCCTAGGGAAGGGTGTAAAGAAGAACTGGGTTCTGGCAGTCAACTGATTATTGAAGAATAGATTCTTCTCATCTCTTCTCCTGTTGAAATGGAGGAATAAGAAAGGTGAGAGGACGCATCAGTCAATGTAAATAGAGATACAATAAACTGTGCACCCTGGAGAAAGTTTTGTAGTCATTAAAAAAAAATAACTTTAAGTTATAATAATCAACTCTGAGCAGTAGTGGGGCATTGATCAAAAACTTCATTTTAAATAAGAATTTTCGGGGGCTTCCCTGGTGACGCAGTGGTTGGGAGTCTGCCTGCCGATGCAGGGGACGCGAGTTCGTGCCCCGGTCCGGGAGGATCCCACGTGCCGCGGAGCGGCTGGGCCCGTGAGCCATGGCCGCTGAGCCTGCGTGTCCAGAGCCTGTGCTCTGCGGCGGGAGAGGCCACGGCAGTGAGAGGCCCGCGTACCGCAAAGAAAAAAAAAAAAAAAAGAATTTTCATGGGCAGGAATGAAATGCTTCAGTAAGGCAAGGTCATATTTGTTGAACCAGTAAACAGTACTGCTGGAGAAAAAAATATTTTGTTATGAGCATTTTTTTAATATTCTTATATTCATTAAAAAAAACTTTGGTACTGATGTAACGCACAACACACTTGGCTGGAAATAATCCTTATTAAAGCAGCATTCTGTAAGAGCTACCGTTTATTCTGGTTTCACTTGTCCTAGGCATCAAAATATTATTTACAATAATTAGGTAAGGTCTCTTAATCTGTTATAACATTGCCCCGGGCAGGGACTATTCTTTAAGCTATGACTTCATAGTGACAATAAAATAATTGACAATGAAGAACTATATACAATTCAGTTGCATAAATATATGTAACACATTATAAATGATACAGTGGGTTTTGATGGAAAGTTCTAAATCTTCTTTATAAAAAACCAATTGAAAACCCATTGCCAGTGTGTCTATGAGAACAGTCTCAGTTAAGGTCAAAGCTAGTGGAGAATCTACTTTATCCATTGCTCAGGTACTGTGATCATCCCTCGCTGTGGTCCCATGCCAGCCTTTACTGGTTTTAGTTGCTCCTTTGTACGAGAAACATTATAAATATGGGCAGAAAATGATCCGTTTCTGCTTTTGAAATTGATTAAAGTTCCTGTTAAGTACCAAATCTTTACCATAATTTGGAAGGAGGTTTTCTCCCTCCCATATGCTCTATAAAATGCTCGCTCACTACCAAATTTATTCACTACTGGATTTATTCATGCTGGTTGGGTACTGGGAATGCAAACATGAAAAAGACAGAGCCTGTACTAAAGAAATTCACAGACTACTGATTCCAGCTTCTAGAGAATCTGCCCATTTTGCTATGCTGTTTCTATAAAGAAGAGTACTGGGGGAAAAAAGGCAGAAGAATTTGTTGTGGAAATGAGAAACATATTCTCCTACCTTCACTGGCACATCAAATTATGACCAACTGTTTTGAATATACAATCAAAAAGTAAGTTTTTTAAAGCACATACTGCAGGACAGTAACAGCAAGGTACTTAAAGCTTCAATTAGATCAATAGGAAACGTAGATGTCAGCACCAAAAAGAAAAATTGCATTAGCTGCCACAGTTTCTTTGGGTATACCCCAGTGATACGATGGTTTACAGTGTGCGTGACTGTGCCTCGCATCTTATTTATTCTTCGTAAGAACCCTATGAGGTACATTTTGTTACTATTCACAATGCAGAGCAGAGAAGACTGAGACTAAGACAGGTTGTATAACTCGCATTAGACCATAGCAGCAGAGTTCAGGCTCAAGCATAGATGTGACTACCCATGTTCTTCCACGATGCCTCCTTCAAACTGTGCATCCATTCAATCAAGTATCACATGGTTTGAACAACTATAATTTATTTAGTTTCTATAAATCATAGTCTTACCAAGTACGTGAAGGAGAGAGAACACATATATGCAGGTTAATGAATGAGATTCCCAGGAACCTTTCAGAAAGACAAGACAGCATTTTAGTCACAGATCACTTTTCAAAAAAAAAAAAAAAATGAAGAAAACCTTCTTTGTTAAGCAATACTTCAAGCATCAGTTAACTTTGCAAGACAAGCAAAGTCTGGGTGAATTCTCAGAGAATCAAAATATTTAGAGGTAAAAGATCCTCAAAGATTTATTGTCCTCAGAGGTTTATTCTAAGTTATTCATTTTTACCAATGAGCAAATGGAACTCCTGGGATACTACTAATTATATTTCAATTATCATATAAGATTATTATATGTAACAAATTCTTTATTATGTTACTTAATTAGCAAGTAAATTTTTAATTTATTTTTTAAACTTTTACCTCTTACTCCATATTGACCATAAGCCTAAATAATTATAGTGCTCTGGAACTGAGTTGCTTTATCCCTTTGAGTCTAGGTGCTAATGAAAGTTAATTATTGATGGAACAAAGGCCACCAGGCAATTGCTTATTGGGGAAATTTCAAGGGCTCCAAAGTAAATACCTAAGTAGCGATTGTAACAGAAATTCCCTGAAAATCCAAATAAGTTTCTTGTTACCTTCAAATTGGTGGTGGGGACAATATAGGGAGAGAAGGAAAGAACCAAAATCGAAGTTAGAAGATCTGTACTATTCTATCACTAAACAGTTACAACTCTTCAGATGGAACCTCACTTTCCTTACCTGTACCGTGAAAGCACTAGGTCAAAGGATCCTTCCCAACCTTAATATTTTATAATCACTGTTTAGAGGCGACAAATACCAACTAAGTCATATACTCCCTTGTGGAGTTTGTAGAACTGCTCCTGGTTTTTAAAAATGAAATAAGAAATGTTTTCAAACGCCTTGAGGGCATATGATTCCAAAAACTTAGATTTCCTGGGGGAGATATTTTATTTATTAAAATATGTCAACATATTTTATCTCTCTAGGCAAAGTACACTTCTTTCATTTTTTCAGGATTAAAAATAAATCCTGGGGCTTCCCTGGTGGTGCAGTGGTCAAGAATCCACCTGCTAATGCAGGAGACACGGGTTTGAGCCCTGGTCCGGGAAGATCCCACATGCTGCGAAGCAACTAAGCCTGTGTGCCGCAACTACTGAGCCTGCACTCTAGACCCCATGTGCCACAACTACTGAAGCCTGTGTGCCCTAGAGCCCATGCTCCACAACAAGAGAAGCCACCGCAATGAGAGGCCTATGCACCGCAACGAAGAGTAGCTCCCACTCTCCACAGCTAGAGAAAGCCCGTGCGCAGCAACAAAGACCTGACACAGCCAAAAATAAATAAATAAATAAATCCTGATAATACCACTAAAGCAGCAATATGCCGGGAAGAAAAGCAATAAGAAACAAAGGAAAATAACATTTAGTTCGTCCCTATGCAACTTTCTACCTATGGTAAAAAGAACCAGCTTATCTGCTATCCTTTTTTTTTTGCGGTACGCGGACGTCTCACTGCTGTGGCCTCTCCCGTTGCGGAGCACAGGCTCCGGACACGCAGGCTCAGCGGCCATGGCCCACGGGCCCAGCCGCTCCGCAGCATGTGGCATCTTCCCTGACCGGGGCACAAACCTGTGTCCCCTAGCATCGGCAGGCGGGCTCTCAACCACTGCACCACCAGGGAAGCCCTGCTATCCTCTTTAATTAAATTGAGGGTGAGGACCACATTTAACCATATGCTCCACTGCAGGTAATGAGAAATTAAAAACTCTTTTCAAAAGTAGAGTTTATCTGGAATGCATCTTAGTGGATACATCAAAAAGAAAGCAAAGCAACCATTGCAGAGCATTTGACTTTTCAGCCCTCATTTTGAAGGGGTCTGATCTTCAGAAAAAGCCACTGGGGCAAGCAACTTGTTCATTTGTCTGTCTAATCCATATTAACTAGTCAAGGGCCAGACACTACCATAAATGCCAGAGGCACGCAGAGAAACATCCTATGACTCCTGCCATCCAGGGGCTCATAATCTAGTTAGTGCCAGAGACTCACATGCAAATAAATAATTATGACAATGCTAAGTGTTTTGAAATGAGAGAAGCACAGAGTACTATATGGAATATATAAGAGAAAATGCTTAACTCTAATTAGGAAGGTTAGGAGAGCTTCTTGGAAAAGATGACATTTGTGCTAGGTCTTAATGGGCGAGTAGGTGGTTTCTCACGGAAACAGCACGTGCAAAGGCATAGAAGCAAAGAAAGGAAGGGAGGAAGGAAAAGGGAAGGAAAAGTATCATAAAATAAATTTAAAATAGTTTTTTCCAATCGGACGTGTCTGAAATAGGATCTTACTTTCACTGTCATTTTCCTAATCGCTTGTGAGGCTAAGCATATTTTCACTCATTCATAAACTCACTCATCATTCAGATTTTCTCTTAACTGACTATTTTCTTCTCCTGGGTAGTTTGCCTTTTACTTACTAATTTACATGAATTCTTTATATAGTCTCTTTGTTAGCCATAAGTGCTGCAAATATCTTCTCCCAGCTTTCCTTATTACTCTTTAAAATTGGTATCATTTGTCATAGTCAAATGATTTTAAATTTCAGATTATTTTAATACAGACAAATTGACCAATAATCTTCCTTATGGTTTGTGCTTTCAAGCAACCCTTTCCTAATCCTTGCATATTTTCTACTAAAAGCTGTCAGGTTTTGCTTTTCACATCTCAGTTCTAAATCCACCTGAAATAGATTTTGTGCACGGAGGTTTATTTTTTTCTTTCCATATGGCTAACCAATTGGCCCAGCATCGTTTATTGAATAATTTATCCTTTCGCAGTCTTTGTAACGTCAGCTGTTGCAGGCAGGAATCTCGGGGTAATGAACTGAGAGATTTCCATGCAGAAGGTTTGGCGGGAGGGTGCTCTTGGGCACACACCTATTAGAGAGTGAGGGATGCAGGGCTGGGCAGAAGGAGATGCAGCCACAACAGAGGCCTCGGCTGATCACACAGGGAGCACTGAAGCTGGGATGGCTCTTCAGAGATGTTTCCTGCCCAAGTTAAGGACTGAGCTTTGGTACCCTCACACACAGACTGGTCATTGGATAGGGCTGCCCCTGAGAAGTGGGTGGAATCTCTGGTGAGGCAGCTCCCTAAGGCAGAGGGCATGGCCTGGGGAGGGACTCAGCTGTCAGCCACCAGCCAGCAAGACAGCTAGGTAGCTGAGGGAACTAGGGCTTTGATCTTGACAGGGGGATCTGGGTGTCACACACAGCATTCACTACACGGCCTTTGTCAGGTACCCCCGTTCCAATTTTACTGTCTCACTATTCTTTTGGATCCTTTTTCCTATGAAAAAATTTCCAGATAGGTCTCCATCCTGGTCGCCTGCACGTAATCCAATGTGTCAACAGCCCCCTTCAAATGCAGACCTCTAATTACACTAAACCCTCCAGATTTGTCAGACTATATAGAGTACGGTAGCACATTTTCTCCCTTTATATGAACATCTATCACTAATGTAGCCTGGCTTTTTATTTTAAACAGCCCCCTTACCCAACTGGCTCAAAATCAATATGTTGTCAGCTAAGGCTGAAACCGAATTCTCCTATGTCCTTTACTTGTAAGTGGATATTTTAAACTAAATGCAGGACGTTTCCAGTATCCTCTTGACTTGAATCTTGTTCCATTTAGCTTAGGAAGAATTTAGCACGCCTTGTTCTGTCACCGAACACCTCTCTCCACCTCAGTTTTTCTCCAAAGTTGATTAAGAATGTCAGCAAGGGGCTTCCCTGGTGGCGCAGTGGTTGAGAGTCCGCCTGCCGATGCAGGGGATGCGGGTTCGTGCCCCGGTCCGGGAAGATCCCGCATGCCACGGAGCGGCTGAGCCCGTGAGCCATGGCCGCTGAGCCTGCGCGTCCGGAGCCTGTGCTCCGCAACGGGAGAAGCCACAACAGTGAGAGGCCCGCGTACCGCAAAAAAAAAAAAAAAAAAAAGAATGCCAGCAAGACATTGAAGAGAAGAGAAAAGATCTGGACAGGACAGGGGACAGTGATGAGTCTATGACATGCCAGTGCCAGTGATTCCCTTCTACATTTTGACACAGGTCCATTCATCAGCACTCTAGGACTGGTCGCAGACCCAACATGTTTCAATAGAGAGTTGTCTTCCCAGTCACTTGGGGCAGGAACCTGCCGGTGATCCCTGACTCTGTTTTCTCTTTCAACTGCACATCCAACCAAATTTGTCTAGTTTTGAGTCCACAGTACTTTGGAATATACCCCTTGTTGCCACGAGCACCAAGACCATCACAGAGCTGTTTGATTCTTAGCTCTGTTTTCAGCTGATCACGTTCTCACTACTGCCAAACCTATTTGCCTCGAAATACAAAGCTGAGAAAGTTATGACCTTTTACTGGTTCCCCACCTGGAAGAGATGACAGTAAATAGTGTCCCTGGGGGGTGAGGAAATAAATGCAGCTTCTCAGGATGTCGTCTGCAGAGAATGTCCATTTAACTTTGGGCCTCTCTGGCATAGAGACTATTAGGACCGCTAAGGATCATTGAAAAGTGATTTCTCTTTTCAAGGCTGCTATCTGTAATCATAAAAGGAATTCCTTATATTTGTAAAGCACTCGATGTATGCTTTCTCGTTTAATTCTCACAGCAACTCTGAAAGAGTGATGTTATTAATCCATCGTTAAGTATGAGACTTGATGAGGTGGTATCTTACAGTCACATTGCTAGCAATTGACAGAGGCAGGATTTGAACTTGGGTTTCCTGATTTCAAGGCAGGGTCTTCTTCCCCAACCCAGCTCAACTGAACAGTTGTGTGAGTGATGGCCTATTTAGCCTGAGAAGGAACAAAGGTATCCAAAGGCAGCTGAGTTCTGAAAGGGCAGCCTCCAAGTCTCTAAAAGAAAAATACTGCCCAAAGGACAGAAGGGAGTGATTTTCCTCCAGTCACACAGAGGCTAAGATTTAACAGCTTCTGCAGCAAAGAGGCAAACGATTCCCTGATTCAGGCTCTTTGGGAGATTAGTCATACATTATCGTATGATTTTCTAAGCTATTTGCTCTTAAAGGAATTAGAAAGATGCCAACAAAATAGTACGTTGCTCTTTAGAATAAAGCTGCAGATGTGTGATTGTAATATCTTACTTAGTAGATGAAATCCTATAACTCCACCAATATTTGCTGATAACATAAAACTGGTAACAAAAGCTACATACTGAAAGCCTAATGGATGCTTAAATACAATTTGGAGAAGTAGCATCTTAGACCACATGACAGCAGCTGGCACTTGGCAGGGATCAATAGTTATTTGAAGACATCTGCATTGAGGCAAGAATGGTTAATATTATGATTAACAGAAAAAAAGCTGTAATCACAGCAACAAATGTCATACAGGGAAATATTCAAGAATCGCATTCTACCTTCCTGTATGAAATCAATGTGCAAGAATTGGTTGGAAGAACGCTAATAAAAAAATTAGGAAATTTTCCATGTTTATAGATCCCTCTATCTGATACATTCTATAATAATTATTCAAAATCATCATAGAAATGGCTAAGTGGGAATTCAATTATTTCTCAAGGATAACTCATCTATATCATTTCCCTCTAATGAGTATTTACACCTAAAAGATTCTGAATTCATCTAATGTAGCTAAACATCAGTATAACAATTTATGTTTGTTTTTTTGTAAATATATTTTATTTATTTATTTTTATTTTTTTGGCTGTGTTGGATCTTCATTTCTGTGCGAGGGCTTTCTCTAGTTGTGATGAGTGGGGGCCACTCTTCATCGCAACGCGCGGGCCTCTCACTGTCGCGGCCTCTATTGTTGCGGAGCACAAGCTCCAGACGCGCAGGCTCAGTAGTTGTGGCTCACAGGCCCAGTTGCTCCGCGGCATGTGGGATCCTCCCAGACCAGGGCTCGAACCCGTGTCTCCTGCATTGGCAGGCAGATTCTCAACCACTGCGCCACCAGGGAAGCCCCAACGATTTATGTTTTTAATCTTGGTCTTCACTAAAGTGGTTAAGCACAGACAGCTTGGCCTCCAACCTCAGAATTTCTGATTCAGTAGGTCTGGGGGAATGGGGCCCAAGAAACAGCATTTTAACAAGTTTCCAGTTGTGGCTAATAATGCTGCTTGCTCAGGGACCACCCTTTGATAACCACTGTTTCTACACCACACTGACTCTCCCGTAAGTTCCTATCGTCACACTTAATTTTGCCATTGGTGAATTTCTTGTGTACAATAAACAAAAATTCATTCAAGGATTAGTTATTGAGCCAGCATTTATGTAATACGTGCTGTAAGTGATACCAGATGTGATGCCATATATTAGAGATACAAAGATGAATAAAGCTTAGTCTTTGCGTCCGTGGAGTTTATATTCTAGAAAGACACGTAAACAAATAATATGATACAATGTGATAAACATCATGTGTAAATTTCTATGAGAGTAGAATGAAAGTATTCATTCTACAATGAGAGGAATCAGAAGGCTTTATAATGGAGATAACATTTAGGATTTTTTAAAAACTTTTTAGTTTCCAATAACTTTCGACTTATAGAAAAGTTAAAAAATAGAGTTCCCTATACTATTCATTCAGTTTCCCAGCATTATGCAAACATTGACATTTTGCATAACCAAGGTTAGGATGAATTCTGAAGGATGCATGGGAACTTATCAGGGTATCCCATGTATAGAAATAATACATGAATAAAACCATTGAGACAGGATATGCTAAAAACGATATCTAAACATTTTTGGAGAATTATATGCTAGACACTCTGCCAAACCCTTTAAATGTTTTACTTCACTTAATTCTTAACAACCCATATCTACTATGTGGATAATATTATCACTCCCTCTATAAATGAGGTAACTGAGGCCATTGCCAATCTTCTAGTAGGTAACAAAACTGGGATTTAACACTAAAATGTTGAACTTTAGCGCACACACTCTTAAGCAATGTACTATGATTATCATGATCTGGAAATGAGAACAGTCTATCATGGATTAGGTTCCATTAGGGGAAGTTGTAGGGTTCTGAGAGTGGAAGCAGAAGACAAGACAGAAAGTGAATGGGAACTCCTAGATAATGGAAGGATACTGTGGTAGGCAGAATTCTACAATAGTCTCCTTGACTTCCATCTCCTGGAGGAACGCACCCAGAATAATCCCCTCTCCTTGAATGAGGGCAGAACCTATGAATATGATGGTACATCATCACGTCCATGACTCAGTTAAGTTACATGGCAAAGGCAAAGGAATCTGCTGATGTAATTAAGGTCCCTGGTGTTATCACACTGCCCACTGGTTCAGGGCCTCAAATTCTCATGCCATTACCTAGGCCTGCCCATTCCTTTCCTGGCCTTGACTTCTGCATCCACTCTTGGAACCCTGTTCCATAACTCCTTCTTTAAGGGTCCTGCTCTGCTAGGTAACAACAGGAGCTTTATGGGTAAATTAACATGACTTGAGTTTTGTGCACAGATTTTGGAAATCAATCACCTGGCCTCAGTTTACGTGTGTATCAGGCACAAGTATTCCAACAACAATGCTTTCGCTATTTGAAGCTTGAAGGCAAACTTCAATGGTGGGCATCAGGCACCCAGCCAGGTGAGCCTTTTTGGACCCCCTGAATCACAGCCTAGAAGAGTTAAATGTTACCTGCCCAGCCTTCTAGTTCACCAGTGTGTTGGGTCATAAAGTGTACCTTGGTGCAAACGTGCTGGTCTTTGATCACGCACCATGAAACATGGTTAATCTGTGACCAGCAAAACACACGAAACAGTAAGCTGCCTCTGGCTTCCATTTCAAGTTTGATCACTTGACCACCCCTCAGTGACTGGCTTTGACAAAAGTTAAGCCTCATTTAAGATTAAAAAAAAAAAGGTCTGTTCTGGTAAAATTGATAATGTTGTAAAGTTATTTCAATGAAAAGAACAGTCTACTTGTTCATAGAAACACTTGGCTTTGAGGACCCAGGTTTCATTTAATATCATTCCCATCCTCTGGGTACATTCAGATTCCAAAACCTATGCAGAGATTAATCGTTTTAAGGTTACTTTTTTAAAAAAATAAAGTAACCTTAAATAAATAAAAAAAAATTATCTACCCCAAACATGATAGTAATCACAACATAGGGCATGAAACCAGTTTCATTCGGTTTAACTTGGGAAAAAATTGCCCCTGTTGTTACCAGTTTTCAGACCGAGTTTTCTCATCTTTCATCCATCCATTTATTCACTCATTCAATAAAAACATTCACTGAATACATGCCATATGTCATTTACTAAACCTGATTCCAGGGAAATAATGATGAATGTGACACCATTCCTGAATCTGAGAGGGCTTTTTTAAAAATAAAAATAAGGAAATGTCTATTTTAATTCTGACGTGTTCTATCATCAGCAGAAACAGGTTCCAAATGCAGAAGAGACACCAAGAGAATGGCAGGGACAAACCCACTGCACTCTGCTGTATGATATGGCACACCAGCTTAAGGAATTTCCCACCATTCTGTCTAACTCGTCTCAGGGAAATTTGTCACTAACAGTCACTGCCTTGTCACTTGTACATTGAAGGCTAGTTTTAATTAAAGTCAACAACCATAAAAATCTACATAAACCAATACATATTGACTACCTGGTGGCATGCTATTTAAGGAACTGCGAATCTTCCAACCAGAATATAAGACAGGAAAAATCTTGATGGGAACTCAAGACTGACAGGCAGAACAATGAAAGAATATTATGGAAAATATGTACTAACATAATAAGATGCAAATAATCGAGGTTCAAGACCCATCGCCTAGACAAAAATATGATATAGAAATCAGGAGAGAAATTGACAAAGCTTTGTAGAGAGAAGCTACGACTTCAGGTGGTTCAGAAATAATTTGTAGAAAGAAAAGGGACCTTTATTTTTCTTTTATTTTGCTATATCATTCTTTTTTTTTTTAATTCACCAATTCTGATGTCTTTTTTTTTTTTAAGATTTTTGTTTTATTTATTTATTTTTTGGCTGTGTTGGGTCTTTGTTGCTACACGCGGGCCTTCTCTAGTTGAGGTGAGCGGGGGCTACTCTTTGCTGCGGTGCATGGGTTTCTCATTGCAGTGGCTTCTCTTGTTGCGGAGCATGGGCTCTAGGCAAGTGGCCTTCAGTAGGTGTGGCACACAGGTTCAGTAGTTGTGGCCCATGGGCTCTAGAGTGCAGGCTCAGTAGTTGTCGCGCATGGGCTTAGTTGCTCCGTGGCATGTGGGATCTTCCCGGACCAGGGCTTGAACCCGTGTCCCCTGCACTGGCAGGCGGACTCTTCACCACTGTGCCACCAGGGAAGCCCGCTATATCATTCTTTAATTTACAGTTTCATATTGGAATGACATTAGTATTAGAAATGCAATTCCAATTTCTTTTTAATTACTTTAATTAAAAAAAAAAAACTCCCCTGATTCAAAAGCTATTTAGTAGACTAGTTTTAAGCTATATTCTAAAGAGTGCATCAGACATATCATATATGATCACCACTTTCAACTTTTTTACAAATTAGGTGGAAAATCCAAAATTAACCTACATAAAACAATAAGAGACTGGAGGAGTGGCCAAGATGGCAGAGTTGGAAGACCCTGAGCTCACCTCCTCCCATGGGCACACCAAACTTATAACTATTTATTTACAGAGCAACAGTTGATGAGAAAGGCCAGAAGCCTACAACTAAAGATAAAAAGAAGGAACCACAATGACATGGGCAGGAGGCGTGAAGGTTTGATATAGTCAAGACCTGTACCCCCAGGTGGGTGACACACAAATGGGAGGATAATTACAACTGCAGAGGTTCTCTCCAAGGAATGAGGAGTCTGAGCCCCACATTGGGCTCCCCATCCTGAGAGTCCTGCACCAGGAAGATGAACCCCTAGAATATTTGGTTTGAAGGTCAGTGGGGCTTGCTTTGGGGAGAGACAGAGGGCTGTAAGAAATAGAGACTTCACTCTAAAATGGCACACACAAAACCCCAATGCTCTGAGACCCAGGGAAGAAGCAGTAATTTGAAAGGAGCCTGTGTCAGACCCACCTGCTGATCTTTGAGTCTCCTGGAGAGGCAGAAGGCACCTGGAGCTTACCCTGAGGACACAGACACTGGTGGCAGACATTTGGGGGAGCTTGTTCTACCATGTGGACACTGGTGCTGACAAGTGCCATTGTGGAGTCCTCCCTCCTCTAGCTTGTTAGCTCTGAGACCTGACCCTGCCCACCAGCCTGCTGGCACCAACACTGGGACATCTCAGGCCAAGCAACTAGCCAGGGAGAGATAGAGCCCTACCTACCAGCAGGCCTGTTATCTTAAGACTCTCTGAGCCCACAGAAACCCCTGGATCCAGCCCTGTTCACCAGAGGACCCAGGACCTGACCCCACACATCAGTGTGCTGACACCAGCCCTGGGATCCTCTGGACTCTGGTCCCACCCACCAGCAGGCCAATGCAAGCCTTGGGACCCTCAGGGTCCCTGGTGCAGAGACCAGAGAACCCGATTCCACCCATCAGTGAGCAGGCACTAACCCTGGAACCTCCCCCAGCTCCACACACACACACACCCTGGCCCCCATACATCAGCAGGCGGACAGTAGATCCAGGAACACCAGCCCCACAACCACCTACCCCAGAACCTGATTCTGCCCACCAATGGGCCAGCACTAGCCCTGGGACACCCCCCCTGCCACAGGGCTCAGCAGTTAGCTGCCTCATGACCCAGGCCTGCCACCACCAGCAGCCTCCATACAAGGCAGGGCCTGGCAACCAACCAAACCAGGGGGCCAGAGGGGCCTACCAGATGACCCACAGTAGTCAGTCCACCACATCAGAAGGACTCTCATAGCCCACATAGGGGGCACCCCTGGATCTTACAGCTCTGGAGACCAGAGGGGAGTGTGCTGCTGGGCCCCATAGGACATCTACAAGGTCAGGAAACATAATCAACCTACCAAATACACAGAAATAAAAATAGCAAATCAGGCAAAATGAGGCAACAGAGGAATATGTTGCAAATAAAGGAGCAAGATAAAACCTCAGAAGAACTAAGTGACGTGGAGATAGGTAATCTACCTGATAAAGAGTTGAAGACAATGATTGTAAAGATGTTCAAAGAACTCTCGGGAGAAGACTGAATGAACAGAGCCCGAGGTTAGAAGTTTTCAACAAAGAATTAGGAAATACAAAGAAGAACTGAACAGAGACAAAGAATACAATCAATGAAACAAAAAATACACTAGAAGGAATCAACGGTAACTTAGATGATACAAAGGAATGGATCAGTGAGCTAGAAGACAGAGTAGTGGAAATCACTGAAGCTAAACAGAAAAAAGAATAAAAAGAAATGAGGACAGCTTAAGAGATCTCTGGGATAACATCAAGTGTACTAACGCCACATTATAGGGTTCCCAGAGGGAGAAGACAGAGAGAAAGGGGTAGAGAACATATCTGAAGACATAGTAAATGAAAATTTCCCTGACCTGGGAAAGAAAGCAGACATCCAAGCACAGGAAGCCCAGGGAGTCCCAAGCAGGATCAACCCAAAAAGGACCACACCAAGACATATCCTAATTAAAATGGCAAAAATCAAAGATAAAGAGAGAATATTAAAAGCAGCAAGGGAAAAGAAACAAGGGAGCTCCCATAAGACTATCAGCTGACTCTTCAGCAGAAACTGCAGGCTACAAGGGAGTGGCACGATATATTTAAAGTGATGAAAGGGAAGAACCTACAACCAAGAATAATCTACCTGGCAAGGCTTTCATTCAGATTTGATGAAGAAAGCAAAAGCTTTACAGATAAGCAAAAGCTAAAAGAGTTCAGCATCACCAAACCAGCTTTACAAAAAGTGTTAAAGGAATTACTCTAAGTGAAAAAGAAAAGGCCACAACTAGAAACATGAAAAAAAATCAAAGGAAAAAAATCTCACTGGTAGAGGCAAATATACAGTAAACGTAGTAAATCAACCACCTACAAAGCTAGTAGGAAGGTCAAAAGACAAAAGTAATAAAATCGTGTATATCCACAATAAGTAGTTAAGGGATACCCAAAACAATTAGATGTAAAACATATTGTCAGAAACAGTAAACGTGCTGTGAGGGAAGTAAAAATGCATCATATAGGTAGATAGATAGATAATATAGATCAACAGATAGCTATATATAGACCTCATGATAACCACACACCAAAAATCTGTAATAGACACACGAAGAAGAGAAAGGAATCCAACAAACAAAACAAAATAGAAACAGAGTTATAGATACAGAGAACAAACAAGTGGTTACCAAGGGGAGGGGGATGTGGGAGGAAATAAATAGCTGAGGGAGATTAGAGATACAAAATAATGAGTCCAGGGGTATGAAGTGTACAGTGTGGGGAATATAGTTAATAACTATGTAACATCTTTGCATGGTGACA
This sequence comes from Neophocaena asiaeorientalis asiaeorientalis, assembly GCF_003031525.2. Lineage (NCBI taxonomy): Eukaryota > Metazoa > Chordata > Mammalia > Artiodactyla > Phocoenidae > Neophocaena > Neophocaena asiaeorientalis. The sequence goes on from NW_020175821.1 coordinate 9,411,891, forward strand.
GATCGTAACTCATGCTGATCAGTTTGAAGTGTAGAGATATATTGAATTGCTATGTTGTGTAACAGGAAACAACACAGTGTTGTAGGTCAATTATACTTCAAAAATAAACAAACTCAAGAGTAAGGGGCATTGGAGAAAGGCAGTCAAAAAGTCAAAACTTCCAGTCATAAGATAAATAAGTACTGGGGATATTATGTACAACACGATAAATATAATTAACACTGCTGTATGTTATATATGAAAATTGTTAAGAGACTAAATCCTGAGCTCTCATCACAGGAAAAAAATTCTTTTTTCTATTTCTTTAACATTGCCTAGATGTTCACTAAACTCCTTGTGATAATTTCATGATTTATGTAAATCATTATGCTGTACACCTTAAACTTATACAGTGTTCTATGTCAGTTATAATCTCAGTGAACCTGGAAGGAAAAGAAAAAAAAACCAATAAGAGACCAACGTCACTTCAAAAATAGCAAGCGACTTAACAGAAGCAAATGTAGAAGCTTTGAGAGCAAATCAAGAAATTCACAATAACCAGTTGTGGCCTATTATTTGTAGCATCATTTCATCACTGGAAAACACCAAAAGGAGTAGATTATTAAAATCCTTTCTGGGGACTTCCCTGGTGGTCCAGTGGTCAAGAATCCGCCTGCCAATGCAGGGGACACAGGTTCGATCCCTGGTCGGGGAACGAAGATCCCACGTGCCGTGGGGCAACTAAGCCCACACGCTGCAACTAAGACCCGATGCAGCCAAAAATAAATAAATAAATATTTTAAAAAGAAGGCTTTCTGACCCAATGAGCCAATAATGATCTGTAATTATAATAAAGCTAACATTTTCTAATGTGTTAGGAAGCATTTTTCGTTGACGTTATTTCATTTGATACTCAAAACAACCTTGTGAATTTGATACTCCTAGCAAATGCAGTCGGGGGAGTAAGAACATGGTGCAAAATCAGAATTTCTCTGGCTCTACCAATTTGGGGGCTTCCCTCCCCCTACACACCGATTTCTCCAGATCATTCCAGGAAGCACGTGAACGCATGGATCCAATCTTCCTCATCCCTCATCAACACTGCTGTCCTCACTTCTCTGGCTGCTGAAGGTGTCTCTGGACGCTGCTAGAATTGTCACCTGGTTGCTGCGGCTAAGGTACCAGGTGCGTTGCTTAGGCACTACTGCCTACCTTCCCCACCTCCCCTCTCCTCTCTGGGATGAGGTCAAATCCGGTTCCCTCCACTGTGTGCCCTGTCGCACCCTGCCCTGGCAGCACCTGAAGCAGGACCCCTTCACCCACAAGTGTGTCACACTCTACTATGCAGACCCTGCCTTCACTATCTTAAGGACATTTTAGTCAAATTACTCTTTAAGCTTTCACACTGCTTTCCTACTGCTCTCCTCTCTTCCTACCATCCAGACACGAGTCAGCAGAAAATCAGGAGGACACAACTTATGCTATTTTCAGTGTCCTCCCTCCCACCCCGACCCCAAAGGTCTGGAAACCTCTCCTGTGCCCCAAATCCTGCTTTCCTCTGGAGGGGCTCTGCCTGGTGACCGTCCTCTGGGCACTCGAGCAAAAGACTCATGACAGGTCTAACCATCTAATTAACCGGATATGCCCAGACCTGTCTGAATCCTGGGGAGACCGTGCTGAGGCTCAAGCCTCACGTGGTGTTTATTCTCTCCGCAATTTCTCTGGGCTAAACTGGAAACCAACAGCTTTCATCAGCCACAGGATTATTTTGGGGTTCTCCCTCCAAATGCAAAACTCAACCTTAAAACTTTAACCTAGGGGCTTCCCTGGTGGCGCAGTGGTTGAGAATCTGCCTGCTAATGCAGGGGACATGGGTTCGAGCCCTGGTCTGGGAGGATCCCACATGCTGTGGAGCAACTAGGCCCGTGAGCCACAACTACTGAGCCTGCACGTCTGGAGCCTGTGCTCCGCAAAAAGAGAGGCCGCGATAGTGAGAGGCCCGTGCACCGGGATGAAGAGTGGCCCCCACTTGCCACAGCCAGATAAAGCCCTCGCACAGAAACAAAGACCCAACACAGCAAAAATAAATTAATTAATTAATAAACTCCTACCCCCAACATCTAAAAAAAAACAAAAAAAACTTTAACCTAGGTTTCAAACAAATAAAAAACCCATATCAGAATATTTTAGGAAAAATACGTGAAACCTGGATGATCCAACTTACTGCCTCAGAGTAAGTAAAACTGTGTCACACGCTGCACGAAAATCTGAACCTCAATGTCTGAAGCCCAGCTTCCCTTGCTTGGCATGAAGTCCAGTCTTTTCTCGGGCTCTTCCTCCCCAGTTACGCCTCCAGGGGTCCCTCAAGGTTTCTGCGCTCACTCGGGGGCCTGCTGCCCCTGCTACCCTTCTGCTCTGTGCCTCTGTCACTCTGTGGCCACTGAGTTGCTAATAACTTGGGACCACGGAGGCTGGGGCTGTGCCCTGCTTCTGACTAGCAAGAAAGTTTCTGCTTCTCCTCAGACTCAAAGATATAGAGAACAGACTTGTGGCTGCCAAGGGGGAGTGGGGGAGGGATGGATTGGGAGTTTGGGATTAGCAGATGCAAACTATTATATATAGGATGGATAAACAATAAGGTCCCACTACATAGCACAGGGAACTATATTCAATATCCTCTGATAAACCATGATGGAAAAGAATATGAAAAACAATGTGTGTGTGTGTATATATATATATATATATATATGAATCACTTTGCTGTACAGAAGAAATTAATACGACATTGTGAATCAACTGTACTTCAGTAAAATAAGAATATTTGTTACCCTTGAACAGCTCTTCCACACTGCAAAACTGTTGGGCTTCTGATGACAAAGTTCTTCCTTCCCTTCATGCTAAAGCCCCTTCTCCTTAGAGGGTAAGGGCCCTCTTAGGAGGACGAGAAAATGTCTGTGCACAGACTTTTGGCCCAGGCTTGCTCTCTCACGATACTTCTCCTTCCGTTGTCCACTGTCCCTCCCTAAGGTTCAATAGCCTTCAAGGTCCCCACAAGTCCCTCTACATCTTATACATATCTGAATCCCAATTCTAGTTCAAGTTCTGTCCTGTAAGGCTCTGGGACAGATAGAAAGCATCTGGTTCAATGTAGTAGAACAATCCATGACTGGGAAAACCTGCTAAGTCCTTCCGTGAGAGGGAAGGAACTCCAGAACTTGCTATGGCAGGAGGCTGAGATGCCAGGGCACACAGAGGAACTCTAGGGTAAGTGATCAGAAAGAGGATGAAGTAAGATAAGCAGTAATAGTCATTTACCTGATACTGTAAAAGCCAGCAAGAGGGAAAGAGTGGCCCCAGGGTGGAGTTTACCGTTTTCAAAATGCACCCTCTTCCAGGAAAGCCCAGGAGGAATGAAATAAAACACACTACCTCAATATTCAGTACTTTGCTCTATCAATTTGATAAAATGCTTCTAATCCAATTACAACTAAAAGTTTGAGTCTTTTTTTTATACCCCAACCAATGATGCTATAAGCCAGAATGGTTGAGTTATGTAAATAAAGTATGCGATAAATTTTTCTTCAAAATTTAATACCTATTTATAAAATGTTTTTCTCTTTTAAGACTTTTCAGTAGCTATAACTTTTAATCGCAGTGTTAATTCTGCCGTTTCTTTGTCTTTGGAATTTCTTTAGACTGATGGATATGGCCTAGGGCCGCAGACTGCCACCCTCGCTTTAAATCTTGTGCTCTGACTCCAAGAATAGAAAAGAAACAAGTAAAAACCATTTCCAAGAAGGTGCTATCCTCAAAGCACAATTGGACATTAATTTGGGAAAAACTTCACATATGTAGAACTGGCTTGGAGTTTTAAAACATCAGATCGTGGTCATGGTCCTGGCCTTTGAAACATATTCCCTTTTAAAAAACAAAATGTGAATGAGAGAAACACCATTTATTTTATATGGAAACTGACCTCAAAATACAAATTGTTCATTAGCAGAAAATCTATTTCATATTTCATATGCTAATTCGTTATTCTTAATTTGAGATAATCGTGGAAGATATTTTAAAATTCTTTTTGTGCCTTTCACAAAAAGCAATCGAGTACAATGTGCTATCAATCACTGTTAAATATAAGAGCTTTGTTTTTAAAAACTAGATAATTTTTTCTGAATCCACAGGCTGAAACTGTATCACAAGATCTCCCAATTATTTCTTTTACTTCCTCAAGTTTGTACTTTTAGCAATAAAAGGACAGTCAACCAAATTAAATTTAGAGGTAGAATGGTCATACGACAAAGAAATGAAACACTGCAATAATCATTTATTATCAAGATAACCACTGTTCAGTATCAAAACACACCGCACATACACATTCTTTTTTACCCTGTCGTTCTTTTAAAATTCCACTCTTTCTACATTTCTTGCTCTTCGTGGTTCAGCCTATCTGCATCATCTTATACCTCCAAATCTACTCTGACCCTTCTCCATCCTTCCCTGGGCCCTGGAAGGCTGAGCTTGGAAACATCTACCCACTCCCTTTTACTCTGCCTTTTGGCTGGTTCAGTTCGAGAAAGTTTCGAGGCAGAAGACCAAAGGAGAGTGAAGCCAGGGTATTTATTCCCACAGCTCCCTCTCTGATAAGGGCCTCTACCACAAGCCACCGTTCCTGCTCTGTGGTCCTCTCCTTTAAGCTCCCCTGTTTGGGTTCACTGACCCCTGCTTCCCTTGCTCCTTCAGGCCTGGGTGTTTGTTCCCTATCAGGACACTGTCTAACCCAGGAGCCTTTCTTTTCTTTTAATTTCTTTTATTTATTTAACAACATTGTGTTAATTTCTTCTGTACAGCCAAGTGATTCAGTTATACATATGTATACATTCTTTTTCATATACATATATATATGTTCTTTTCCATTATGGTTTATTACAAGATATTGAACATAGTCCCCTGTGCTATACAGTAGGACCTTGTTGTTTATCCATTCTCTATATAATAGTTTGCATCGGCTAATTCCAAACTCTCAGTCCATCCCTCTCCCACTCCACCTCCCGCTTGGCAACCACAAGTCTGTTGTCTACATCTCTGTTTCTGCTTTGTAGATAAGTTCATTTGTGTCATATTTTAGATTCCAAACATAAGTGATATCATATGGTATTTTTCTTTCTCTTTCTGATTTACTTCACTTAATATGATAATGTCTAGGTCCATCTATGTTGCTGAAAATGGCATTATTTCATTCTTTTTTATGGCTGAGTAATATTCCATTGTATATATGTACCACATCTTCTTTATCCATTTATCTGTCGATGGACATTTAGGTTGCTAGCCATGTCTTGACTATTGTAAATAGTGCTGCTATGAACATAGGGGTGCATGTATCTTTTCAAATTATAGTTTTGTCTGGATATATGCCCAGGAGTAGGATTGCTGGATCATACGGCAACTCTAGTTTTAGTTTTTTCAGGAAGCTCCATACCGTTTTCCATAGTGGCTATACCAATTTACATTCCTACCAACTGTGTAGGAGGGTCAGAAGCCTTTCTTAACTGCCTTCTCTTGGTCTCTGGATACTGCTCCCTGACTTGTCCTGCTTGGGTGCTGCTTTTATATATAATCCTGCTTCCCTGACTTGTCCTTCTTGGGTGCTGCTTTTATAGCTCTCTAGCAACCTACATATCCCTTTGTAATAATGCTCTAGTCTCAATACTGAACTTCTTGCTTCATTAAAGGACATGGGGAAGACACAGAAAATTGTGGTTCAGCTATAATCCTACACCCCCCAACACACATACACACACACAACCCCTCTAGGTGGGGTATTTATTTTTTTCTTTAAAATGTAGTTCAGTAACTCTTTAAAAATCATAAAAGTGACACATTTACCACAACCAGTGAAACAATGTAAAAATATGTAAAGAAAAGAAGTTAATGCTCTTCCCCAGTGATTTTGTTTTTTTGTTTGTTTGGGGGGTTTTTTTGGATCCTTCCCCTTCACCTTATTCCCCACCTTCACCCTGTCTAGCCCTAGATAAAGCATGTGAACAGCCTGGCCTGTCTTTCTTTACACCTGTCTCCATGATATTCAAACTTTCAAACCCATACCAAACATATATACTCATATATAGAGAGGGGTGAAACTTGTCTTTACAAAAACAGAGCATATTCTACATTATTTTGCAACTTGCTAGATAGAGATCTAGTTCCATACTTTAAATAAATAGCCTCATAATATTACGGAGACTAAATATACTCTAATCTATGTAGCCATTTCTCTACTGATTGACGCTCCATTTTTTTTCCAGCTGCTTTGACCACTATACAAAATGCCGCAGTAAACAACCTTATGCATATGTTCTTACTAGTGCATCTATTTATGTGACCTAAATTCCTAAAATAGGGTTGCTAGGTCAAAGTTACATATAGTTTCAATGACAATCTCCTTACTTTCTCAAAAGCGTGAAGCAATGTATTTCCTGTCAATTTAAGTCCTATATATGTTTTATATGGATATACTATGGTATATGCAATTTTTAATCTTTCTCTCTTAACATGAATTACAGATAATTGTCTACACACTATATACTTTCTGTAGTAATCTTAAATGGCTGGGTATAGCCATTAAAGTTGTGGAGCTTCTTTAAAATTTGGGGGGGGATTGTATCAAACCTCAATATTAATATAGGGAGAATTTCTATCTACTCCCCATAATACATGCCCAAAGACAAATCAAAGCTTTGACAACAGCATTAGATATAATAAAATCTGTTACAAATATGCCTTTCAACCCTTAATCAGTTGACATTAACTACATCTTTTGATGGGCACAAGCACTGATAACATGATTCACGATATCAAGAGGAACTATGCCTGGGGCATATGCCTCCATCACTACCTCAGTGACTTCAAAGGGGAAAGATCATGAGATTGTTGAGAAACACACTGAAGCACTGGGGATCTTCCTGAGCATGGTGAGCCCAGTTACATGGGATTTTTCTGGCATTAAAAGGGTCTATTTCAGATCAAAGGTAAAAGTGGGCCAGAAAAAACAGAAGGGAATCCCAGACCCAAGGACACTGCTATTCAGGTTAGCACAACTAGAGTCCTTCAGGCTTGAGAAAATACCACATTCCACAAAGGCTTGGGAACATTCTACAGCTGTTTCCATAAAACCAAGGTGGTGGTCAGGGTGGGGATGGGGAAGTGGGGAGAGGAGGGCCATGAGAAGACAAATCTGGCCACCATTCACTGTTAGCATATTCTCTGTTTGATCACATCACCACCAGACAAGAAATTCCTGTGCAAAGACCTTGGAAAGAAGAGTTAGGAAAATTACAAAGCCAACAGGAGGTAGACCAATAGCCTTCACGCTGTTTCCTGTGTGGATGGCAATGTTGGCTTTCACTGCTTGGCCCTGTGAGAAGGAGAAGCGGATTTTACTCTTTCCTGGGAATTACTACTTGCCCATAACACTAAAGTCTTCCAACTGGAAATGGATCTGATTACTTTTGCCAGACTTAATCTCTTACTTGAGCAGTTAATGAGTGCTTTCAATAATCTTAATCACATCACTTCAGTAAAATACCTAGACGTTATTTCCACAGGAAATAAATGTCCATAGACCATAAACGCAACCTGGTTAATAGCTAACGTGGGAGAAAGGTGGGAATTGGACTCAGATAAAGGGCTACTGTTGGGTGATGGTAAATGAATGATCCACCCTTCGTCTGGGACTGTCTGAGGCCAGTGGATGTGGGATGTGGAAGGAGGAGAAATGAATTGAAAGACAAAGGCAGCTGGAAGTAGCAAATGTCTCCCTGTGTGGACCCACCAGCTGCAGGAAGTCCCTGAAGGATCCAGAATATGATGAGGACTCGTGGCCACAGAGAAGGAGGATTAAAGGAAAAGCAGGAGACAGGAACACAAGATACAGATCAAAGATACTATCTGGAGAACTCCCTCCCTTCATGCTTTTCAAAGAGGGATGATGATAAGAGATAACGTTTGGACGTTCCTGGAGGAAGGTCCCAGCAAAAGAGAATTTATCCATGACAGAAAAAAAGGCTTCTCCTGCTCCTATTTCCCCCCTTCCAATGCCTTCTTTTGTAACATTAGAAGCACAGGCAGCCTCCCTACCAAGGAATCCATGTGATTCTAATGACCGGCTCCTAAAGTGCTATGAAGATCCCAATGGAAGGCTAGGGCCAAAGTAAAGGGAATGGTTCTGTGCAACGGTATGGAGAGGTCACGGGAAAAGGGTGACCATCTGTTGAACGTGCCCCTCAGTGAGCTTAAGGTCAGTCATCAGAGAAACTGAATGTCCTCTGTGTGCCTACCTTGAGCCAGATACGATGGAGCTTTTATAATATTGTTTTTGGGGCTTTTTTTTTAATAGAAAAAGGACAATAATAAAAAGATAATTCTAAATCGGGGCGGCGGGGGCGGGGGGAGAAAAGATTTACTGAAGCTCAATGTATTATTTAATGCACAGTTTCTGGAGGAGCGGCACACCAAGTCGTAGGATTTAGTGTGACTTCTAAAAAAACTTTCGGAATTGAGGCAGCTCTTGCATGCCCATCTCTCCAGAAGTCTCTATCTAATCGTTGCAGAGAGCTTCCTTTCAAAGTATTTTGAAGGCTCCAGCATTCACAGGGAGAAAGGATTTTCATCACTAGGATTCTATGATACATGATATAAAATCTACAATTCTCTGACTTTCCTGATGAAGCAGTTTGGTTATATTAGGAAGTAGCAAGTCTCATCAAACTAAGAGCAATACATTACAAACACAAAATGAAGAGCATTTACCACATTTTAAAAGAAACACACCCTGGATCAATGATATAGAGAAATTTATAAAATGGCAAGAGTTCAAAATAAACAGAAGCTTTTGAAATTCCTCTTTCCTAGACAGATATTTTTATCTTAAAAATTGCACATGATGTTTTCTCTAAACTTTAAGAGACTATATATCATATTACGAGCCTAGACAAAGCATTGACCATATGCTGTGAAAGGACCACTGAAAAAGAACCTATTATCTACACAATGGCATACACGACCCTAAACATCTGGCCGCGCTGGCCTGGAAAATGTAGTGAATACAAGAGTGGGCACTTTTATACACTGTCTTTTTTAGTCTTATTGATCCTACTTATAGAACCACCAAAATTATTTTCATATAAAATTTTAAATCACATGAAACATACGAGCCAAACTGGCTCTTTAGTACCTTTTGCATAAGACATGATGTTATACCAGTAACAGTAGAAACCCATACATAAAACATAACTTCAGAATAAACATTACTTCGTGTTTGTTTGGGAAATAAAATACTGTTAGAAAAAGGAAAATCTGAATCAAGTTTCTTCAAGTTAGAAGGAATTCATCCTTCTTCTAGTATTAAAAAAAAAAAGTTTTTGTCATAAAATAAGGGTGCTTATAAAAGTGATTACTAAAAAGAAAGAAAAAAAGAACCCCAAACCTCTAACAACAGACAGATGAGCAAAGACACAGCGTGCTTCTGCTCTTCTGCCTACAAATCCAAGGCACCCCAGCAGCATGAACAGCAGAATTTAGGTCAAGGGGCCAATTAGCATCAAAGGCAGCGACAAGTTACTACTTCTCTCTGCCCAGTCCTGTTTCCTTTGAGGGTACTGTATTAAGCAACCATGGAGGCAGCTTTAGAGCATTCCAAAACAAAAAATTTAAAAAGACATTTACAAAGTATTGCTTCTGGAAGCAACTACAGCCCTGACCCCATAAGTCAACACCATCCTCACCATCTCCACACTCTTGTATAGGACTCCCAGCTGTCCTGTTACAAGGTGAATTAACTAACAGGCCGAGGAATTTCGATTCATCGTTAATTAGCCAGTGTCTGAATAGCACGGGCGGACTGACAGTGTGGGGTCGCCCAGGAACACATGTAAAGCATTTTAAACCGGGACTAACCTGGAGGTGACCGGTGCTGGGGCTGAGCTGCGGTCCTCCCAGGCCCCAAGCTCTTTTCCAAAGGTTCCCCAGGCACCAACCGAGGTTGGCCCGCTCTGAGGGAGGTCGCGTTGGCTCCTTTGGTCTCCGTGACCTTTGCAGAGAGTGGTGGCTCCAAGGTGTCAGCAGAGGGTGACCCAGAGAAAGCACGGCTCTTTCTACCAAGAGAGTCATCAAGAGCGGCTTCCCTCTCAGCAGGCTGTGAAGGGGGCCGGAGGATCCTGTGATGCTGCTGAGGGCTGGGGAGCCTTGGAGAGAGAGGCAAGGGAACAGGTGACATCCATTTGTGCGCGCTGGACGGAAAGGATGAATTATTAAATACCGTGCCCAGAGCTGCCAGTGCTGGGGGTGGTGGCCTCTTCTCATCACCTCCAGGGTCCACACCGCGGGGCAGATCCAGAAACAAGGTTTTGTGGCCACTCAGAAGCAGCCCAGCTCCCCTCTTGCTGCCGGTTTCTGGGAGGGTATGGGTGGCTGTCGTCCCGAAGGGAAATCCCAGCCGTTTCCCCTCGGTGGCTTCATCTAATTTCTCGCTCTCTATCACCTTCAGGAGGACCTTGTTCACAGCCCCCTCAATGCTGGCTAGGGGACACTCCTCAGCGGATGGCTGCCATGACCTGTCCGCTCTCTGCTCCTTGCCCCAGCAGCTGACACCCCAAGCCCCAGCCTCAGCTTCCGGGAGGGTGAGCAAGTCTGCGCTGGGTATGAACTCAGCTTGGGCTGCTGGGCAAACGGCAACCCTTTCCTCACCCCCAGGATGCGTTTTAACTACTCGTTGCACCTGAGCAGACAGATCCTGGACTTTGGCCACCACTTTGGAAATAGGCTTCTTCCTGCAAGTCCGTTCAGCAGCCTTCTCTGTCCGGCCCCCCTGTGCCTCTGGATGTTTCTCGGGCTCCTTGTGACTTTCGGTCGAACCTGTTTGCAGATGCGCCAGCCTGCGAGGGCCCCTCTGTGGCCCCCCGGCACCATCATCTCCTGGCTCTGTGGAGCTGCATTCAGGGGGCAGCCCGCCTCTTCCATGCCCCGCAACCTCAGAAGCCTTCTTGAAGCTCCTCAAGGCGGAGTCAGCATCCAGTGTCCTGGGGATCTCTGGGGTGCAGCTCCCTCTCCTCTGTAGGGAAGAGGTAAGTGCTCCATTTGGAAGCAAGTTGCCTCTCTCCTCTAGGAGCCAAAGATGAGGCCTTGTTTGAGAAAGAGCAAGGGCGTTGCTGGAACAGATCTGGTCCTTCCCCATCAGAGGGGGCAATCCCTGGCCCCCATGCCCCTTTCGTCTTGTCCTCTTCTGCAGGGAGTTTTGAGAGAGCCCCTCAAGGCTCTCTCTCCTTCCACCAAACCTCCGGGCCTTTTTGTTCCCGTGGGAGCTCCTCTTATTGAGAGAGCCCACGGGGGGCTCCCCCAGCCAGTGGCCACCACTCTGGAAACAGTCGTCCTCGGAGGCCAGGCTCACAGAGAGCTCCGGCAGCTTCCCCTCCTGGTTCCCCATCGTAATGCCCAGGATGTGGTCTGAGCTCAGCAGATTGGCCAGCAGTCTCTCCCTCTCGGCCGTGAGTTTGTACAGCTCAGTTAGAATGTCTTTCGTGGGAGTTGGCTTGAAAAATATGTCGCCTGGATGTTCGGTCGGCTGCCGGCTGAGGCTGTTGATGTCGGACCCCGCCCTGACTTGGTAGCAGTTATGAAACGCTTTACTGGATCTGTCTAGAGTTATGGTGCCCTTGTATGAAAATCCTCTGACTTCCCCCCTCGGAAGATAGAAGCTGATGTAGCAGAGTTCGGTAATGGGCTTACGCAATTGGAGGGTGCAGTGAGTGCCTTCCATTATGCCTACCTAATTATTCATGCCTCGGAGATGCTGGTCTGTGGTTAGGCTTCCCAGGCTCCGGTGGTGGGCCATGTGATGGTGGCTAAGCAGGGAAAACATCTGACAGTCATCTCCAGCAACGAGACGGCCTGTTAGAGGAACAGGGGAAGAAAGAAGCTAGTCTGACGGAGTGCATGAATCACGCAGCGACATAAATCAAAGCATAACTGGACTTATCCTTCCTCTCTGGCTGACCTCAAGCAACTCAAGGCAACAGCCAGGCGGCTGATCGCAACCTCCTCCCCACTCTCAGCTCACCCTTGACTAGCAAAGCTTTGATACAGCTGAGAATGGGAGAGTGCTCTCATTTTAGCCCCAAGACAAAAGTCCCTTCTCCCCACATGGGAACTTGATGTATACCCTAAGCAGGGTCTCTTGACTTCTCAAGGCTTCAGTTTAGGTTCTTCTATAAAACAGAGCTAACATACCTCCCAGAAATCCTGAGGAAAGGGGACTTTGAGGTCCTTAGAAAACATTACTCTCCAAGAAGTACCTTCTAAGATTTGACATTAATTATCTATTTCACTTAAAGCAGTGGGGGAGGGGGGAAGATAATAGGTCACAAATTTTGAGTCTCTTCTGGACACAATTCATATATTTTGCCAAAAGAGTGAAAAGTGAAAATTTAAAGAAGTAACCCAGAAGCCTTAATCAAGTTTTTTGTTTGTTTTCCTAGTTCTTGCCTATCTGAAGCCAAATGGAATGGCAGAGAAAAAGGAAAAATCTGTAAGCCACTGCTGGTCCTGTATGGATTTCCAATGTCTTCGCCATCAAAGTGGCTGAAGTGTCACATGGGCAGTGAAGGTGTCTGCCCCCTCGTATGATGTGAAGTATCCCAGGGCTGTCTCTGTGGCTAACATCCCTCCACACAGTCATGAGCTTAGAATGCTATATTATGATACTTCATTTCTTAAATGAAGGCATTGCCCAGTCTTCAATATTTCCAAGATTAAAAGAAATTCCCTGGGAAGGGTAACACAATAACCATGTATTAACCATTGATTTCTTCAGTGATATCTCAGGTCTTTCCTAAATGGGTCTAAATAGTAAAAAGCTACATAAAAGAACATTTTGAGTGAAGGAAGAGAGGAAGAACTTCCTTCTTTCTCTCTTTTCAATAGAAACTTCTTTTCAATAGAAACTTCTTTTCAATAGAAACTCTTTTCAATAGAAACTTCTTAACGAAGACAGATGAAGATAAAAGTAATAGAAGGTAAAAAGAAAAACATGCAAAAATCTGGTCAACCCAGAAGTTCCAGGAGGACTCAGGGTACTCACAGGAAGGGTTAGAAGGGCATGAAGAGAGGAAGCATAGAGGAGATGGGAGGCCAACAGAGGCCTTGCCTCTTTCACAATTTTCTGTGGGATTGTTCTCATTCAACTAGCCTATCTCTAAAAACTTTTCTAAAATGCTCCTTCCTTGCCTCTCCTAAAGACACACATGTATATAGATACCTAATACTTATTGGTACAAACTCTGAATATATCCAAGAACTCACTTTGGAGGTGGTTTTTTATTGGGGGTGGTTTTATAACAACCAGTTATAAAAGCAATTGCACAGCTGCCAATATCCACTGTTCATGATGCCAAGCAACACCAGTTCAATTTAGGGATTGTCAGAAAAGCTGAAGTGAAGCTGCAGAAGTGCTATTTTAAGTTGCAGAAAAATGGGAGAGGCCTAGTTTTGCCTTCAAGCATCATTCTCTAGTTTTTCTTATTTCTCAATTTCCCTGGATTAGGAGAAGTACGTGATATGGGAGAAGGGGAAGAGTTAAAGTTTTTTATAATCTGTCCAAAGTAGCAGCACAAAGTTGATGCCACGATTTCAGCTGAAAACATGACTGCTTATTCTAAAAGCTTATTCCCTAAGAGAGGGAATTTTTAATGTATTGAACATATACATGCGCACACTTTTATTTTGTTATCTCATTTAATAAATACATCTCCCTGTTACAGATGAAGAGATCTAAATTCAGAGACATCAAGGATCTGGTCTAAGGTCATATGGCTCAGAAGAAGCAAGGATAAAAACCCAGGTCTGGGGCTTCCCTGGTGGCGCAGTGGTTGAGAGTCCGCCTGCCGATGCAGGGGACACAGGTTCGTGCCCCGGTCCGGGAAGATCCCACATGCCGTGGAGTGGCTGGGCCCGTGAGCCATGGCCGCTGAGCCTGTGCGTCCGGAGCCTGTGCTCCGCAACGGGAGGGGCCACAGCAGTGAGAGGCCCGCGTACCGCAAAAACAAACAAACAAACAAACAAACAAACAAAAAAACCCAGGTCTGTCTCATTTCATGGCGTTGTAGGTAAAGTGGCTCCTCATCTACTGCCTTCTACTGATGAACTAGTTTTCCAAGAAATCTGAACAGAAGAGTTCTTTTATTTTGCTAGCTTGGTGTTACTCACATTGTTTCTTCAAATATGTCTCACATCTTGCTACTTTTACCACTCATTGGTTAGTTTCGGCACCTCTGATCAGACAAAATGCTTTTCTCTAAGGCTGTCCCCTTAAACGACATAATCTAGGGTCAGGGCACCAGAAATTCATCACATCTGTACCTGTCAAGCAGAACTCAATGAAAATTCCAATACAGAAAGTAAAGAGGAGACTCATATGAAGGCTATATCTTTTGTGAAGATTATAGACATATAGTGCTCTACTATAGGGTTAACTACTTTTTTCTCCTTGTCTTTTTAAGTCTTGATTATATACATGGAGAAAATGTCATGGTTAGTATTAGGTATGTTAGTCATGGTTGGGAAACTAAAGCCAAAGTTTAGGAAATTATGAGATTGGATTTTACAGCAATAAAGCCACAATTCAAGGCATGAAACTACTATTAAGAATAAACCACTTCACTGTATTGCATCTTCCACACATAAACTTTAATACAAAATGCTCTTTCTGGTGCCATGTCTGGGACCAGGGAGGGGCAGAAGTGAGAGAGAGAAAAAAAAACAGGGGTTTGCCCCATGCTCTTAGGACCGGGGACCAGAAGTGTGGTAAGAGACTGTACCGAACACAGGCTAAGGAGCTTGAACATCCCAGGAGCCAAGAGGAATCACTGAAGAATCCTAGGCAAGGCACGCTGTTTATTTTGATTTGTATTATAGAGAGATCACTCCAGAAGTAATGTAGAGACTAGACCAACAGGGGATAAGACTAGGTTATAGGTCACTAAAAGACCCTTTCAGTATTTCAGAAAGAATTGTTAATAGTCAGAACCAGGGCAGTGGTAATGTGGATGGAGAAGAGAAAATCAATTTAAGAAGACAGAACTGATAGGACCTAGTGATTAATTGGATATGTGTAGTAGAAAAGAGTTTATTTCCATGATTTTAGATAGGTGATTGGGTAGAAATATGGTGCCATTCACAAAGATAAGAAATGCAAGAAGGCTTTGGGGGAAGATGATTAATTCAGTTTTGGAAATTTTGAATTTTAACATTCAAGCACACGTGCACGAAACTGCTAGATGCAACATGGTAGGGCTTAGGAAGGAGATATAGACTAGAGTTACACATTTAGGAGTAACCATATAATATATAAGGAGTTCTAAGTAAGATAAAGTGAACACATTCCATCCTGTCTCAATCACTGAATACAGCTTAAAAACCTATGCAGAATGCATGGAGCAGTTATTTGAGTACTCTGAAAAGTAAATAGTAGCAAGCCACTTGGAAAAAAGGACCAAACTTTGAAGTGTCACCCAACAATAAAGCAGTTAAATTTGCCCATTTTCTCTCCAGTAGTCCCCTAGCCTGGACTCAAATTATCCTGAAAGATGGAAGTGAGTATCAGCACAAACAGAGAAAGTTCTAGGGGAAAACTTCTAGTTCAGAATCAGAAGTAGAAAAGACATCTCCTGCCAGTGACGGCAGCAGAAGTAGGAGCCTGTTGGCAACTAAAACTCTAAGAGATGAGAATGTTCCTCTTTGATCAGAGGAACTGTAGTCCCAATACAGTGGGGCAAACCCTGTTCCTTTTTTTCTCTTTTTGTCCTGCCCCTCCTTGGCCCCAGATGTCAGCACAGTTGCAGGAAGTTTGAAGCAGAGGTGGATAAATAAAGTCTCAGATTTATGGCTAGAGGACTGAAGACCCCTAGAGAGCCCCAAAATATGCAAAGCTTAGTAAGTGACCCAATCAGTTGTTTATCAACTCCTGAATTCACCCCCAAGCTGTGTATGTGTGGACCTGATCCTAAGCAGCATTCGAAAGACTTTGAAAAAAAAACTAACAGATGGACCTTAGGACTAAGAGATAGACCTCCTACAGTGGCAACTGGGTGGCACGTGAATGTGACAGCTCCAAAGAACCCCGCAAAAGCTTTGAAAATGGAACTGATATTAAAACCACAACAAACAGAAGGCTCATCAGAACTTTCAGCCTGAACTAAACCAAGTTGGCTGCCTGAAAAAAGGGAAAACGAGACTCAGAGTTTATAATACTCAAAATGTTCAGAATACAACCCAAAACTACTCAGCAATACAAAGAACCAGGATAATCTCAGCCCCCCTGGGAAAATTAATCAACAGATGGCACTCTGAGATGACACAGATGCTGAATTATCTGACAAAGACTTAGAGCAGCTGTAACAGAAGTGCTCCAGCAAGTAAGAGTTAACACTCTTGAAATGAGTGGAAAGAGAGAAATTCTCAGCAAAGAAACTGAAGATATCAAAGAGAATCAAATGGAAATTTTAGAACTTAAAAATATAGTAATGAAATGAAAAAACTTATTAGATAGACTCAATAGCAGAATGGAGATGAAGAGGAAAGAGTCAGTGAACCTGAACATAGATCAATAGAAATTACCCAATCTGAACAACAGGGAGAGAGAAGACTGATAAAGTGAATAATCAGAGTCCCAAGGACCCATGCTACAAAAAAAATGACTACCATTTATCTCACCAGAGTCCTAGAAGGAGAAGAGAAAGAGCCTAGTACAGAAAATATATTTGAAAAAAATAATCATTGAAAACTCCCCAAATTTGGCGAAACACATAAACCTACAGATTTAAGAAGCTCAGTGAGCCCCAAGCAGAATATAGCCAAATCAGTTTATACCCAGACCCGACATTCAAACTGCTGGAACCTAAAGACAAAGAAAAAAAATCTTGAAACAGCCAGAGAAAAATGATGCATTGCTTATAGAGAAATGACTTAAGTGACTGCAGATTTCTCATCAGAAACCATCAGGGCCAAAAGGAAGTGGAACATTTTTAAAGTGCTGAGGAAAAAAAGACCTGTCAACCCAGAATTTTATACCCAGTGAAAATATTCTTCAAGAATGAAGATGAAATAAAGATGAAGGAGAAGTAAGAGAATTAGTTGCTGACAGACCTGCTCTAAAAGAGTTGCTAAAGGAAACTCTTCAGACAGAAGAAAAATGTTACCAGAAAGAAACTTGTAACATCAAGAATGAAGAAAGAGTAATAGAAATGGTAAACATCTGTGTAAATATAATATTGTTCTTGAGTTCTTTAAAAGATGTTTGACAGTTGAAAGCAAAAACATATATCGTTCAGTGGGGTTGCAACGTATGTACATATAATATACAAGACAACTACAACATAAGAGAGTGGTTACCAGGACCTCCATGGTATGAAGTAAAATAGTATTTTAATTCTAAGTACACTGTAAAGAGTTCAGCATGTATATTGTAATCCCTAGAGAAAACATTTTTAAAAATATACAAAGATATAATCAAAAATACAACTGGTATATTAAAACAGAATAATATTAAATGTTCAAATAACTAAAAATAAAAGGAGAAAAAGGAAATGAAAGAGAGGAACAAAAAAAGGCAACAAACAAAAGTAAAAACAAATGGAAAAAATTGGAAAACCTAAATCTAAACATGTCAACAATTACATTAAATGTAGATGGTCTAAACACAACATTAAAAGACAAAGATTATCAGAATGCAAACAATACGGAGTTAAAGTTACTGAGTTGGATGAAGTTACTCAAGAAGAGTATGCAGCCTGAGGAAAGCAAAGGTTACAGAGTACAGTACTGGATATTCAAGGATATAGTATAGATATTCAAGGAATAAATGGAGGAAAGAGAGACTTCAAAAGAAGCTGAGAAAGAAAAAGGTAGTAAAATAATTCCCCATATTTTGTATCTAAAGAAATTAAGGTTAAATAGTTTAATTTCTTACTATGTTTTTATTATAAGTCTGTAAACCCTAGACCTAAAATCTTTCAGTGTAGTCAAACTGAGGCCATGGTTCAGCAGTTCATGTTAGATTAAACCATAGGTCTTCCATAATACTAGCAAGCCTTTCTTCCTCCCTCCCCTGAGAGTAACAGGAGTCACATACACAGTTATATCCTTAAAGTCTTAGCTTCAGTCTTATCCATCAACCCTTCTTAAAGACCTGTTACATTTTCCTTCTATAATTTTCTTTGCTACATTTTCTTTGGCAGAGAAATACTGAAAAAATAGTGAAAGTCACAACCATGGTATCATACCATGATGAAGACCATGTCAACTAGGGATCAAACCATAGGGTATAAAAGATGAAAAGTGTGACTTTGGGGTCATAGATATTAACATCAGCCATGTGGTTTGTGGCAAGATACTTGGCAAAAATAAGTCCCCATGAATTGTAAAAGAAAAGTGTTCCATTCCTAGAATCTTGAAATTTTTTTTTAAATGTCACAGAGGTTTCTCTGCTTCCAAGATGAAATACGATTCTACCAGGTTCTGGGGGTCCAAATCCAGATGCAAATGTTCATGCCATGTGTTCATAATTTCTGAGTTTCCAATGATCATATAAACAAATATAGAAGGTACTCCTAGTATCTCTTTCACTGGGCCTTATCATTTAACAAAAAATTTCAAGCAAAAACATTATCTGCAGTGGAAGGTAGGAATTGAGAATTGTAGTTTAATTATAAGGTAGTGTCAGTTGAAAAGAACAAGTTTCTCCTTTGAATGCACAAGAATACAGGTTTTGAAACACGAGTGACACAAAGACAGTCCAACTGGCTCGAATTTGGCAACCACGGTGCATCTTAGAGGAAACTTATGGAAAATAAAAAATTTCATGTTTTCTGGTCCTAGGATGAGTTTTAGAATCATTTGACCAACAAATTTAAGACAGATTACTGCAAACATTTTCAAACTTATTTCCCCATTCTCTTCCACAGTTTGAAATTATTTTTATCAAAATAACTCATTGTGAACATCCTCCACTGTCATCAAGGAATAATTATAGCACTGCCTCTGGAGCATGGAATAACTATCCATGGTTCTTCCCAAATCTCCCTCTCTCAACCAAAGACAGATTGTCAGAATTCAGCCATCAGTCTAGCACCCTGGCCAGTGTCTGTATCTGTATAAACATACCTCATGTACTTTCGTCCTTCAAATTTCAGCTCCTTTGTGATATGAGAAATTTAATCTCTAAGTTTCCAATGACTAACTCAAAATACTACTTGTTGATACCTACTAGATGACCAAGAAACTATAAAACTCCTCCTCTTTGAAGAAGTCTGCCCTGAGCAAATGAACTTCAACCTCAGCAGTCCAGTGTGCTCCACATCAAAAGAAGGCTTCAGAGAAGGGCAAACACTTCTCTGTGACAATCCACTAGCAAGTCAGACTGTGGTACAGTGCTGAATCATTGCACATATTTTCCATCTAAGAAACCAGAGGAAAAAGAACTGTAAGTCTTAGGAGGAAAAAAAGAAAAGCAAAATAACAAGGAAAGCACTATGGAGTGGGGTTAAATATAATTCTATGCTGAGTTCACAGGACTATTTCAAGCAGCACTGCCTCACTCTGCTTTGACTAAAATGCAGCAGCTCTGCGGGTGCCACATACTAAATTAGACATCTTAATTTGCTCTACCAAGTGACCTTCTCTGGTTGTGCTCAGTGTCAAAGCACTTTGCTTCCTGGGAAGTCTTCAGGTCTTTCATTTCCTCTTGCAAACTCCAGACAGACATTCTCTCCAAGACAACACTGCTGGGGTGATTTCTCCTCCGGCTCTTTTTCCGGTAAGCAAGCACATGATTTTACTCTACCCCAGATGGAAAGACCTGTTGTGTCTCACCATAATAGGAAATTATTGTCTTCAGCAGATGGTATTCAATGCTCATAACATATTTCACCAATGCCTAAAACAAGATCCGAGAATTTGCTGCAGTCATTCTATCTGCTTACTATAGATTTCCTAATTGATTCTGGACCTAAAAGGCCAAGGCAAAGCTTTTTTGCTCAGCCATTGGCACGGCCATGCCCTGGGACTCCATCTGAGCCCAATACCGCTAAGATAGATTATCTATAACTTCCATTATTTAACGGGAAACTGTCCATCTGTCCATTCAGATTCACACTCTACCCTTCTGCGCATCACTAAGCTCTAGGAGACTGACTATTTTGGACTCAGTCAAGATCAACAAGCTCCCCTGCACTCTGGTTTTTACTGGGTTTAGCCACTGGAAAACACTAGCAGCAGATCAGAAGGTAGAATGGGAAAAGGGTCAGGATATTTACTCCCCGGCTCCCTCCCTCCTAGGCTATGGTTTTGCAACAGGTGTGTCCTCTACTAATGAAGACCACAGCTTCTCTTGGGGAGCCCTCTTCCAGCTACAGTTACTTCTTCTGGGTACCAGTTACTGCTCCTTCCCATTGCTCATTCAGGCCTAGGTAGCTTTGAATTCTGCCTCTTACGTGTGATTTTGGACACATTAGTGCCAGCCTGTCTTCCTCCCACGCACCCTAGGATAGAGTGCAGTGTTACTGTTCTTCAGATAGAAGATATGAACACAAACGTAGATCTGCAATAGCTTTCTAGCTCTTCTCCCTCTGAAGGA
Organism: Neophocaena asiaeorientalis asiaeorientalis; assembly: GCF_003031525.2. Classification (NCBI taxonomy): domain Eukaryota; kingdom Metazoa; phylum Chordata; class Mammalia; order Artiodactyla; family Phocoenidae; genus Neophocaena; species Neophocaena asiaeorientalis. The sequence goes on from NW_020175821.1 coordinate 9,432,550, forward strand.
TTTTTTTCTCCAAAGAATCTAAACACTGCGGGGTAGGAGTACAGAAGTGATAACTAAATTACTATAATACAAAGCAGAAAGAGACCCATTCAATAGACATCAAACAAAAATTCAGAGGTCAAAGAAAGGACAGAGTATATCATATTTGTAGGATCAGGAAATCCTTCAGGAAAAGCATTTGAAATTGCCCCTCACTAAAGGGTAAGATTTCAACAGGTAGAGATTAAGAAAAGGGAATTCCAGGGCTTCCCTGGTGGTGCAGTGGTTGAGAGTCCGCCTTGCCGATGCAGGGGACACGGGTTCGTGCCCCGGTCCGGGAAGATCCCACATGCCGTGGAGTGGCTGGGCCCGTGAGCCATGGCCGCTGAGCCTGCACGTCCAGAGCCTGTGCTCTGCAAGGGGAGAGGCCGCAACAGTGAGAGGCCCATGTACCGCAAAAAAAAAAAAGAAAAGGGAATTCCAAGAGGAGGAGCATTATACAAGACTGGGAAATTTGCTAAGGGAAATGTGCTAAATTTGTACAAGGGAAAAAATTACTCTTCGCCTGTTTTTTAGACACGTGTCAGGAGAAATAAGATAAAGTAATGTCACGTTGTAAAAAAAATTTGAATCCAGGTTGGTGGGAAATTCATGCTTACTTCACAGAAAAACAGGAAACCATTGATGGGTTTTGATCAGGAAAGTAATATGTTCACAACTAAACTTAAGGAAGATGGATTTAGCAGTAATATCAGAACAGAATGGAGTAGAAAGAGATCAGAAAGAGCATCAATGAGGAACTCAGGAAAACAGAAAATTCTGCAAAGAGATTGAAAAAGAAACAAATTCGAAGGGGAGATTAGAGGAACAGTTTGAGACAGGAATTTTAGCAAAGCAATAGAACACCAAAATATATTGCAAAGAGCAAGAGAAAAGGCAGACAGTTAAGAGAAGGTAATGAGTAATAACCTATACTGGTATCAAGGCTTTGACTTTGCTATTAATTTTGTCTTGTTTTTCAAGACAAAGGAAACCTAAGCATGTTTTTATGCTGAGAAGAAGTAGTGAAGAAGGAGATATTGATGATACACGTGAAAGATGGGATAAAATATGGGACAATAGATAAAGGAAGGCCCCAAAGGATGAAGACATGGGCTCAAGATCAAATGAGGAGGGTCAGCGTTGCCAAGGAGAGTTGTTGCATGGTCAAAGACTAGGGTTAGATAAAGAGAAGAAGACAATTATAAGCAGAAAGTAGTGAAATTGAGAGAGTTTACATATTACCACAATGATTTTTGTTTTCTTCATAAAGACTATTATTTTATGATTTTCTTTGTATTCCTACAATGTCACATGAAGGAAGCAAAATACTGCAGAAGCAAAATTTCTGCCTTTAAAACTCTGATGTGACTATGAGTCAAAAGCACTCCAAGCTGGGCCTTATTATAACATACTGGCAAATCGCTAAAATAATTAAATAGAGGCAAAGTTTGGTCGATAGAATTATTTTGGTCAATAAATTTCTAGCCAAAGTCACAGCTGGTTATCAAAGAATAAGAAAAATGGCTCCTTTTTGCATTTGTTTGTTTTTTTGACCCCTAAACCAACCCACTCCTATACCCAGATATACTACAAGGTATGAGCATTGACGATTCCCCCAAAGACTTCAGAGAATCCTTTCTTCACCTCTCCCTTATGTCTTCCAAACTTCACTACATAAAGATAAACAAACATCAGCTTACCACATGATCTCCATGAGAATATAAGATATTGAGATCCTCAACGCATCTCTGGGCTCATGTCACTATCGGGTTTATATCATAATCTATGGGAGATATAGGAGTATACAGAGAGAAAAAACCCCTTCCTCATGATTATAAAAAAGAATCTGTACATATGAGATTCTTACTCATTGAATGCTTAAGGTTCAAAGGTCAGTGTTTGACTGCACAGCATCCCTCAAAAATGGGCTTGGTACATTCTTGGTAAGACAGATAGCTTCCTTTTCAAAAATTAGGAGTGTGTTTTTAAATATGTGAACCCAGTTTGTGGAGTTTCCTTTTATGAGAACTTTAGATCAGGAACAATCATCGCATATGTTAAGTTGAATCTGCATTTCCAAATTAAGGACTCTGCTCTTGAACAATGACTTTCCAATTATGCAGAATAAGGGATTTAAATAGGCTTTTACATTTTATAGAGGAGTAAGGACCCAGGCAGGGTGCTTTGAGGGCACTCTCTTGTTTAAAGATCCATCACAGAGCACAGCCCTCATGAAAGAAGGGAGGAGCATGGTGACTCTAAGAGATGAAGCTACTCTGCTGTTTCCCTTTCCCCTATAGTCCCTCTGTTGGGGGAAAAAAAAAAAAAACTTAACTGTCTCACATTATGTGTTCTAATTTTATAAAATGCCCCAAATACTTTCATACATCACCATAATACAAGATTTGTATAAAACTTCCACAAGAGAAGTTGTGTGGCTCCGACTTCCGTTTGAGACATACAAACACTCTCTAAGGCTGGTATGACAGATGTTGTCATTGTCACTTACAGAGAGGCTAAAGGAGACCAGAAAATTCCAAGTGGCTTGCCCCTGGTCACACAGCTACTGATCAACAGAAGTGGGACTCAAATCCAGGTTTCTGGATTCCTAGTTTGGTGCTCTTTCTACTACACTACTAGAGCTGAAAACCATTAAAAAAAAAAAAAAAAAGACTAAAGAAACAAAATGCCATAAAAAATTTATCGTTGGATAGAATTTTAAATGCATTGTAGTACTACATAGAATGAAGCAAGTGGGCTCAAAGCCACTCTTGGGTAAGGGTTTCTCATGCAAAGATGATCTTTAGAAGAATTCTATGTCTCATTAAATATTCAGAACCCTACAGAGGAGTATAATTTATAGGCAATGGTTTCATAAGATGCATCTGCTTCCTTTCTGTGTTGTTGCTTTTGTTGAGAAAGACACGTTGGTATCAAAGTTTTTTTTGTTTTTTTTTTTTTTTTTGCAGTACGCGGGCCTCTCACTGATGTGGCATCTCCCGTTCCGGAGCACAGGCTCCAAACGCGCAGGCTCAGCGGCCATGGCTCACGGGCCCAGCCGTTCCGCGGCACGTGGGATCTTTCCGGACCGGGGCACGAACATGTGTCCCTGCATCGGCAGGCGGACTCAACCACTGCGCCACCAGGGAAGCCCGGTATCAAAGTTTCACAAATCCTAATGCTTACCATGGGAATCAAGGAAGGCCCTTATTCATCTTAATCTAGTATCATTTCATAAAATCTGCCATGAGTTAGTTATTTTGAGATGACTTTTGCATCATACCAGTAATTCTCTATGTAGCAATGTTTAAACAAAAGGCTCTCCCAAGAAAGGGACAGGGTAACCCAGCACTGCATTCCAACCCAGTGTTTATGTCTGTTTCAGCAAAGACAGCTGGCATCATCACTGCTGTCTGGCAAGCTCATTTTCCTTAGTTGACTAATGAAGAAGCAGGAAGATAACACTTTGCGGACAGGCAGTAAAAATCCACAAAAATTAAAAATAGAGGTGTGGGGCTTCCCTGGTGGCGCAGTGGTTGAGAGTCCGCCTGCCGATGCAGGGGACACGGGTTCGTGCCCTGGTCCGGGAAGATCCCACATGCCGCGGAGCGGCTGGGCCCGTGAGCCATGGCCGCTGAGCCTGCGCGTCCGGAGCCTGTGCTCCGCAACGGGAGAGGCCACAACAGTGAGAGGCCCGCGTACCGCAAAAAAAAAAAAAAAAAAAAAAAAAAAAAATAGAGGTGTGGTAATAAGATAGGTAGATTCATACTCAGTTGAGAAGGAGGAAGAAAAGGAAGGGGAGGAGGAGGAAGATGAGATAAGCCAACATTTCATGAGCTCTTACCCAATGCTAGGCCCTAGTTAAGTGCTTCTATGCCTCATTCATTTAATTCTCACAGATCTATGAGATCGAGTACTAACAATACTCCCTCTATACCCATGAGAACCACGTAAGCTTAAGTAACTAACCCAAAGTCTCAGGAATTGAAAATTGAATCCAAGCCTGAATGTCTTAAAGGTTTGCATGTAGAAGTTACAAAATATTGCATATTCCAAAACTTCATGGAGAGATGATGAATCTGTTATGGGACACTCGCAGGAGACCTCTAACACCTCTACATAAGGATTATTTCTTTTCTCTTTGTTAAAAGATGGTTAAGAGATTACAGCGATCATGCAAGTTAATGCCATGCCCCTCAGCCAGAATGTTAATTATCCATCTGGCAGAAAGGAAAAAGAGCATGTAAAGTTTGCAAAATTCCTACTGAGAATTCTTCTTTGTCCTAAAAGTATGCTACTGTTCATGGTCTAATGTTTCTATTAAGGCCTAGAGAAAGACTTATCCCACAATGCCCCAGAGAAGGTGAGGAAGGTTAAAATTGGACATCACCATTAAATTTGCCTCAGGTGAAGTTAAGAGAATTATGATTGAATGTCAGTAAGTTCTGACCGCAGGAGGTGTAATAAAAAATGTCAGAGCGGGGCTTCCCTGGTGGCGCAGTGGTTGAGAGTCCGCCTGCCGATGCAGGAGACACGGGTTCGTGCCCCGGTCCGGGAGGATCCCACATGCCGCGGAGCAGCTGGGCCCGTGAGCCATGGCCACTGAGCCTGCGCATCCGGAGCCTGTGCTCCGCAACGGGAGAGGCCACAACAGTGAGAGGCCTGCGTACCACAAAAAAAAGAAAAAAAAAAAAAAAAATGTCAGAGCACCCCCAGACTTTGAAGCAGTCCCTCTTGTGATTAGGAGCTTAGCTGTGGGTATGGACACTTGGAACTATGTCTGCTCAAACATTTAAATCAATCCCACCTTTGGCAGAAGGCTGGAAACTTCTAATGGGACTATTTAAACAATATCTAACTAGTCCCTATTTTCTGACTCCTGAATTTAAAAGAATTAAAGTGTCATCCCTAATTTCAACAGGTCCTCAGACAGAGATTTTCCACATCACAGCAGCTACAGTTGGACCCAAAGGTTTGGCAACGGGAAAAGTACCATATTGGGCTCAAAACATATCTTCCTTTAATAAACTGTGTTGCTCTGAGAATTCCCCACTTGATTGCCATTCAGAATTTCACTACTTTATGTAAAACTCTCATGGCCGCAGTTCCTACAGCTGGATGTCACACAGGGGTCTAACAGCTTTCACACCATTTGCATATAATTGTAAAAGCATTTCAGGATGATTCCACAAGTTCATTCTCAACAATCTGTCAACTGACCTCAATTGAAAGGCAGAAACATAAAAAGCATATTACTGTATCAGTAGTCAAAGACGGCACCTAGCCAAATGGCAGGCTTAGAGAGAATGAAGGTGAAGATAAGTATATACTTATGAAACTGATGGAAAACTAAAGTTTTGAGGTATAGATGGTTGCCCAAAATAACTTGTTACAACAGTCTCATGCTGCTTCTAGAAATCTCCTGTGTTCCTGGAATTCAAATAACATCCAAAAAAAAATCCTTTGAAAAACATAAAACAACTTAATAAGACCACTTCTGAATTTGAGATGGCTAAAACTTCAAGGCTGAACAAATAAATGTATTCCCCCCAAAACAGAAATTGAATGTTGGGACAAATGGCTAGTATTCTGATGGGAGTGTTTATGGTTTCATAGTCAAATCAGAGTTTTAAAGGCAGAAATTCTGCTTCTGCAGTGTAGACTAGCTTAGTGCTTTCCTTCTGACATTGTGACACTGTAGGAATACACAGAAAATCATAAAATTAGAGTCTTCATGAAGAAAACAAGAAATCTCTCAGTTTCACTACTTTCTATCTAACAGAAAGAGTGATAGATCCCCCCGCCTTACCAGCACACAAGGGAACCCCTGGGAACTGAAGGACTCTGAGCACAGTTCTGATGTCAGGAAGATTTTACATTGTCTGTGACAAGTTTCAAAAACAATTTGAAATAAAAGCAAATATATAATAAGCACGGCAAATGGGTCTGTGATGGTAATAAGAATGTAGAATTAGAAGGACACAAAGGCCTGGAGTTCCATAATTTTTTTTTTTTTGTAGCCTTTTATAAAAAGTTGCAATTAGCCCAAATTTCTATCTCACAAATTGCAGAGTAAATCTGTGAATCAGATGAGGCCACCAGGGAGCACACTATTAAATACTCTTTTGTCATCAGATTAAGTAAAAATGTTCTCTAAAGTGGGCATGTACTTTCATGATAAATCAGTTTTACAGTTGGGGGACTTCTGTATGGATTAAGAAGATCAGCGGTTACCAAGAAAATCCTTCTTGGGCTTCCCTGGTGGCGCAGTGGTTGAGAGTCCGCCTGCCAATGCAGGGGACACAGGTTCGTGCCCCGGTCCGGGAAGATCCCACATGCCGCGGAGCGGCTGGGCCCGTGAGCCATGGCCACTGAGCCTGCGCGTCCAGAGCCTGTGCTCCGCAACAGGAGAGGCCACAACAGTGAGAGGCCCGCGTACCGCAAAAAAAAAAAAAAATCCTTCTTGGGCCTGACATTATCATGAGAAACATCCGCTGGCTGCATTGGGGGCCTATTTGAGACAAACGCATTTACAGCATTCGAGTTATTCTTCTAAAAAGTATGTTTTGGGGCTTCCCTGGTGGCGCAGTGGTTAAGAATCTGCCTGCCAATGCAGGGGACACGGGTTCGAGCCATGGTCTGGGAAGATCCCACATGCCGCGGAGCAACTAAGCCCGTGAGCCACAACTACTGAGCCTGCCCGGCGGGAGAGGCCTTGACAGTGAGAGGCCTGCGCACCGCGATGAAGGGAGGCCCCCGCTTGCCGCAACCGGAGAAAGCCCTCTCACAGAAACGAAGCCCCAACACAGCCAAAAATAAATAAATAAATAATTTTAAAAAGTATGTTTTGGAACATGAAATATTTCAGTAAATACCAACATTTTATAATATAAATAACTTCTGGGCATGTAAATTTAATTCCACCAATGGGTCTTGGAATCTAATTATTAATGAAGGGAAAATGAACTATGGGGTTTTCTTAAATCTTGATGTTGGGAGACAGGATGCAACATTTCCCCATTCCTCTTCTTCAGTTGCAGCTACATTCCCAGACCCAAAATGTCACTCTTATAACCATAATTACAGTTAGTTCTTCTTCAATTCTAAGGTGTTTCAGTAAAATCTGTACACTGAACACATTCACAAATGTGGTTAGAAAGGTGGTCGTTTATACAATTGTGTGTTTATATCACTAGCTGTCATCATAATGCATGGATATGTATAGTGTGCAAAACACAGTGACTCAAACGGGAAACACGTATGATGCATCTAAGGTGCTCACAGGTTTTACAGTATCAGTGAAAAATTGACACCACTACTAAGGTACAAAGAGGTGGAACATGTGGATTTATGACTAAATGATCAGTGCACATACTAACTCGAGGTTCCATGGCGAACTTGATGCAGAGGCCACTGTATACTTAGTAGCCTGGAAGCAGGATGGCAAGATGAGGAAAGCACGCCACATATTGCGGGAGTGTTATGAGAATTAGCATGCAGTGATGGACCACAGCCAGTGTACAACAAAATGCAACTTGTCACCAAGCGATGGGAAGGAAAAGGGAAGGAGGGGAGACTGACAATGGTTATGTGGTTTGACACTGAGTTAGGAAGTCTGCCTTTGTTATCTCATTTAACTCTAGCAATTACCTTCTGCTTCCTAAGGTTGTTATTTTCATTTTATACATCATAATAAATGAAGTTCACAGAAGGAGGTGGTAGAGTTGGGCTTCAACACAAGGTCAGTGTAACCCCAAAGTCCACAGTCCTTTCAGTACAGAAAATTCGAGTAGGAGGGGCTTGAAGACTGGCTCTCAATACTCTAGCTTATTAGAAAGGATTTTAAACGTTGGGAAATGGAAAAGAGAAAGCAAATCATTTCAATAAAGCTGGAGGAAAATATAAAGGATGGAGAATGGAAGAATGTGACCTTGAGGAGGAAGAGAATAGTGTGGGCGCGAGGAGCCATATCACTGAAATAACGCAGTTAGTACAAGGATGACCTTCCCAGAGATCTTCCAATAAAAGAGCAACACCACACATCCCACAGGAAAATGATGGAAACATCAGTCTAAAGCTGTCGTGTAGCAGAGTGACCAACCTGCGGCTGGCCTGGGATATCCAGTCCACCTTTTTGTGAAACTGACAGACCAGGAATCCCTCATGAGTTTATTATATGAGTGGATATACAGAAGAAGTTTTGGGGGTCAGAGGGACAAGAGCCATGAAGGGGACACATTTAGTTATAGGAATCTGGAGAGAGAGGGGAAATTGTAGGTAAGGGACAGGAGGAGAGGGAGAGAAAGATGAGGACAACAGACAGAAAGGGACAATATCTGACCCACAGAGGAAAGGAGGTAGGAGAATCCTTTGTGTTCATAAAAGACTTTGTAAGACTGTGAAACCAAGCAGTGCTGCTTCAGGGCCCAGGTGAGAGAGCATGGCCAGGGTTGGAAAAGGAGCCATTCTTTCCCATGCACCATCTCCTTCGGTGCCCTGAGAACTCCAGAAGGCCATCACAGAAGCCTGTTGTGTTCATCAGGGTGTCGTTTTAACAGAGGGGACCAGCAGAAGAGGCCAGGACAAGGTGCAGCGAGGACAAGGCTGTGGGACAGTATGACTGGTCTGATGACCGAGCACATATGAGGCTCCAGGAAGTAACTGGGGATGTTTTAAGAGGTGGAAGAAGTCCTATGTAAATAGAAAAAACTAAGATTCCCCATATTAAGGTGTTATTATTGTGGCCTCACTTCAACCCATAAACAAGTGACTGCTGGGTTATTAAGTCCACATAGGGTGAAGAAGAAGGAAATGATACAGAAAGGATAAGGAAGAGAAGAAACTCAATGATAAATATGGCTCCCACACAAAAGAAGGGAAAATCAAAGTCATCCTAATGGAGTGGGTTTCTTTGGAAGACTTGCTATAATTGGACATTTTTAAGTACATGTTGATGACTATTTGATAGAGATTCTGAGGAAATTAAACCATTATAAATCCAGTACCACAGACCTATTAGTCTTCCTTAATATCTACCCCTTCTCCGAGTTCAATCCATTACCTGGTCTTCTTGGTTTTACCTCCATGACGACTGGGTACTTGGATGAGTTGGACTTCAGAATACTCCCATCCTGAGCTAGTATTATTTTTTTTGTATATGTACCATAAGAATATTATAGTACATATTCTTCTTGGAAAGGCAAAGAGGTTTTGCTCTTTTAAAGCTATATTCCATAATATTCCACATCATAAAATTTTCATTTCCAACAGAAACAGTAGATCCCAATAATCATTAAAATGTTCTTGGTTCAGTTAATTAGACCACTGAATTCCATAAAACCCAGAATTTGATCTACTGGTATTTGAGGGATCAATCTAGTATATCTAGATTCCTGTGAGGCATGAGATGAAATGAGCAAATATCATGTAGTTTTGCATGTTCCCAACTCACATACTATATGAACGTTACCGATGGCAATATCCCTGTGTATGGCTAACTGACCCATATTTGGACTTACAGAATAGTCGGGCAATCAGAAACATTTCCACATTCCACACTGTAGCGCTTCAGAAAGCAAACTGGGGCTTCCCTGGTGGCGCAGTGGTTGAGAGTCCGCCTGCCGATGCAGGGGACACAGGTTCATGTCCCGGTCCGGGAAGATCCCACATGCCGCGGAGTGGCTGGGCCCGTGAGCCATGACCGCTGAAACTGCGCGTCCGGAGCCTGTGCTCCACAACGGGAGAGGTCACAACAGTGAGAGGCCCGCGTACCGCAAAAAAAAAAAAAAAAAAAAACAAAAAGCAAACTGTAACGGTTCTATTGTGTCATGAATTCTGTTTCAAAATCTGGGAACGGACCCATGGGGCCAGATCAGGAGCCTGTGAAACTGGGCAGATGTTTCAGATGGAGAGAATTTTTCCTACCACATACTTGCTTTAATTAATAAAACTAGATTCCTTTCAGAGGAAAGAACTATTTTTTAAGAACTAGAGTCTCAATCATAGAGATCGTCCAGGTTATTTCTAGGGAGGGAATTGACATTACAGAAGAAAATTCCTCAATCTTCTAAGTGATCTATATTTCCTTCTTTCATTACTTCTTTTCATAAGAAATTCAAGAAGGCAGGTAGCCCTTATTTTTCCACATCTTCTCCTCTTTCCCTTGTTTTTAAATGAAGAAATGAGTCCTCAAAAACTAAGCTTAGAACACTTCACATAGTGCTTGCTATGTATCTGCTGGCCTGGGAGCTAGAAACCAGAAGATAAGTATGGCCCCAGTGAGGTCAAAATTTAGTTCACATCAAAGCAGAGAGGCCCTGGAAATACCTACCTGCCTACCTCATACACACATACTTAGCCACAGTCTCCCACGGATGTCAAAAGCATCAAGAAATTCTTACCCATATAGCATCCCCCTCAAATGAGAGGTCCTGCCCCAACTGGAATGTTTATTTATTATTGTCAGAGTTGAGCTGAGGCTACGGTGCCTTAAAATCCCACAGCGCCTTATACTTTTTCAAAGAATCTCACATGCATAATCTTATTTAAATAAGCAACTTATCTGATCAGATGTGAGAGATAAGTGGACTTCCGCTGAGGGAGTTCTGAGAGAACTACCTGGCTGGAGGGTCCCCAAAACAAATGGCACATTTTCCATTTAAAAAATCATTCTTTGGAGGCCAACTATATGTCAGACATTTTCCTCTACACTATTCTGGATGGAAAATTTGTCTTTGGAACCTCTAACCAGCCCCCTTCTGCTTCCCTTCCCCTCGCTCGTAATATATTTTCTTTCCTGTCCCTAAGAAAAGTCACTTTCAAAATATGACCAGATAGAAATCATTCAACTTTTGACTACATGGGTTAGCCAACATAGTATTTTCATTTGCAGGCTTGCCCTGTCAAAGGTAATGACAGGCTGTAGAGCCAATTTAGGGAATTCAGCTTCACTTAAATAGAAGCGGTATTGATTCGGTCAGAGGTCTTCCCAGCACTGACAAAATCCTAATGCTTCTGCCTGCAGCTAAGACACAACTTAGGAGTACCAAGAGTGTCTGTAAGCTTTGGTTCTCAAGCAAAAGTTTTAGATACCTAAGGTAAATAGCTTTAGCTCTTTCAACAGCTAATTACTATTAAATATTTAATTAAATAGGTAATTACTTGTTTAGTGATCCCTCACCACGTGCTGGGCACTCTTCTTAGGGCTTTATCTGTTTTAACACACTTATTTTCACATAGGCAAAAAAGTCTATGAGGTAGGTACTATTATTTATCCCTGTTCTTGTAATGAAGAAACTGAGGCACAGAGAGGGTAGGTAATTTGCTTAAGGTCTCACAGCTGGTAAGTGGCTGAGCTGGGATTTGAACCCAGATGGTTTGCCCCAGAGCCCTAGCTCTGAAAATCCCTTACAGGACTGACCAGGGACACCCAAGCCTCATTCAGAAGACCACTCATTCACTAATTCCTCTTCTTTTAGTCATAGAATATGGAGCACCCACCCCATGGTACAACTGGTCCAGGACGATCAATCTTCACGTGAGAGAGTTTCCACCTGGGCAGCGCAGACCGAAGAAAAAACGGTGAATTCACAGTCAGAAGGCTTGGGCTCAAATCCAGCTTTGCCGGTTGCTAACAGAATGATCTTCTGTAAGTCACTTAAACCTCTCTTCACCTCAGGGTCTTCATCTGTAAAATAGCTTTTTATTCTCCCTATTTTCAATGTAATTTCATAATCCCCCTGCCGAGAAATGGAGCCCACTCTCCAAGTTACTTTTCTAGGTAGATTAAATTCAGGGTACATGTGGAATCAGAACCTAGACTTCCGGAGACAAAAGATACCACAGGATGGGAAGGAGTGAAAGTAGGCAAAGGAAACAGAATAATAAATTTACAAGTAGGGGGAAAAACCAAACTTCCATCAGTCATTCAAGAACCAGAAGGAAAGCAAGGCAAGTGGGGGAAACAAGTAGGACTGAATGTTAAATTAACATGGGTGAAAAATAGAGGAATTAATCAAGGCTTATTATTTCCACCTCCATTATAAAAGAAAATTCATTATTAGCTTGAGTGAGACCCAGGACACAGTGATATCTCCACCCAGCACTTCTAAAGCCTTTTCTCCTTTGGTCCAAACCCTTTATTCGGCATTTAACATGTACCAGCTGAAGAAGTGCTTTAATTGCTCTCTCCTGGCCCGTGCACAAAGGCAAAAGTCTTCGACCTGAGGCCCTTCTTGGGCTCTTACCAGACTACGATGTATCCATGCCCTGCACTGGGGCTCAAACCTGTTTGGCCTTCTCTGTTAGAATGTTTGGCTTAATCACAACGGTGCCCATGAACTCAGACTTCAGATGTCCTTAGGTTCCTTGCTTCATAGCTCTAAGTTTCAAGGCATCCCTCCCTTAGCACAGCTTTAGGACCGATACTGCCTTGGTTCAAATCCCAGCTCTTCCACTCAGCATGGTAACCTTAGCTATGTAATCTCTATGTGCTTCAATTTCTCATCCCTAAAGTACAGGTAATAATGACACCTGGTAGACCTACTGGCATTGAGAACCCACTGTCTGATACTTGGTAGGCACTATAAAAGTAATTGCGATTATTATTTTGTGATTCAGACCCACGTTATCCAGGAATAGACTCCCAACGCACCCTGCCTCTAATGACCAATTAACCTTCTGTGACTTATTTTTCCTGTTTGATCAAAAGCTCTCTAAGGGAGGGGACTGTCGTCATCACCATCTTTGTATTCCCTACAGCACATGCCTTAAAGATGGCAGATATTCAGTAAATAGTGGACTAAAGTATCATTATCTGAAGACATAGGTCCAACCCGTGTCTCTGCCTGGAAATTCAAGCACATTATTATTTGTAGCCAGATAATGATCAATGATGGCTTGAGCTCTGCTTTCCAAAAACACAATTAAAGTGGACAAAAAAATCATTATCAGGAACAAAACTGGCTTTCCATCGTTAAAATGTGTATCAAGAAGAGAAAAATATGAAAAATACAAAAAGATTAGAGAGTGAAAGACTAGATTAATACCAAAATTTCCATTAAAGATCAAAGTGACAGCTGGAAATATAAAAAGTGAAGAAAAGAGATTTTTTTTTTGATGCTCCAAGAGTTTAAACAAGGGGGGAAATGAATTTATGAAACCTTGACTAGTGCCTGAGAGAAGAATGAAAGGTATGATTTCAGGATTCCACCATAAACCATATGTGTGCGTGTGCGTGTGTGTGTGCGTGTGTGTATGTGTATATGTACTTTGTTGTTCCCTTTGCCTGAAATTTTCCAGAATCTTTATGACTCAGTCTCTGGCTGCCTTCGGGTATCTGCTCAAATGACAACTCATGAAAAGGCTTCCTAGGTGACTCGACATGAAAAAGTGCCCACGGCCAATGTCACTCTCCAGCCCTCACCCAGATGCATCTCTCCCATGGAACTTACCATCTGCCACATTACACATCCATCAATTACTCAGTCTCTCCCCACATACTTGAACATAACCACCATGAAAGAGGAGTTTGTTCCCGGCTATGTCCTATCCTTGAGCGATTAACTAGAAAATCATGGGTATTCAATAAAGGTCTGTCCAATGAGTGATCCATTTATTAATACAAATATTAGTAACTACATACATAAAGTGTTTAAAAACAGTGCCTGGCACATAGTGGGCCCAGTTAGCTATTTATAGTGGGAGTAGGAGGAGCAACATTCCTCCCTCAATTCTTTTGGATGTTTTAGTAACAAACATCTTCTGCCTCCAGGGGCTAGAAAAAAGTGGGAAGGGTGAGATAAGGGGGTGGGGGAAGACAACTCTGAAATCTAAGCATGGAGCTCTTTACTTTCTTTAGGGGGCAACTGGGGACCACGAAAGTGCTCTGCAGTACAGCATTGTCAGAGAACAAGCTTTAGTGGGGTTGGGGGGCTAACAGCATGCGTGGGAAAGCAAGGCTAGAACCAGGAAGTTGGGGGTGAAGAGACGGTGTAGAAGCCCAGGGCAAGGGTACAGCTTGACAGTGAGCAGAGGTTCAAGGTGCAGCAGTGACTTAGCCCCACTTCTTACCTAGATTGACCTTCTCTTGGTCAGGCTCCAGGCTTTGAGATGTCAAAAACGTGATGCCACTCAGCCTGTATAGGAAAAATAATCGACGCTTACCTAGAGCAATTTGCACATTAGGGGTGTGTGTGTGTGTGTGTGTGTGTATTGCTGTGTTGCCTGTATATTTGGAGAGGCCAATTCTAAGGGGCTTTCAGAAATAGGGATTCATGGTGCTGACCTTTTCTGTTCTGATGTGAATCTAGGGAAGAGACGATCCTGCATCTTTCATGAGACACCCGTTATCTCTCACCTGAACAACTGCCCAGCACTGGGTGACCAGCCGGGTGGACTTGCCCATGAATGGGGGAGTTTCTTGGATACAAGCCTTTCAGTGCTAAACCCAGCCAGGTATCCAGGAAAACCAGCACCAGTTGGCCACCCTCCCACTGCAGTGCCTCGCAACTGGTCTACGCTCACACTGCAACCAGAGCAATCTTTTGAAAACAAAATCTGACCTCGTCTCCTCCTCAACTAGTCACACAGTCAAAACCCTTCAGTGGCAATCTTTCTCTTAAGACAGACTGCAGCCCTTAACATGGCCGGACAGGCCCTGTGTGAAGAGGACCCCACCTGTTTCTGCAGCATCATTTCATATCCTGCTGCAGCCACAGTTCCCTGCCAGTGGCTCACGTGCCGACCACTCCCTCCCGTTGCGTGGGCTCTGCACATGCTGTTCTCTCCGCTCAGACCATGAATGCCATCCCTCTTTCACCCAGTTAATGCATAATCATCTTTCATATCGTGGTTCCATCACTGTCACTTGTTCAGAGAAGTCTTTCCTGACTTTGATGAGCACACAAATTCCCTTCTCTGTGCCCTCCAGTATGGTAGCCACTGCTGTCCCTGCTCGCCCATATCCTCACCCACACCCTCTCAGCGGTCATCCCCACACCCCGAGAGCTCCCTGCTGCAAAACCCTGTGACTTCCTGCTGGATGGCTTTTGTCTGTCCATGAGCGTCCTCCCCCGCACTTGGAGACTGGAGTGCGAGGCAGGAACAGATCAGGTAGACTTTGGGGGCCGTGATATAGAGTCCAAATTTTATTCTTAGTCCAATGGGAAGGTATTTGAGAATTTTGAGCAGAGGACAGACGTGATCTGATTACATTTTTAAAAGGTCACCTGGGCTGCTATATGGAAAATTGACTGTGAAAGGGCACGCGAGGAAGCAGAGAGAGAGACGAGTTGGGAAGCTGGTGCTGTAGGGATCGCTGCGGAAGTACAACTGAAAGCATAATGAAAAATACAGTAGTTAGAGCCTTCAAGTTCAGGGTCAGCTCCAGCCCAGCAGCTTACCTGAGAAGGCCCTCTGAAGTCTGTTTCACACAAGTTCGTTCTTGGGGAGAGGGTCAAAAATCTTACTCTTTTTATGTATGAAGTAGGGAAGAACACATACTAATATAAAACCAGATATGCAGTTATCTGTGCTATTAACATGTCATGGCAGGGGTGGAGAGAGCAATTAGAGAAAAGTCTAAAGGAGAAGGACAATGAAAACAAGGCTGAGGAACACTGTTCCGGAATATCAGACAGGTGGCAGGCTTCTTCTGAGGACCAACAGGTGCTCTTAAGTTGGCCTGGAATGGCCCTTGGCCTCCTAGACCAACAGCCCTGAAACTTCCCTGTCACCTCACATTTCCACAGAGCTGTACAGACACTGACTAATTCACCTTCTCAATGGGAAGATGGTCCAGTAAGATACAATGGACTATTTGTAAGTCAGCCTTTCTAAACACAGATACTCCTATTTGGACACTCCTGAGATGTACAAGTGAAGGAAGGAAGTTTCAGGAATTGAATAGGGTAATGCAAATACTCGGCAGGATCTCCAGTCCTATGTTTAATGTTTCTCTTTCTTCCAAGACTCCGTCTACCTCTCCCCCAGTGAATTCCTATGCTACCAGCACACCCAAGCACAAGTGTCCCCTCCCCTGAAAATCCAGGGGAAAAAAAAAAAAGATTCATTCCTTTGAGCTTCCAGAGCACTTTGTAAACATAATATGAAAGGCTACTTTTTCTCAAGCACTTGTGGCAAGTATTACACTATACATTTGACCTGAATCATTTCATTTAATATTCCCACTCTTAAGCCCATTTTACAGATAGGAAACAGAGGCTTAGAGAAGGGAAGGAGCTTGCTCGATGTCATATAGCAAATAGATGGTAGAGTGGAGATTCACCACCAAGCAGCCTCTTAACCTCTGGACTGTATATACTATTATATTACTCATCCCACTGTTTTATAATCATTAGTTCATATGCCTCTTTCTTCTATGACTTCCAACATAAATGACCAGGTGTCATGAAAAAAGAATGAGTTTTACAATTAAATCCTGTTGTATAACTTTGGGATATTACTGACTGTGACTCAGCTTCCTCATCTATAAAATGGAGACAATAAATTCCTACCTAATAAATTTGTTGTCAAGAAAAAATTAGATATAACTTTTTTTTTTTTGCCGTACGCGGGCCTCTCACTGCTGTGGCCTCTCCCGTTGCGGAGCACAGGCTCTGGATGCGCAGGCTCAGCGGCCATGGCTCATGGGCCCAGCCGCTCTGCAGCATGTGGGACCTTCCCGGACCGGGGCACAAACCCACGTCCCCTGCATCGGCAGGCGGACTCTCAAGCACTGCACCACCAGGGAAGCCCTAGATACAACTTTTAACTCACCACAGTTTCTGGCACATAAAGGCCTATTTAACTGATCAAGTATTAATTGCGGGCCTATGGAATACCAGGCCATAGGATGGGCTCTGAGGTTAAAGAAGTAATAGAAGCACTTTCAAGGAGCCAACACACTAGGACTTTAAAATACTTTGGTTGCTCTCAATTCTTGAGAGCAGGAAATATGGGCTCTTCAACCCTGAATTTTCAGCATTCAGCAATGCCTACCACCAAATGGTACTCAACAACTTTTTGGTGATGAGTGATAATGGTTCACACAGCTTTGGAGACCCTA
Organism: Neophocaena asiaeorientalis asiaeorientalis; assembly: GCF_003031525.2. NCBI lineage: Eukaryota > Metazoa > Chordata > Mammalia > Artiodactyla > Phocoenidae > Neophocaena > Neophocaena asiaeorientalis. The sequence goes on from NW_020175821.1 coordinate 9,449,636, forward strand.
AGTATTGGGGATGATGAATCATTGTGTCCAGCTAGTGGGTGTCGTTTATCAGACAGTAGATAAAATAACTGAAAGTAAAGCACAAAGATATCACTCCCAGGACTTCCCTGGTGGCGCAGTGGTTAAGAATTCGCCTGCCAATGCAGGGGACACAGGTTCGATCCCTGGTCCGGGAAGATCCCACATGCCGCGGAGCAACTAAGCCCATGCACCACAACTACTAGAGCTCATGCTGCGCTACAAGAGAAGCCCCCACAGTGAGAAGCCCGTGCACCACAATGAAGAGTAGCCCCCCCTCGCCGCAACTAGAGAAGGCCTGCGCGCAGCAATGAAGACCCAAAGCAGCCAATAAATAAATAAATAAATTTTAAACAGAAAAAAAAAACATATCACTCCCAGAGGCTGTATACATTCAATCATTTAAGCACAAAACAACTCTCAAAATACATTCCCATAGCAAAATGGAATACATAACCTGAACAATATAGAAATAATAATAACATCTAATAACACTCTGGAGGTGAGGAAGGGAGGAACTTTCTGAAGTGTTAACCTTTCAAAAAAGGAAGTCAATTGATGCTGTCTGAGGAAGAAAGCTCATATAAACGGTAATATAATTAATAACAAGGACTCCGATTTCTTAATACTTTTCATGATACTTTAGCCATAGAGAGATTTTTTTAAAGAAATAATGTATTTTGAAAAGGGGTAAAATTGTTTGAAGCTTGACCGTTCTTTAGTTTCAATTGTTTCTTTAAATTGCTTGAAAATTTTTTTTAAATTAATCATTTGTTATAAATAGCATCTCTATTCATCTTTTTTTCTATTCATCTTTATAAAAGTATTTCTACCTAAATATCCATCGGTTCTAATAGATAGATCAATAGATAGATAGATGTCTGAAATGATATTCACTAAGGTTAATGATGGGAATTGTAATTTGGAGATGAGTTTTTAAAACTGTCATCTTTGTAACTTTCTGCCTTATTTAAAATCTTAATAATCAACATATATGATATTTTTTAGTGTGTTTCCTAAAACAGGGGGAGAGAATATACCGAGTGTAGTTAATTCTTCCTGGTGGGAATATGGGTCATTGTTATCTTCTTCTTGGTACCTTTTGTATTTTTTACATTTCCAAATATGAGTTTTAAAAGAGTTGTACAACAGAGTCTGCGTTCATGATTAGGTTTCTTTCCTTTTAAGTTAGACTCTAAAATAGGTAGAAAGCATGTTTTTTAATTATGTTGGAAACGGTGTCTTTAAAATGACTTGAGAATCCAATTTGCAAAGAGAAAAGACTGGATTCTTTTGAATGCTCTTTATAAATGTAATCCACATAAATAAACAGAGTAGAGAGCTAATGAATGGTTATATGTGTGTTTACATTTTCAAAGGTTTTTACATGAAGAGTAAGAGATTATGAAAGAGATTATGAAAAGCTTCATGATGTCAGACTATGTCTGATGGAGTCTGTAAGACCAGGATTTCAAACTAAGTGGCTTTCCTTGTCCCTTCTTCTTTAAGACATGATTACTGAATGTCAACATCTGCTGGCTATGGTAAATGATAAACTAGAATAACACAGTTCTTACCCTCTAGTTAAGAATAATGATCTAAATACACAAAGGGTCACAGAGTTGTGAAAGGGACTAGATTATATGAGTGTTGTGGAGCGTGGTGGATAAAATATCTGAGCTGTTTAGGTTTAACAGAATGTGCTATGGTAACATTTCTTTCATTTCTAAAGGTTTGGGGGGTAAGAGTTGGGATTCTGATTTATTCCCTAAAATAACTCAAGGGATCTACTCAGTTTCTTATAGCTTAGAAATTTAGAGACAATGCAATTCAGTATTCCCTGGGTTTTGTATGATTATGTTAATATCACACAGAGTTTTTTCAATTCAGTGAAGCACCTGGCTGTGAAACCGTTAATCACTGTCAATTCCAATTTAGAGAAGAGAAAGTACATTTTTGTTTCTCTTACTTTTCGGGAATGTCTTCCTTCAATGACAGCGTGTAGCCTATAGGGTTTTTTTTTTTTTAATAAAGGAAGGGAGAAATTTTTCATAAAAACTATATTTGCAAAGTGCTTTAAATCCTATTGCATGCTGTCAAAATGTGGGTTGGCATTTTTCAAGCCGAGGAGTTAATAACATTTATATGGAAAATGATGGAATCTTGGATTTAAAGGAAATTTAGAAGTTATCCATTCCATCCCAATTCTGGTTTCTCTCTTTCATCGTAACCTTTGTGAATGGCCATCCGATCTCAGCTTGAACTCTTCTATGGCAAATTGCTCTCTACCCTACAAGGAAATCTCACAGCATGCCAGACAGCTCTATATGTTAAAAAAAAAAAAATCCCCTTATTCTGAGTTAAAATCCATTTCCATTAATATCCTTCTGTGGAAGCTTGTTCTTACTTCCAGAGCTGAAATGAGTAAATTCAACTTCTCTTCCGATAGTCCTTTAAGCACCTGAAAGCCAGTCCTGTTTCCTGAGACATCTCACCCTGACTAAACCACCCTGGTCTCTTCGGGAGGCCCTCCAATGGAAACACTTTCATCCTTGAAGACCTTGCATACCATCTGACTGTTCTTTAATGTGCCAAAGGTTCCACTACAAAGCCGTGCACGCAGTTAAAAACTGCTCCTCAAAAAATGCCAAAAGGTGTTCCGGGATTACAAATGTAACTCTTGCAACGGTCACTTTAAATCATTAGATGAACACATCTTAAATACCTAGATTCTATCTTACTATCTCTTTCTCTATCTTGAGTTTCAGTTTTCCCTGCACCATGTTTCTCTGCCTCTGCAATTTTGAAGAGCACTCTTAAATTACTCCTGGTTGCAAGCAACTGAAACTGATTTTGGCTACCTTAACAAAGAGAAGCATATCCAGTTTCATGAAATTCATGGGCAATTTCACGAAATCAGAGAAACAGTATAAAAGCCAAGAGCAGGAAGAACAGGAAGCAGAGCCTTCCAACGTCCACTGGGACAGCGCTCAAGGGCCATCCTTGGAGCACTTCTCTGTGACTTAAATCCACTCACTCCTAGTCAGTGCCACCTTTCAATCCTAAACTCTAATTCCTGGGGAAGAGACTCCAACTGGGCCAGCTTGGATCAGATTGCTATCCTTGATTTAAGCAGTCCTGACCAGGGACATGGTCTTGTGTATACGGAGCCCATGCTTGTATATTCATTAGGGTCATTTTCAGAGAAAGGATAATGAATGAGAACAAGACAGATACCCCAAATTACTGTCCTTCTAAAGGAAAGTAATATTCAGAGATATTAATCTATGTTCCTTTTTCTTTTCTCCTTATAAACCCTTTTGCTTGACCTCCCCCAGTAAGGCAGGTATCAGAATTGGTGTTCACTGCATCAGGAGAGGCACGTGGCAGGGAGAAGAAGAGAAATAGCCTTAGAATACTTCTGGATTTTGTTTTCCAAAATCCCAAACACTTAGAAGAACACAGGGAAGTGCTTGAAGGAGGTAAAAAGGAATGAGGTTTACGGACATGGAGAATCTGGAAGAAACATGGAGGATTAGCCCTGATGGCTGTTGGCAAAGGAGAGAGGTAGGCTTATGCATCCCGAAGGAGGAGGGATCCAGGCCCTGCTTCCTGGCAGTGTCCCCAGGGAGGTCACAAGCCCCTGAGCTGTGTGTGGTACACCTAGGCAGAAGGAACCATACGACTGTCACCAAAATAATTCTGCGGGCCAAAGATGACCTGGGCAACAGCAACTGAGGGAACCACGTGAGCAGAAACACTGGGTGCTACAGTGTAACCTGTGTGGTCAGATGCCTCAGTGACCAGAGGGTCCCCTCTCCCTATGCTGCCCCACTGTCAGCTCCCGGGAGCCTTGACACAACTCTGGGAATATGTGTCTAGGACCCTAAGAAGGACTGAGAATAAGTCTTTCACCTTCCCAGAAGGAAGAGGCTTGAAACAGACAGGAATATGGTTTGTAAAAAAAAAAAAAATAAAGAGATGAGATATTATTTATACCTGTCTTTGTAGATGGAGATTCCCATCTGCTACACTTGAATGGAAAAGACAGGAGCAAAATGAGAATTGAGTAGCTGTTTCCTCCCTCTCTGTGAAATCTGACCTCATCTTATTCAAGCAGCAGGATCTACACATCATGTACTGACTGCAATGTTAAAAACCTTCTCTCCTAAAAATTGCCTTAGCAATTTTTTTCAATCCTCGTGTTCATGACCTTGGTTTTCCTGATACTGCTCTCCTGGGTTCATGCCATACCTCTATATGTGTTGTCTTAGACAACATACCCCTTCTCCCCTCTTCTGTATATTTCTTCCTTCTCAGATGTGGTTTGAGCACAAGCTCCCTAGCAACCACTTTGGAGTCTTCAGCTACCTCCCCTTTTGCTTTGTCATTTGCCCAATTTGTGACTATGATACCAGAACTTTGTTTATCTTTTTACAACATTTTCTTTATTTCGATAAGAATACAACGTGAGATCTACCCTCTTAAATTGTTAAGTGTACAATACAGTATTATTGACCACAGATACAGAATTTTGTTTTTCTTAACTAATTCTGCCTTAGTTAAGATCCCACATCTTGCTAACATTGTTGCAATTTAGCAGTTATTGATGTATGTTTTAACCCAAAATAATATTAAAAAAAAGACCAAGCCCCCAAAACTGAGTCCGAGAGTTGACTATCCTTTCATTTTTGAGGTTGGCAGGGCTATTTCTTCCTGAAGAGAGGTTGAGTGATGTAATGAACAAAGCCCAGGGAGTCAGGTGACCTGGATCTATTCTTGGCTGTGCGACTGACCATAAGTGACCTTGGCCAAGTCACTTTTTATCTCCCTATCTCAGTTTTCTCCACCCTACAACTAGAAAAATATCTTGTCAACCACCTAGAGAACAACTTGGGTACAAGATTTGTAGAGTAAGAAAGAAGAGAATGCTGCTTGAGAAAACAGTAAGTTTATTTTTTTTCAATCTGTCAATTTCCTTAACGACACTAGGGTATCATGGAGTTTCGGTTCTTCAAATCATTGTGAAAATTAACATTAACCTATGTTTTCAGAGCTTAAAAGAAATCAGGACCAGCTTAAGACAAATCAGAAAGTGACCTTAACACAAGGACAATGCCCCTTATTACATGTGATGTACTCTATTCATATTTATTTGGGGGTTGGGTGGGTAGGAAAGAGTGGATTCATAAGCCCGGTTGATCTCCTGTAGTAGAAGATGCTACCTCAGAAACAGAGATGAAAGGAGACGAGGACATTGGCAAATGGGGACAGGATGGATGCCAATTCTGCAGATGAATTCTGTTTTCTGCAGACCTGTGGGCTTTTAAAAAATTATGTGCAAAGCTTTCCAAATATGAACTAGGCTTAGAAAATTTTCTAAAGTGGCTGCCTTTATCTAAAAAGAGAAAGAATAATCATTTTAATGCCTAAAAACAGCAACCCTCGTTTTTTACTAAATCCATACCCAGAATACTGCACTATACTTATGGTTTATTCTGCTTTGAAAGTTTGAAAAATTCTAAAGCCAGGAATGTTCTTTGTGGCTTATGAGGGCACAGACAGAAGGTGGAATGCAAGTCCAGCAGGTAGAGTAAATAGTACCCAGGTTCCATTTACAGCCATACCCTTAAGCAAGCGTGGTAACCTCTCCTAGCCCTGATTCACTCATCTAGCGAAGAGGCATAGTACCACTTACCTACTGCACAGAGGTAACCAAGGGAAGGAGCTTAAATCCCCTGTATTAAGCACAGGATGGACACAGAGAAGCACATTCATGTTCACTGCCTGCTCTTCGAACAGACTTTGAGAACAGTTTTCTCAGAATAGAGCATCAACCAGCTATATGGCTCCATGGGGTAATGGTGAGACACTGACTTCGTTAGTACTCACGGGGCTCGGACCACAGGGATGACCTTTCAGTCAGTCAGCAGATCAGAGCTGCAACGTACCCGTTGAAAACACCGACAAATAAAGATTTTAGTTACCGCATCCCAGGGACTGAACACATTCAACGTAACTACGTTCGCCCCGCTGTAATTCTCACAGAAGAAAAAGATCATTCAACGTTAAGACAGCAACTTTCATTCAAAAATACTTTCCCCATCCTAGCTCAGCAATCTTCACAACACTGAAGAACAAAAAGGCAGCTCTGTAGTACTCAGAGAAACCGGCACACCGGAAAGAGCTCTCGGGGAGCACGAGGCAGCACCGTGACCATCTATGTGCTGCTCAGAAGGGATTCTCTTGGCCACAGGTGATGCCGCTCTTTCAGAGAATTTCACCGGAACTTCTTTTGTGCCAATGTCAAAGCTTGGGGAACTTGATGGTTTACCAAAATTACCATGCTGAGTGGATCACTGGGGTGAGCTTCTACCCATAAGTAGACAGTTTTCTCCCTCTCTCTGAAACATCCATCTTTTTCCTTCTGTGTTTCACAGAGGAGATCACTGAAGAAAGCATCTGAGCATGGATGAGTGTGGACAGACACTCCTGTGGGCAAAAACAAGGCAACCGCAGCAAAAGAAGAGCAGCCATGCCCTGTTCTGTTGGTTGGATTGCTAAATACTGCTCTGCATGTCATCTCGTGTTCTCTGTGCTTCTTTCACAAAAACATGCACTACAGCGCTCCTACTGGGATGTTGGTATTAATACCTTGACAGTAGCTACATAATGGTGTCTCCTGCCCTACATTTACAGACTTATCTACCCCCTGGCCCTCAGTCAGCCTTCGGATTGCATCTGCTACTTGTCCTTTAATGCCTACATTCTGATGACCCACATGAATATTATTTTTATTTATTTATTTTTTTGCGATACGCGGACCTCTCACTGTTGTGGCCTCTCCCGTTGCGGAGCACAGGCTCCGGACGCGCAGGCTCAGCGGCCATGGCTCATGGGCCCAGCCGCTCCGCGGCATGTGGGATCTTTCCCGGACCGGGGCACGAACCCGTGTCCCCTGCATCGGCAGGCGGACTCACAACCACTGCGCCACCAGGGAAGCCCCCACATGAATATTAAAAAGTCCTGCCTAGGCAACTTTCATTCCAGTTGCTGGATAGGGCACTCAGAATGTTCACTGGAAAGCCCAGTGCCATCACCAGAGACACTGAAACTGTAAACTAGCAGATTCATCAAATTGCCACTGCCTGTCCTCACTCCACCATCAAGGAGGGTTTGAGCGCAGCATCTAGAAATCTTCTTGACCAACTGCCCGCTGGACTCAAAAATGGGGTCTGTAGTTTGTTCTCACCATTAATCTTCGTTTTCTTTTTGTTCCCAGTGAAATGCCCATTACTAAGTGCCTCATTTCTCACACCACAGGGAGGCCTAACTTAGGGGGCACCTTATTCCCATCTATACCACCGACCCCTGAAATGAGACACAGCTGCTTAACTGGACTGACCTGTTTCAAGACTGAGAGGCTGATTTAATGAGCTAGGGCAATGGCTGAAATCTGTCCTTTGCTGCTTTCTCGCAGGTTGTCCCAATCTATGGTGTTGCTTTTGCTTTCTCTCTCCCTTTGTAGATGTCTTATCTTACAAACCCTAACCAGAATCTCTCTGCAGCTACCTGCTCGATTCTGAGATATAAAACTTCCCGGAAAAAGGGAAGTTTCAAAGGGCAGAATGAGGGGTACCAGAATATGCTACTGCAAAATATGCCTCTTTGGCGTATGGATTATTTTGAGTTAAATACCACTGAGTAGCAGCAGATGCAGGAAAAGCTCTAAAAACAGTGCACAAGTTTTCCTTTTGTAAAGGGAATTTACATTTATAAAAGAAATTTCTATTTGTAAAAGCTGTCTCCTTCTCCCATGCCCTAAAGAGAACTCTTAACTCTTATCAATGGAGAAGTCACAGACTGAAATCCACATAACAAGCCTTACTAAACAACCCTTGTTTACCACACCTTTCCAGGTCACAGTCCCATAACTTGCCTCCCGCACCCAGAAGCCCCAAACTCCTCTTCGTTTAGCCGAAAATGATTTTAAGCCCAGTTTCTAACCACCGCTTGGAGCTACTCATGTCTGGGGTGCTCCCACATGTAAGCTCCACGCACATGCTAATCAACTTCTGTTTGTTTTTCTCTCGTTAAAAAAAAAAGTTCTGTCTACCTCCCAAATATTTCCCCCAATAGCCTGTGACTCAGAAGACCAAGGTAAAAAGTGCTTAATTTGAAAGATGTTGGTCTTTAACAATGATCTATGACACTTGAGAAAGGAGAAATAGATACAGCCCTAACAAGATGGAATACAATACAGGTCAGTTTTAATTAAGGTAAGGAAATAGATAAATTGGTTTAAAAAAAAAAAAAAGAACAGAAAACCTAGCCAGTAGCCTGCTTCTTGCAGCAGTGAATTACAGAGGGCATTTCAGGAAAGTGGTGAGTTGAAGTGGCCTAAAGAGAGACCAACTCTCGCCCCTCCCCAACCCCCATAGGTAACTATGGTATTAGACATTCAAAGCCTAAAGAAATACAGAAATTCAGATTATTCAGGGATTTGTTATACATCTAGCCAGACATCTTGAGAAACCTAAGCGGGAGGGAATGGTCCATTTCCCAGAGGCTTGATTTCATATGTTGACAAGGCAGCCTCCATGTCCTTGTTCGTAGCCTCCTTCCCATCTTCCCACTTTAGTAATTATATTACAGGGCATACAAATGACTGCTTTGTCAGCATTTCTGTGCAGACACTAAACACAGGAATGTTTCAATTCCCTCCCAAGGCCAGCCTGTTGGTGCAAGCTCGTATTTGCTCCATGAGGATACAATTCCCATGGTTTAGCATCTCTACAAGATCAAGCAAATCAGATTAGTGGCTATAACTTTAAGAACCCACAGGCTGGGACCTGCTGAGAATAAAGCTGATTTTTAACACAGTGACTCTAAAAATAATGGCTCCTGTTAAAAAGTCCCAACGAGAGGTTATGAGTAATCCCCAAACATGATCTAACGACAGTGGAATCACTGCATATTATTAAATATCCCTGATAAATTTTCACAATCATACATGTAAGGTTTGAATAGGAAAACCATTAAAGCAAGATCATCTAAAATACCACTGCCTGGGATAACACGCGTGAGTCCAAAGCTTTAACATAAAATGACTGAAGCACCGTATGTGAGGTAGGAGAGGAGTGTTTCTGAATCTTCTGTCAAGGATGTTTACCATCATCACATCAAGTTCCAGTCTGCTCCCATTCCACCCATATTCCTCCTTTGGAGACAGCTCTACCAATTTTCTGTCTAAAGAGGAAGGAAGGTTAGGATAGAAGGTCCACCCCCAGACAACCATAGGACCCAAGGGACCCGAACCCCTTAGCCAAAACCTTCATTCTAAACAGAGTTAATCAAGTCTGTGACCGAGGACTGATGGATCACAGTTCCTCCCTGGGATTCACTTTGGAACTAGAGGAGAAGGGGGTTATCCTTAGGTTACAGAGCTAGATGGATGTGAACCTAGAGCTTATGAAGGCACTGAGAGGACAAGGTCTGCGATGGGAAGGAATAAGGCTAAGACAGAGAAAGAAGAGCAGAAATAAAAGAATCGAAAGAGATAGAGACAAAGAGACAGAAAACAAGCTAGCAACCAGAAAAGCATCTGAATCTCAGGAGCAGGGGCAGACCAGCTTCCTCACTAAAACTTTAGACTCTGGTTGTGGCTCCGTTACATTAGCCAAAAATGCTCATTTTTGCTTAGAATTCTTTCTGCTGGGTTTCCATCCTGTACAACAAAAAATACCATAACTAATATAATTGACAATACACTCTAAATTTCAAAGTATCCCCAAAGAGCAGAAAAGACTGTTAACCTCTCCTTCTATATAAGAAAATTGAACTACACTGATGTTCAGTGACTGCTTGCTGTTTTCTACGTGGGCAAAAGAAAACACATTATTCTTAGAGAATAAAAATATTGTAAAACACAAATTCTTCCATGCTGGCAAGCTAGAGTTTCTTCAATTACCAGGGGCATTTTTGATGTAGTTTTGCTTCTCTTGGGCAGAAGCCAATGCATTCACTAGTGATTCTGTAAAAAGCACAATTTACCAAGTCAGCGCACTGAACACCCACGGAGAAAGGAGCAGCCTAGGACAGGCCCAGAGGTCCAGAAACCTTCTCTAAAGCTACATCTTTAATGTATTTTAATAGAGCTTGCTAAGCATTTGCTCAAGCTGGTGAGAGAAATATCTGTCCAAACACACGCCACCTCTCTGAGTCTTAGGAGGACCCCAAAGACTACCATCCCCCACTGGAATCATCTTTGAGACTTAAAGAGGAGGGAGAAAGACAATGGGGTAAAAATGTACATTTTAAGGACAGAACACTGGCCTTTATTATCCTTGTTGGCAAGTGTTATTAATAAGAGTTACCATTCATTCTCCACTTACTATGTGCCAGGAACTACTGAGCATTTCAGCAACAACTTCCCCTATGAGGCACATAATATTATCCCCAATTTATAGACAAGACGTTAAAATTCAAAAGGGTAAGTGATTTGCCAAAACCCACTCAGCTAGTAAGTGGCTGATCCAGGACTTGAACCCATGTGACAGGTTTATGAGTTTAACCATTATGATATATCGCCCTCTGACTTTTATCCATTGTTTCCCTCCAGTGAAGCCACTGCTCCTTTGTTCCTGCAGATATCTAAAGGCATTTAATTCATGGGTCCTACTGCACTATAAACACAACTGAGAAAAAGGAGACTAATGGTTAGATATCATTGATCAAGGAGACCTGGGACTTTTATATACTTTTAAGGTACTTCCTTCCATAATGACAGTTAATCTGATATGCAACTCTCAGCCTTACTGTTTTCCCTCCTGAATAAGGGTTAATAAGCCTGTGATCCAAATGATCTTGTAGTAAGCCCTAAGAACAGCTGAGCAATGGCTGTTGAATACCAATGGTGTGCCCACAAGATGCTACTTGCTGTAGACAACACAACCTAATTCTCTCTCCAGGAACTTAGATTCCCCCAAGAAGGTACACAGCACATGATGGCACATACCCCATACGCAAACATGGATCACGCTTTAGTACAACTAGAGCCACTGTGGAATAAAGTCAGATGTTAAACTACTTGACCTGGTCCTCTTAAAGGCTTGGGTCTGGACATTCACCTCTCCATAAATGAAGCACCCATACTGCACAGGGCTGTACCACTGGTCCTGGACTCTGCATTCTGCCCATCCGGAGTGTATGAATGCCAGTGTCAAACTCTTCAGGAGTCAGCTAGCAGCAGTGCGAATGATTAAAACAAAGGGTTTTCTGTGGCAATCTCAACAGCAAAGGGGGATAAGGAAACTCCTCCCATTCACACTCTGCTCCCAGCTGCTTGTGCTTGAGTTAAAGGAGGACTTGGCTCTGGCCTCAGGGGGGCAAGGTCATTGCTTATTATTTGGGGGTCAGCACTTACATGCCTGAACAGAGACTGCTTTTGCAGAACTTGGAGAGCTCTGATGGAGGAAGAGAAATGGTGATGGTCGTGGTGTTGTTGTTGATGATGATGATGAAAGAAGAAAACACAGTGATGGTGAATGCCACCTATAAATATAAGCACAAAGCAGCAATAGATATCCTTCTGGTCACTGCCAGTCATAACCATGAAGCAGCTTCCGTTCCCAAACCAAGCCCACTGAAATATTCCCCCTCAGAACTAAACACATCCAGCTTCAAAATAAAGCGCTGCATCCCTCCCTCCCCCACACGCCCTTCCACCCTCCCTGTGCCAAGCTGCAAATGAGACAGCCCTGGCGGGTCAAGAGGGCTGGGAGTTAACAGACAGTTCTGCAGTGAGGAGCGTTAGGAAGACCCGGCTGGGGGGGCCAACAACGCACTTCGGAACCTCTTAATTGTGGAGCTGGAGGAACGGACGCAGAAGGGGAGGAAGATAAGGTAGCCGGGCAAAACAGATTCGACGCCTCTTTCCGAGAGCCCTGAAGCCCCAGGAGGCGGAGCAGGCAACCTTTGGTCGGGAAGGAGAAGAGGCGGGGCACACCGCCAGCAGGACAGACAAGGTTCTCTTTACCTGACCAGGTGCAGCAGCGGTAGCGGCTGCAGCGAGGATGCTACGTTCGAGTCCAGAGCCCGAACCTGAAGCCGCCGCCGCGCCGGCCTCCGTCGAGGCCCCGCCCCAGCCCCACCCACAACCACGAGGCCCCGCCTCCCTAGCACGCGCCGGCCAGACGGGCTGTTTAGGGGAGGCAAGCTGTGGACTGATCGGCAGGGCTGATGACCAATGGGAATGCACAGCGGCTCCTGGGCGGGCGGATGGCAAAGTGGGGTGGGAGGCGACCGCGCTCAATCAGCAGAGCGGCTGAGCCTGGCTAGGGCGGGGTGAGGTTATTGGGCAACGCAAATCCAGACAGCCGAGTAGGAGGTGGTGGTCGCAAGGCTAGGTCTAAGGTAGACAGCCAAGGCAACAGCCAATCCCCGGCCCCAAGCCCCGAGCTTGCCTGCTCCCGGGCGCCTCTCAGAGCACACGCCCTGGACTGCTTCGAAGCGATGCGGGGAAAGGGAGCAGGTCCGTGGCTCCCACGGTTCCTGAGATTCCCACGCCTCGGAGACCCCGCAAGGTTGTTGCACTCCCGTGGTCAGGTCAACGGCCTCTACCCTTGCACGCCCAGCCAAGCCATTTTCGATCATAAGTGCTAAAAGGAGCCAAGGAGGAAAACTCAGGAAACAGAATCCACACATAAACACAAACTCTTATGTTAGTCTCCCTCACACTCCCAATTCCGCTCCATATAGCTCTTTAGCCAGAACCTATGGCAGGTAAATTACTTTGACTACTTGCAGTTAAGAGCTAAACAGGTTTGAGCGAAAGTGTGAGCTAGGGCCTTGGTGAACCGGGAAAGGAGATTTGAGTCCAGATGTCAAGAGGCCTGGGCCTCACAATGAAAGCTACTTGCTTGCTGGAAAACCTTGACGTTCAAGATCTGGTTGCCACTGTTTCTCTGCAGTTAATCGGTGTACAGTTTGATGCCAGGATAAACTGTTTTTCCGCTAAGGAAGTGTGTAATCGTTACTGGAATGAACTACCTTCAAACGTTTCATAAGAGGATTTGAGGCCTTAATGATACAGTGATTTGGTCTGTGATTTGGGTGGCATTTCTGTCTGTTCCAAGTAGGTAGGCAAGAAAGGGCATTGCCTTCAATCTACTTCCTGATAAATGCAAAATTTATCATCCTTCTGGCACATAAGAAGAGAAATCTATCCTGAACAGATTCTGTACAAATAATATTCTGTTCAAATCATAAATAAATGTGAAAAAAATGGGTAGATATTTTAAAGTGACTTTTTCCTCAATTTTTTTTTCTAGATAATAGTTTATGGACACTTTGATATATTCTTACCCATATTAGCCAAACACTAATAGGCAGTTTATATATAGTTGTCTCCTTCAAGCCACACATCTATCTCACGTAAATTCCACCTTTTAGATGAGAACACTGAGGCTCAGAGAGGGCAAATAATTGTTCCAGGTTCATATAATTAGTTAGGAATAGAGTCAATACTAGATCAATATTTCTGTTTAAAACCCATTATTATCAATTAAAAGAAGAACAAAGAGCATTAAGACAACTCATTACTTTGAAGCTTTTGTTTTGTTTTGTTTTGTTTTACCTGAAAAACTATACTAGAGGGACCCAATTCTCACACTTCTTGAAACTGCGACTTCAGAAGCACTTCCAAGAGTGAAGCATCGCCTCTGAAATGTGTTAGGAGCAATTGCAAGTCAGCTTTGCTCATAGAAAAGAGATGTGATTTGATATTGATAGGTAGGAAGTAAATTTTTCCAGGGCTTGAGTCTAACTAGATTTTAACAGAAGTAGGAATCTTTTAAAATAAACCAATAAAATAACATCATGGCCATAAGAGCTTAGTCCTAGAAAGAAAAAAGAGGATATAACCCAAAGTCTTATTTTAGCATTGTTTCTAAAGCTTTCTGAAGAGATTCATAATCCTCTTCTAACCTTCTAATCAAACTTAGAAATATGGAATCACTCTAAGTTTGGGAGGGAGAGGTGTGTAGGAAGTGGCTTAAAGAGAAAGAGAAGAAAAATATTTTTCCAAAAAGGTTATTTATAAAGACAAAATATAAGTAAGTTAAAGGTCATAGATAATAGATAGGTATATACTAATTAACAGGTTAGTGGTATAGACATTTAGAGTTGTACATGCTCACCTGGTTTAATAAACAATTACTAAGTGCCTAATATGTGTTAGTGGCTGTACTAGACTCTGGGGATATCCATTTCAATAAAACCCATTTCATGACCTCAAAACACAACTTAGTTGAGGACACACAATTTGGATCAGGATTGAAGAGATCACTTTGTAAATATCATCCCTAGTCTTCACAGCCACCCAGCAGGGTAGGTATTATCCTCATTCCAAAGATGAGCAACTGAGATTAGAGAGAATGATAACTCACTCGAGGTTACATAGTTGAGAAAGTCTTAATCGCAAATTCTTCTGACTCAGAGGCCCACGTTTTTACAGTACACCATTCTGCCTTCCCAAGGGAAGAAACTAGCTCTAATAATCCCCATAGAATGCACCCCTCTCTGAAATATACGGTATGAATTTTTAAATACTGAATTTGGTCAGTTTGTTTATCAAAGCACTCTACTTTCTAAATGGAACCAAGAAAATATAAAAGACGATTCCTGCCTACTTGGGCTTCATGTAATGTCTACATGTCCTCTTTTTAAGCCCTTAGTGGTACGTAGATGATTTTCATGTAACTCCCCATCTATTCCCAAACTCTCTTCATTACCTCTTAGTTCACTCCTAGTGAAATGAGACAGTGACATTCACTCCAATATGTGATCAGTAGACCAACCTCACCTCAAAGCTTATTGGAAATGCAGACTCTCAGGACCACCCCAGACTTACTGAATTAGAATCTGCGCTGTAATAAAATATCCCAGGTGATTCCTGTGCACTCAAGTATTATTTAGCTCGTGTGAAATGCATTTAATAATTCCATCAGCTTACTGCCTGAAGAGTACTGCTCCTGACCTGGGACTGGGGAGGGGAACATCTGCAAAGCACACGTTCACTTATGCTTCTACCATGACCTCTAACAGCAAGAAACATTACTTGTGCTCACAGATCATTAACTCTCAACTCCTCTCAAAAGATTAAACCATCCCTTTCCTACAAGAAAGGGAGAAAGAGAAACTTAAACCAGGCTCTAGGTCTTAGATGGATCCTCCATATACCTGCAGCTTCTCAGTCCTACTGCTGTGACCTTCTACAGCCAATGAAAACCACAGATATCGGTTCAACCACTAAGTGCTTCCTTTCAAAGAATGAAACAAACAGGTCCTTCCTCCATTAAGCTCCAGCTCACAAGCCACTTCCTCCCTGAAGCCTTCCCTCCTCCCCTGTCAGAGTTCATTTCCAGCTTGGCGCTTCTGTAGCATGTTGTTTGTACTTCTTTTATCCTCTTGTCCCTCGTAAAGGGCTGCAGACATATTTGTTTCCTCCTTTGGGTTCAAAGCGACTTGAGGGAGAGGATTAGCTGTGGTTTACCACTTTATCCCCGTAATGCCTTGCATAAAATAAGTGATCTGCTGTGTTTAATTGCATCTCTGCCCTTCCCTGAAGTAGGTGATTTCAATGTCAAAGAAAAAGCAGAAGAGGTGTTTGAAAAAGAAGCAAAGAAGCCAGACACAGAGAAAAGGACACAGACATTTTGGTGGTTCCCTTTGGAAGGACTCCAACACAGGCAGGGAACAAAGAGATGAGATGTAGTAGGTGGCATCATCTGTGGCCTCAAGAGTCCCACCTTCCCATTATGTGACCAGATGGGAGCAAGGAGTTTCTTCTATCCAAGAGCTGATGTCAGGGAACGGACATCTGTAGAACCCATGTATGGATATGCCAAGGGGAGACCAGCTGGAGCAAACATGGGAACTAGACACTGCAAGTGAATTCTGGGAGCTGTGATGGGAACATGGATAGGAAGAGCCCCCCCAGTGAGCACTCCCAGCGGGGTGGACTTGCCCTCCCACAGAGAAGGACCGTGCTCTGGCAGGATATGACAGCATAACAGATAATTCTAGAAAGGATCCAATATTTCCTTACACTGTGTGACCCAAATCACCTTAACCAATCTGGACCTCATTGTCACGGACAGGGGATGACACAGTCATCCCAGAGTGCCTGCCATAGGACCACTAATTTTAATGTTGTTTTTTGTCCTGACTGAGCTAAATTTCTACATGCAACGTTCTCCAGGATAGATTTTGTGTTTATTTCAACCCCGGGAAAAGCTGTCCACAGGAAACGTTAAACCAATGATTGCATCCCTCTGAAATGTAGGACACAGGGAGCAAACCTAATCTCCAAGATGTTTCCACCTCATTTGCCCTGGGCTGTGTAATCAGCTTTTCATCTCAACACCGGATAAATGCATTTTGCCCGCTGCCACATTCATCCTGATATAGATGCTACTTTGTCAATCAGTAACTACTCATCACCCCCAAATTTCCTGAAAATACTTAGTGCTGCTAAGATGCCAGTCTCCCTAGCATATCCAGGGATCTAAGAAACAGAAAAACAAGGCTTTGTGCTGCAACTTTGTTACTTAATATAGATGCACAGTCTGAGAAAGGATTAATCAGACCATGGGAAAGCCCAGAACTCAAATAACAATTGAATGTTACTTAGACACCCGTTCAGACCACCAGAATAATAGCTATTTGGATTGAGTGGGCTCTGTCCCTTCTGATGCATCATCCATATTTATTTATTCTCCAACTCATTCCGAAAAGGATTTGAAATGACAAATTATTCTTGGAATGTTGCAATGTGTAGGTGAGCATTGTGGAGGCTGGTAAAATGTTTGCAGACTGGCAAGATATTTTTAACTTGCCTACAGAAATATTAAAAATATCTCAAATGCCACCTGAAGTGCCATATGGAGAAATTACTCTCAGTAAGATACAACCATTATTGCATTTATGCTGTCAGATGGTAGGAAGAAAGTAAGAACTTGAGTCTCAAGCTGAAATCATTAAATCTCTTGTATTAATTCCATGGAAAAACTCAGGCTTGACTCAACAGGAAAAGTCATAATGACTATAGTTCTTCTGAATAAAGGGTAGTGGAGTGAAGTAATGTGTGATTGTTTCATGCCAAGAGATACAGCCTCAGACACTATAGCAGAACTTGCACTCAGTAAAATCCCACTGTCTCATCGTTACCTGGCAAAACAGGCTTACTACACTGCTTTGTCCAAGAGTCATCTGCTGAGTCATGGAAGCCACCAAGCTGTACCTCCGAGGGCAGGAGAGAGATAACAGCAGGAATCCAAATCCACTGCTTTGTGCCCAGTAACCCAAAGGTGATGGGCTGGGAAGACTGTCCCTAGCTGGGGCAGAATTTCAGACAATGTGGCATAATCCTGTTCCATTGCTCAGGCTAGCCTAGAACAGTAGCAGTCAGAGGATCAGTGCCAAAGGCAGCAGGCTCTGCAGAGAACAGCTGTAGGCTCAAAGGAAAGGAGAAGCTTTTTAAAAGTGACTTTCTTTTTATTCTAAAAGTATCCCATGATTGTTGAAATTTGAAAAATACAAGAAAGCACAAAGGAGAAAATTAAAATGGATTATAATCTCATCATTCATTTATTTAATTCAGCGAGTATTTATTCATGTATTTAATCCACAAGTATTTCTTGAGCCCCTTCTAAATACCAGGTCCTTTTCTAGGCACGGGGGATGGAAAGGTGAACACAAACCTGCTCTCTTTGAGTGTATAGTTCATGAAGGGAGACAGACGAATAATATAACCACACAAAGGAGACTCTCAGGACTTACTAGGCTAAGTAGCACAAGGAAAGGAATATAGTCCTTAAAAGCAGATTATAAGAGAGTCTGTCCAGACTTTGGGGGATTGGGGGAGAGGAGTGGTGGTCTGAGAAGGCTTCCCGGGGAGGTGACTCTTAAACTGAGGTGCGCAGGATGGCAGGAAATGATTAGTGAAAAGAAGGATGAAGAACCACGCAGGCAGAAAGAATAACATGTGGGAAGGAACATGAGGTGTGTTGCAGAACTGAAAGAAGCCAGTGTGGATAGACTCAGAGCTGGAAGGAGAGGGGGACAGGAGACTGGAGAGGCAGGCAGGGTCAGACCCCACAGGGCACTGTTGACCTTCATCTAAGTTCTTCAGATAGTTTATTTATGCATATATATATGTATATGTGTACACATATACATGTGTATACATGTATGTGTATGTATATACACATATATGCGTATATATACATATACACGACATATGTGTATGTGTGTGTGTGTGCGTGCGCGTGCGCGCGCGTGCGAGTGTGTGTGTGTGGTTTAATCATCACCATCAAACCGCCAAACTTCCTTCCAGAACGTATGCACCAGTTTATTCTCTTGCACTGGATGTGAGTGTCAATTTCACTTCATCTTCAGCAACATTCACTATCTTTTTTTTTACCTTCAACATTTGATAAGCAAAAAGTATATCATTGAAGTTTTCCTTTAACGGTGAACAAATATTTATTGCCTGCTGTTTTTTTCACTTGCTTCACAGAGAGCGAGACTTTCCTCTCAGTGAAATAAGTATGCTATCGTCAATGTCAGTCAAAGGCAGCCCGAATAGCCCCTCTGTTGGAGATATCTCTTGCAAAGTTTCAGCCTGGGTACCTAATGGACCCGCATCAGTCATCCTTGAGCTAAGGAATTAAAATGTGAAAGCAATCCATCAAATTAGTGTTTCCCGTTAGTCTCAGAGCAAATGAAAGCATGAGATTAATTTCCTCCTGGCCAATCACATAGGACAGCCCTGAAGGAAAGAGGGAAGTCAGTTAAGACCTGCTGAGAGGAGAGAAGAGGCAGGTCTGGGCTTGATGGGGAATGAGCCGATCTGAAGGAGGGAACGGAACAGTGGGAATAAAAGGGCCCCAAGAGGAGGCTGCATGCCAAGGAGAAAAGGATGGCCAGTAGGAGAGTGGGGCAGCAGAGAGAAGCGATTTGGACACAAGTTTGACAGCTTTGCCGTTCGCCCAGGGATCATTGCATTCGTTAGCATGCATCACATGCAAAGACCCACTGGCCTCCCTTCTATCCCTAAGTCCCTTCTGCACAGACAGGTCTTGATCTGGGAAGATCAAGACTGTGACTGAGGGTGTGTGAGGGCTGCAGGGGCTTATACATAAATCAGATGTAACATATGCGGCATCTTCTGGGACTGAAATCGCACAGTATGGCTGGCAAAAACCACAGCTGTGGGAGAGGACCAGGGAGGTATAGGGGGGAGGCAGGGAAGTTTACGTATTTTCACCCCCTGGGACACCAGAATCTTGATAGCCGTTGGTCAGGAGGGACTCAGTCCAGAGGACCCACTACAGCAACACTGGAATAGTTGTTTAACTTAAGAACTTTATGAAACAATAAGACGAGAAATTGAATTTTTTTGTAAGTGAAGTTGGCTTTATTTTGTATTTTTTAAATTTTTAAATATTTTCAGCTGCACCGCCTGGCTTGCTAAACAGGTGAGCTCCTGATGGGCTCGGATTCTGTCTGATGCCACGTCAGAGGGGTTTTACTTGTTTTTGAGTGTGTGTCTGCAGTGATGGAGTGGTAAATAATCCTGCCTCCCTCCCTCTGAGCTCAGAACTGATAGAGGAAATAAGCAAAGGTGCCAGCCAGGCTCCTGGGAGGCACCAGTGGGGCCGAGGATGAGGCAGTGTAAGAGTAGGAGCCCAGGGGCTTCCCTGGTGGCGCAGTGGTTGAGAGTCCGCCTGCCGATGCAGGGGACACGGGTTCGTGCCCCGTTCCGGGAAGATCCCACATGCCGCGGAGCGGCTGCGCCCGTGCGCCATGGCCGCTGAGCCTGCGCGTCCGGAGCCTGTGCTCCGCAACGGGAGAGGCCACGGCAGTGAGAGGCCCGCGTACGCAAAAAAAAAAAAAAAAAGTAGGAGCCCTGGCACACCTGGTCCTTCCTGGCAGGTCCCCTCCTCTCACCTTCTCACTCTGGCCTGTTGCTCCAGGTGCAGCAAGTATCTGAATGTCATGCTCCCACCCAAGACTGGCCCTGTGCCACAGCACCACAGGGGCATTACTGGTTAATTATTTCATACCCCAAATGTGTAAGCTCAGACACAGAAGCTTTATTTAAAACACACACATGGGCATGGGCATACTCACACACACCTACACGTACACACACACATACAGAGAAATAAATAAAAACAGATCAAACTAGGGACCAAAAATGAGCAACCAGAAGTATTTCAGTGGGAGTGTACCAGAATGCATAAAAATTAAGATGGATGGGTGGGTGGGTAGAGGGATGGTGCATGGATAGACATGCGATAAAGCAAAAAAGCCAAAAGTTTCCTGCAGAAACTGGGTGATGCGTGTATGAGTATTCACTGCATAATTCTTTCTTCTTTTCTGTCCATTAAAAAATTAAAATAAAATGTTGTCAAGGGGAGTGCAACTTGTCATATTTTGTTTGCATGTGTAGTCTGTTGAAAATCAGGGGATGTAGTAAAATCCAGATTTTTATCTTTCTGTAAAAAAATCTAAATTCCAGTAATACTGAACCTACTTGCCAAGTGGTGGGCTGAGGAGCATCTGCCTTTTCCAGGGGTGTGAGCTCACCGGGTCTCCACACCCTTACCATTTCCATTGCCTTATGTCCTCCCTGAGTCACTCAGTTAGGTTTCCTGCCTGACCCTCAGAGGTAGCTGAGTAGCAATCCCTGTCACAAATAGACACAGCAGTGGATTGATTATGTAAGGATTATTCACTTCATAAAAGTGATCTTCGGGCTTCCCTGGTGGCGCAGTGGTTGAGAGTCCGCCTGCCGATGCAGGAGACACGGGTTTGCGCCCCGGTCCGGGAAGATCCTACATGCCGCGGAGCGGCTGGGCCCGTGAACCATGGCCGCTAAACCTGCATGTCCGGAGTCTGTGCTCTGCAATGGGAGAGGCCACAGCAGTGAGAGGCCCACGTACCGCAAAAAAAAAAAAAAGTGTTCTTCCCACAATTCCTCGAGATTTTTGACATGAAGACTTTAAGGGTCTCCTAGAAGTATCTATAAATTTCCTGAAATTATATGTGTCTGAAAAATAGTGTGCCTTTATCCTTATATTCATTTTTCTGGAGAGATTGTTCATAGCTTTTTATTAGGTCCTCAAAAAGATTCATGACTCAAACATAATTAAGAATTTACAAAGGCGTTCTACTAGTATATTTTAAATGATTCAAATTAAAAAATGCCTTCTACACAGACCCAATCAGGTACACTGTTACCTTGGGACCCCTGTTATCCTGGGTAATAAAGTACCTGTGCACCCCTTCCTGAACCAGAATGGGTCAGGGATCTGTGTGTATGGGTGTGAGTGAGTGAATGAATGAGTGTCTAGAGGTAAGGTGAGATTTATTGAAGAGGAAGGACAGCACATAGAGTCCCGAGATACTGTGATCCCAGCATTTGAAGTCTACCTCATGTGCATTCTTAAGGGCTGGTGATCTCCAGGAAGTTCTGCATCTTATGTGTACATAGTTCCAGTAGAACAAATTAATTTGGTGAATCGTTTCTTGGATATTAACAATTTTAAAACTCTCTCCTTCTCCTCTTCAAGTCCTTTCTCTAAGAACAGCCAACAATACCTTGCTTCCCCTCGAAAACTTGACACCAGGATTTCTTGGATTTGTATAGATGGTGATAGCTTATTATTCTAAGTCAATGCTTGTTCACTCATCTCTCCTTCCCTGCAAGAATGTGAGAAGAGACAGTTGCAAAAAAAAGTTCCTTTTTACACTCAATGATTTTTCCATCAACTTGCCTGATCTTTCCATAATTCTGACTGAACACAAACCACAAACACAAGTTAGAAATGGATTTCATCCAAAAAAACATGTGTTGTGGGCCTACCGTATTTCATGTAATGTGCTAGTCTCTAGCACTAAGAGCAAATACGACTCAGTCCCTACATTCAAGAAACATTTGCTATGAACACTATTGCCTTTTTTTTTGTATAAGTTACAAGACATAAAAGTCCTTAAGACTATATATCTATTTGATATATAGCTTCTTGCTGAGAGCTCTTATGTGGATCATCAAAATTTAGTTTTACTATCCTGAGGTTTTGCCTTTCAGAACTCTCCCTAGTCCCTTTTTCTTCAGGGTTGGTCACTCTGAACTCGATCTCACGAACATCCTTCCCAGCCAAGGGGGTGTTCAGGCAGCTGTGACTGTTTCCTGGATCCTAGGCTTGGTGACTGTGGGTACAGGGGGAGGCAAGGCACAAGTGATGCATCCAGGGCAAAGAAAACATTGGAGCCAAGTAGAGGTCTAGTAGGGGCATCAGTCAACGGTCCTGAGTGGAGAAGTAGAAAGGGGTTAGGAATCAATAGCAGGATGTAAAGTAGAGGTACCTGGATGGGGAGCATAAGTGGAAATCTAGAGAAGTTCTTATAGGTATTGTACTTGAGAAGCTTCTCATAGGGAAAGGGATTTGTGGCGCATTTACACTTTGATCTCTATATAAACAATTCTCTATGCCTTTGGGTACCCCTAAATCAATCATTAATATTTGTCTTCTCTCCATTTCTACTTTTCTGTATATTAAGCTCTTCAATTCCGTCACTGACAATCTTCTGAATAATTCCATCTTATGGATTCTAGCCTCATTGCATCTGAGCACATCTATAAAAGTCAGAGTCTGGAATCACATGTAGATGAGTTCCCAAAAAAGGATATTGACTTTTCCAAAATTCTTCCAGTGACAGAACCAAGATAAGAACTTACGTCATAAATTTAAACATAACTTTTTAACTTTTTATTTTATATTGGAGTATAGTTGATTATCAATGTTGTGATGGTTTCAGGTGTGCAGCAAAGTGATTCAGTTATACATATACATGGATCTATTCTTTTTCAAATTCTTTTCCCATTTAGGTTGTTACATAATATTAAGCAGAGTTCCCAGTGCTATACAGTAGGTCCTTGTTGGGACTGACATGTATACACTGCTATATTTTAAATGGATAACCAACATAACTTTTAATAAGTGACTCTTCTTTACTTAAATGAGCTGGAAGGGTCTTTGTAAATCCAACAAACTGATAAGACACCAATATATCACCCCATCTAAAGCTTATGCTTAGAGCCCAGCCACTCAGAGGGGCATTTTGACATAGGTACCAACTATCTCTGTACATTCCACAGCAATGCCCTCCCACTCTATTCATCTACCAACTGGGGAGCTGAGGCCAGTGAAAACTGACAACCAGATCTATATGTAACCACAGGGGACCCAGGTTATCACCTGAATCTGCAACCCCCAACATCCTCTACCCAACCCTCCCCAAATCAGCTACCTATTCTTAGTAAAGCTCTCATTTATCAGTTTCTCTGGGTCAAACAGAACCAAGAAGATGGACCTAGATAGGATTTATCAACCTCAGCACTATTAACCTTTGAGGTCAGATAAGTCTTTGCTTGAGGGCTGCCATGTGCATTGCAGAAATTTTAGGAGCATCCCTGGCCTGTACCCACTAGAAAGATGCCAGGAGCACCACTCACCACCCAATTGTGAAAACCAAAAATGTCTCCAGACATTATCAAATGTCTTGTAGAGGCAGGCAAAATCACAAGTGCTTTAACATTAATTCTATCATTTAATCTCACACCAACTCTTTAAAGCTCAGAGAGAAAATCTGGGATAAGATTTCCAAACTGAGACTAGAGCAGAGAACTTCCATTTCCATGACCAGGGTCCTCTCTACCATCCCACCTGTACCCAAAATGAGTGCTAAAATGCAAATGGGCCAAGGTTCATTGGATTTTTCTGTTCAGTGCTAATCCTGCTTTTTAGGAACCAGACGTCACATTCCCAACCTTCCAGATGGCTCTCTTCTTGATTTGCTTACTGCTTTAGTAACTCAGCTTCACCTCTGGTAACCGAATTCATTCACCAACAGATATCGCTCCTACTTATTAGATTTTTGGTCTGTTGTGATTTCAAAACAGACCTTCTCTAGGATAAGCTGTTCAAATTAGTTTTTCTCATTTAACACAGAAGCATCTAATGCCTGGACACTGGAGTCATGTGAGGTGTGAGGATGCTCCTAGCCAGGAAGAAGACAATGCTGACTACTGAGCTGGAACGTAACGATTCCCTGTGGAAAACGGAAAAGAGGAGCAAAGGCAAGGCCCGCATAATGGAGATCTGATCTTTCCTTTCGTCCACGCTTGCTCTAGGGCACTGCCACCTCTAAGCCAGCAGGTGGCTTAACTTTCTGCTATAGTGAAAGGAGAATGTTTGTTCCTGCGATACTGATATGCCAGCTGTTTTACTAAATGTGATCATTAACAAAAATGCAGTTCTTTGTGTGGCATCAACTCTTTTTTTAAAATTGAAGTATAGTTGATTTACAATATTGTGTTAGTTTCAGGTGTACAACAAAGTGATTCAATTATATATATATATATATATATATATCTTTTTTTCAGATCATTTCCCATTATAGGTTACTGCAAGATATTGAATATAGTTCCCTATGTTATACAATAAATCCTTGTTGCTTATATATTTTATGTACAGTAGTTTGTAACTGTTAATCCTATACTCCAAATTTATTCTCCCCTCTTCCCCCTTTGGAAACCATATGTTTGTTTTCTATGTCTGTGAGTCTGTTTTTGTTTTGTATATAGATTCATTTGTATCATTTTTTTAGATTCCACATATAAGTGATATATAATATTTGCCTTTCTCTGTCTGCCTTGCTTCGCTTAGTACGATATTCTCTCATATTCACTTAGTATGATAATCTCTAGGTCTATTCATGTTGCTGCAAATTACAATATTTCATTCTTTTTTTAATGGCTAATATTCCATTGTGTGTGTGTGTGTGTATATATATATATATAAAACACATCTTCTTGAACCAATCAACTCTTGAGTGTCATGTCTCAAAGTATTAAAAATAAAGGCAAGTTCACACATGGAGCGGGGGTAGGACTAAGGTGATCAGATGTCTCTGCTAATCACTGGATTTATTGTCTTCCCTAGTACACTCATCTGGCTCCATGCTGGAGCAGAGACTCATTGGCTCCTTGCCAGAGGAAACATGACTTGAAATATCCATATCTTACACAGTTCTAGAATATGAAAGAGGGAGATGAAATTAATTGATAGGAAGACAGTCTTCACCCTTAGAATTTCCTTTCTCATCAAGTTTTATTTTAGAGATTTGTGTATCATTGATTTAGGGCAGCATTCTAGAATTAGTTCACCCTGATCATTTAAGCTATAAAACAAGATCGAGACTTAAGATATTTTATCTTAAGTCTATATGTCACTATATGAAATATATTTACATTCAAGAAAACAGGAAGGCTGGGAGGAAGCTCCTTGTTTTGCCTGGGTTTTTTGTTTGTTTGTTTTGTTTTTCAGTAATTTCCCTCAATAAGCTAATGGGTTTATATTTGACAAATTACAGAGATTAACTTAATTTTAAAAGATTTCTTGCAATCTGAGTCCTTGGAAGAAATGGCTGGGGAGGTTTATAAATTTTAAAAAGCCCCATGTAAGCAAAAGACATTTACATAATAGTAGGCTGAATCTTCCTGAAAGTAAACCTCTCATAATATGTATGTGAAAGATTGGAAAGTCCCACCATTGCCCTAGGCAGAAGTTTTTATTTTGATATAATTGGAATCACTCCTTCTTACTTTCCCTTCACCCTCATAATAATGTATAAGAGGGGATGCTGCATTTGACCTTTGAGCTCTTGGGAACCTGGGATCTGCCCAGAAGTGAACCTGGTAAAACTGCACCTGCAGTCCTAAGGCCTAGGATATTCAACCACACCAGCAATCAGTGTCCCAGCTGAGCTAGCAAATCCAGAGGAAATTTAAGTCAGCTGTCCCAAATCCTTCACAAACCAGATTCAGAAGTTGGCCCCAAACTGAAATAAAGTCACTTGGGCAAAGACTTATCAGCCAGAATGATAAAATTAAGAGGATAGTTGTGCCATGATTTGACTCATTTGGGTGGAGCTAGGCTCAGTTCTGTGTCATTTCTGTGAATAGTTTTGTGTTTTTAAAAAAATGGGTTTTCAATTGTAGTTAGAGGTAAAAACCTGAGTAACTTTAGATCAGTAAAGTTATGGATTGTACAAGGGCGTAGACAGTGAATATTTATTTGAGAGACTGGGGAGAGGCAATCTCATGGTGTTAACAAAAGCAGTTCCCAGGATCCTCCAGAACCCATGTTCTCACCCAGAGAGCCTGAGAAAATAGCCCCTCAATTAAGATGAATATTAGAACACGTAAAGGATAATGGTTTCATTGAATGTTCAGTTATAAGGAAACTCCTTCTCTCTGATTGGGAACACCTTGTCAATCTCAAAGAATTTGACAACAGAGAGTAAGAGACAAGACAAAAGTACAGGCTGGACCAATTTATAAGAGCAGAGTGGAGAGGATCCCTGTCGTCTTGTGAGGTTGGAGAAGAAATCCAAGGAAAAGGAGCTGGTGTTTGGGTTTAAAAGTGTTACGTGTTTTTTATATAACCTTCAAATTAGATCATAGCTCATGTAAAAAACTCTTATTTTAGTTGTCTGGGGAGCTCACTGAGTCCATTCCCTTGAATTTGGAAACATTCTGGAAAAAATTTTCCAATTTTGTATCTCTACTTGTCTCCTTTTGAATTTTTAAGTAAATGGTATATGAAGATTAACCTTCTCAGCCACATTTTGTGCGGAGTTTTTTCTCTGCACCTCACATGTATCTACTATGTTTTCAGAAATGTGATTCCATTATGATTTACTTTAGCCATTTCATCATGTGTTCTGCTTTCACATTTCCTACTTACATAGTATTAAGAAGAATAATTTTCTATAACAAATTTATTCAGAATTCTAGTTCTTATTTTCTTTGCATTTCATCTACAAATAAGTCAAACACGCCAGAGTTTTCATTTTCCTGGAGCTTAATATCAAGTCCCTGCTAGTGGAATATGTGTACCCGTGACTGTGGGTCTTCGGCTCCTCCATTTATCTCCCCTGAATTTTAACTAGAATTCAACTTAATCACGAATAACAACATGGTCATCAATTGTGGCTAATATTTGTTGAAAACCTACCATCAGCCAGACACTGTATTTAATAGAAGAAGCAATTGGCAATGTGCTCTGAGCACCCCTGCATGTTCTTCTGGGTGTGCCAAGAATGCAAAGCTCTGACCACTGTTTAGTCAGGCCAGTTCTCAGAGTTGTGCTTACAGCACATAACCTTGAGGTCTGAGGTAGGGTCTCCCCCTGGAAAACAAACAAGTTTGCTTTTGCTTTTAAGCAAGTGGTAAATCCCCAAACTTAACGTAGTGGTAAATCCCGCAGCTTAGCCCATTGTGTGTGCGAGTGTCTATCACAGGCCTTGAGTTGCCCCGATGGGACTTGGGGGACATAGAGAACCAGTCTAAATGAGCAGGAAGCTCTGGCTACTATGAGTAATGAAGTTCTTTGTTTTTGACTTAGGAGTCTTGTGTCTTCTGCCAGCATCCTGCAGCACGCTGACTTGGTAGCTTATATGTAGGGTAAAATTACAGACCTTGCCTGCACAGTTCCTGACAAAGTTTTGTATGTTATCAAATTTAACTCTCAGGAAGTCCCTATGAGACTTTTTTCTCCCACTTTCCTGAAGTTATTCTTGACAAAAAAATTAATCAATAGTCAATCTAAGAAAGAAATGGAAAATTTTATTTGCGCCAACCTGAGGATTATAACCCGGGAGACAGTCTTTCAGAAAGCTCTGAGGACCATTCTGAAGAAGTAAGGTGAGGGGGACAGTATAGACGAGATTTTGGTGAAGGGGTGCGTACAATCAAGCACACATCTTGGTAGAAGGTTACTGCTATTTGTGAGGAACAGATATGTTAGTTAATGGTTTTACTGCTCTTCTGTGTATGGGAAGATGCAAGAAACTTGGCTCCTAAAACGTTCTCCCGAAAATACCTAACCATCTGAGGGCCGGTTCTGCCAGTTTTCCCAGAGCACAAAGTACCTCATCCTGAACTTTGCCCTGCATTCCTTTCAGGGTTCACTTATTATAGGTCAGCGACTTCAATGAGTTGATAGAACTGGTGAGCAACATTCTTTATTTCACGATCCCTTCCTTTTTGTTCTTAATTTCAACCAAGGTTTGGGAGGCATGTAGTCACCAATTTGTCCCACGGCGCTAAAGTATTTAAGCTAAGAACTTTCATTAGGTGCAGCCCAGTATCTCCCCAGATGGTCTGACCCAATAGGTTCCATACCAATTGCTATCTTTAAGGGAATTTATATATCGGCATTGTACATAAAAAGTTCACAAAGACTTTTGTACATACAAGGTGAGTGGTTGGTCATCATGACCTCTTACAGGATTGAGAAAGGAGTATTATCTTCTAAGCCATTACATCGCTGGTGCCAGAAGAAGAAAAATTGATCTTTAAGGTTGAGCAGGTATGTCTGCCATTGGGGTGGTCTGGTTAACGTATAATGCAGATTGATGTACAATGCACGCTAGAGGGAAGGGAAGAGACCCAGATGAGCAGAGAAAAAATTCTCTTTGGATTTTTCTTATCTGGCCTTGAAATATGCATTTTACTTCATCACTATCAACACTCTACTGATCACATTTTCCTTCATCACTAAGTCTAGAGTCCATTGTCATTCTCTTGTCAGCACCCTCAACTCCATATGCTTCACCTGCAACCACGAGGTAAAACCCACAAAGCTGTTCAATCCCAGGTAAAGTTCTCTACACCTGTGCTGTTAAGAGCAGTCCTTTCATCTGCAGACAGGGAGATTCACCACATCCAGCCTCAGCTGAGTCATCTCTGACTTTGCTTGTCTAAGGAGCGTTTCTGCCTCGCATTCTCCTCAGATGTTAAAACTTCACTCTTTCCTGAAATCTCTTCCTCTAATTCCTTAACTTCAGTGTCCTACTTCACAGAAAGCATAGATATTCCTGGGAAATAATTTCATCAACTCCCGCACACAAAGACCATTAAAGGTGTGTTTGTGAACATGGTCCCCACCGCTTCCGTTCTTAAAAACTCAAACTTTTCAAGTCAAATGCTTCCCTCTAACCCATGCCTTTGATCTAGTCTCTGCTCACCCATTGAAACAGCAGATGAAACATTGACAAGCTTAAACTGGTTTTGCCTCCTTAAGTAGGTTGTTGGTTAATCAAACCGTGAGTTATTTTACTGAAACAGCACTGCACATGTGCAAGATGGGAATCCTTGTCTCCAGGATGACCCAGAACCAAGAATCTTCAGTCTATGGAACTCAAAGAATAGAAATGTTAGCACCAAAGCCTTTTGCAAAACAAGTCTGTTGATGGGCATTTAGGTTGCTTCCATAACCTGGCTATTGTGAATAGTGCTGCAACAAATATTGGGGTACATGTATCTTTTTGAATTATGGTTTTCTCTGGGTATATGCCCAGGAGTGGGATTGCCGGGTCATATGGTAATTCTATTTTTAGTTCTTTAAGGAACCTCCATACTGTTCTCCATGGTGGCTGTAACAATGTACATTCCCACCAACAGTGCAAGAGGGTTCCTTTTTCTCCACACTCTCTCCAGCACTTGTTGTTTGTAGATTTTCTGATCATGCCCATTCTAGCACCACTTAAATTTCTAAGGTGGGTTCAAACCATGTGACTGCAATGTTATTCTTAAGTAACCATAAGATGCCAAGTGTTAACTATGGTAAGAGTTGACATTTGAAGAGGCTAGTAAACTAATAGGTAATTTATAACAAATGACCTGCAAACAGGTTATATCAGATCATTTGCTACATAGAGAAGAGCAAAATATTTTTTTCAGTTTGAGGTTAACTTATTTGCATCATTTTTGACTATTTTTATTGTGTGCTCGTCATGTATCCTGGGGTAGTATGTATCATAGCCACCACTGCTGTTTAATTTCTTTAGAAACTTAGATATTTAGCTTAAACTGCAAGAGTCAGATATTCCTTGGCCCCATGACATCCCTTGGCTGTACTCTGTATTTAATCATTTGGCAACACCTTCCCCCGTGATGTCTGCCAAGCACAGACATCAAATGTACGAGTGGAAAGGACCTTGAAGATTACTGAGTTTGACACCAAAATTTTACGGTTGAAACTAAGATCCAGGGATGCCACAGGAATTACCCAAGGCCAAGCAGCAGTTATTAGGAGAGATTAAACTGGAATTCAGTTTCTTTTAAGACTTAACAATAAATCTGTTCTTATTTCTACTTCCCTGGCTTTGCATGGGGCCACTCAAAATGTGGAGCAAATCTTCTCTTAACTGCTGTTCCATTGCCTAGAGCCTCCTTCAGCTGGAAGCAGCGTGGAGAGGTGCTCTCTGCAGAGTGCTGAGCATTTGGGCACTGTTGTCAGAACCTGACTTTGACCTAACAGCATATGTGCCCTTGGGCAAAACCCTTCCCTATTGGGCCTAAATTTCTCCTTCAGAAAAAAAAGGAAGTAGGGGAGTTAGAACAAAAGACTCCTAAGATCTCACTCAAATCTTGTTCTGTGCAAATGCATAAAGTAAAACGAGTTACGGCTGTGAAAATTTGTTTTCTGAAAATAGAGATGTGGGTGTACTATATCCTCAAGGCATTTAAAATCTCTCTACAGATATTCAAGGAGATTTCTAAGAACTACAATTTATCATTTAAGTGAATTATATTCTTATTTCTAAAAACAGGACACTCCTTGAACTTTAATAACATCAGATTAGAATCACCAAAATTACTATATATCCACTTCCAAAATGCATTTTCACCCAAGATTTTAGTGACCCCTGAGGACTAAGGACTAAGAGAGAAGGAACTGGCTCTGATTTAATTAGGACTATTTCCATCATTTGAAATATTTGAAGAAAAAAATGGTAGAAAGGATTGTGTGTCCAGGTCCTCCAAGCAGCAAACACAAACATGTGATTAAACAGGCAAAGGTGTTATTAGGTGACATGCCTATGAGAGAAAATGGGGAGGGAGCCAGAAAAGGGTGGGAGAACAATCAGACTATGACACCAGTTTGACCACAACTAAAGGAAAGTGGGGAGGAAGTTTGGGTGGAAGCATCCTGGACTCTCAGACAGTCCCAGGGTTCTGCAAGACCATCAGGGGTCCTTGAACCAAAGCTGGCCATCAGAAGAGTTCTATCTTTAGGAACAGATTTGCCTCAGTCTCCCTCCTGTGTTCAGGGAAGGGGGAGAGAGTATGGGAATTCATTCAGAGTTGGGGTCCTTGGTTGATTAAGTTCCCTTAATTAAGGTCTTTGAAGCCCATACTCAAGGCCTCCACAAATTTATATTCCTTTGACTTTTTAATATCTTAGAAATCTTTGCTCCAGGTACCAGTTATCATTTTACTGGCATCCTCCTATAGGTAATCCATAAAAAGAATGTGAATTCTAATTCCATAATTTCCACTTAATCCCTCTGGAATTAACTTTTTCCATACATAATGTTGGCTTTCCTTATCGATCTATCTTTTTAAAAATTACTCTGAAATATGATTGAAAGCATCTTGCAGAAAAATTTGTAAGAATGCTTTGGGCTACAGAAATTGTCACAAATATATTCTCACTTATTTAGTAGGTTAGAAGGGAGTAGAGTATTAAGATAATATTTTCCTTCAGGTCTTAAGAGCTAGACCTAGCCTGATCTTTCCTCACAGCCCCAAATTCTAGGAACCACAGAGGGAAGATGGAGAAGATTCATGAGAAGGATCAAAAAGGATACATCTTCACATATCCACACTCAGCCCTCCCACATGTCGACCCTATGTGTGTGGGAAACCTTGCCTAAAGGGTGTTAGAGCCTCTTACTTAGATCTGTACTGTTCTTGTGCCATGCCACTCCTGTTCTGGGATAGAGTTTCCTTATATTGGAGAACTTATTGCTAATTGCAGGAAAGGTGTATGCTCTCAGGCCATCAGTCATGGGTCAGATTTTAAATCTAGAATTCTCACCTGTATTTAGAGTACATTGTTTTCCTCCAATTGCTCTCTTTTAAATGACTGCTGCCAGTTTTTTGTCAAATGGGAATGTGCTGCAAATGGATGTAAGCCAAATTGGTTGTGTAAACTGTCTTAGGTTCTTTTTTAACAAAACAACAACAACACAAACTGAAAACATAGTCACTGAAAAGTGTGAGGTGGCCGAGGATTAGCAATCCTCAGTGGCTGGAAACAACCAATTTGGAATCAAGCTTGTGGTTCCATACACAAGGTATAGACTACATACCTCACTGGATTCTTATAGTCTCTGTTCATGAGAGAATAGGGAGCAATTTAAAATATTTTGGCCAGATTTTCTTTCATTAAAAATAAGGGGGTGGGGACCAGAGGGCAGGCAGCAGAAGCAAGAACTACAATCCTGCAGCCAGTGAAACAAAAACCACATTCACAGAAAGATAGACAAGATGAAAAGGCAAAGGGCTATGAACC
This sequence comes from Neophocaena asiaeorientalis asiaeorientalis, assembly GCF_003031525.2. NCBI lineage: Eukaryota > Metazoa > Chordata > Mammalia > Artiodactyla > Phocoenidae > Neophocaena > Neophocaena asiaeorientalis. The sequence goes on from NW_020175821.1 coordinate 9,482,155, forward strand.
AGATGAAGGAACAGATAAAACCCCAGAAAAATAACTAAATGAAGTGGAGACAGGCAACCTTCCAGTAAAAGAATTAAAAATAATGATAGTGAAGATGATCTATTCTCAGAAAAAGAATGGAGGCAAAGATCAAGAAGATGCAACAATGTTTAACAAAGACCTAGAAGAATTAAACAACAAACAAACAGAGATGAACAATACAATAACTGAAAGAAAAATTACACTAGAAGGAATCAGTAGCAGAATAACTGAGGCAGAAGAACGGATAAGTGACCCAGAAGACAGAATGGTGGAATTCACTGCTGCAGAACAGAATAAAGAAAAAAAGAATGAAAAGAAATGAAGACAGCCTAAGAGACCTCTGGGACAACATTAAACGCAACAACATTCACATCATAGGGGGCCCAGAAGGCGAAGAGAGAGAGAAAGGACCAGAGAAAATACTTCAAGAGATTATAGTCGAAAACTTCCCTAACATGGGAAAGGAAAGAGCCACCCAAGTCCAGGAAGCTCAGCGAGTCCCATACAGGATAAACCCAAGGAAAAACACGCCAAGACACATAGTAATCAAATTGGCAAAAATTAAAGACAAACAAAAATTATTGAAAGCAGCAAGGGAAAAATGACAATTAATATACAAGGGAACTCCCATAAGGTTAACAGCTGATTTCTCAGCAGAAACTCTACAAGCCAGAAGGGAGTGGCATGACATATTTAAAGTGATGAAAGGGAAGAACCTACAACCAAGATTACTCTACCTGGTAAGGAGCTCATTCAGATTCAGTGGAGAAATCAAAAGCTTTACAGACAAGCAAAAGCTAAAAGAATTCAGCACCACCAAACCAGCTCTACAACAAGTGCTAAAGGAACTTCTTTAAGTGGGAAACACAAGAGAAGAAAAGAACCTACAAAAACAAACCCAAAACAATTAAGAAAATGGTAATAGGAACATACATATCGATAATTACCTTAAACGTGAATGGATTAAATGCTCCAACCAAAAGACACAGGCTCGCTGAATGGATACAAAAACAAGACCCACATATATGCTGTCTACAAGAGGCCCACTTCAGACCTAGGGACACATACAGACTGATAGTGAGGGGATGGAAAAAGATATTCCATGCAAATGGAAATCAAAAGAAAGCTGGAGTAGCAATACTCATATCAGATAAAATAGACTTTAAAATAAAGAATGTTACAAGAGACAAGGAAGGACACTACATGATGATCAAGGGATCAATTCAAAAAGAGGACAAGAATTATAAATATATACGCACCCAACATAGGAGCACCCCAATACATAAGGCAACTGCTAACAGCTATAAAAGAGGAAATAAACAGTAACACAATAATAGTGGGGGACTTTAACACCTCACTTACACGAATGGACAGATCATCCAAACAGAAAATTAATAAGGAAACAAAAGCTTTAAATGACACAATAGACCAGATAGATTAACTGATATTTATAGGACATTCCATCCAAAAACAGCAGGTTACACTTTCTTCTCAAGTGTGCATGGAACATTCTACAGGATAGATCACATCCTGGGTCACAAATCAAGCCTCAGAAAATTTAAGAAAATTGAAATCATATCAAGCACCCTTTCTGACCACAACGTTATGAGACTAGAAATCAATTACAGGGAAGAAAACATAAAAAACACAAACACATGGAGGCTAAACAATACATTACTAAATAACTAAGAGATCGCTGAAGAAGTCACAGAGGAAATAAAAAAATACCTAGAGACAAATGACAATGAAAACATGACAATCCAAAACCTACGGGATGCAGCAAAAGCAGTTCTAAGAGGGAACTTTATAGCAATACAATCCTACCTCAAGAAACAACAAACATCTCAAATAAACAATCTAACCTTATACCTAAAGAAACTAGAGAAAGAAGAACAAACAAAACCCAAAGTAGGTAGAAGGAAAGAAATCATAAAGATCAGAGCAGAAATAAATGAAATAGAAACAAAGAAAACAATAGCAAAGTTCAATAAAACTAAAACCTGGTTCTTTGAGAAGATAAACAAAATTGATAAACCATTAGCCAGACTCATCAGGAAAAAGAGGGAGACGCCTCAAGTCAATAAAATTAGAAATGATAAAGGAGAAGTTACAATGGACACCACAGAAATACAAAACATCATAAGAGACTACTACAAGCAACTCTATGCCAATAAAATGGACAACCTGGAAGAAATGGACAAATTCTTAGAAAGGTAAAACCTTCCAAGACTGAACCAGAAAGAAATGGAAAATACGAACAGACCAATCACAAGTAATGAAATTGAAACTGTGATTCAAAATCTTCCTACAAACAAAAGTCCAGGACCAGATGGCTTCACGGGGGAATTCTATCAAACATTTAGAGGAGAGCTAACACCCATCCTACTCAAACTCTTCCAAAAAGTTGCAGACGAAGGAATACTCCCAAACTCATTCTACGAGGGCACCATCACCCTGATACCAAAACCAGACAAAGATACTACAGAAAAAGAAAATTACAGACCAATATCACTGATGAATATAGGTGTAAAAATCCTTAACAAAATACTAGCAAACAGAATCCAACAGTGCATTAAGAGGATCATACACCAGGATCAAGTGGGATTTATCCCAGGGATGCAAGAATTCTTCAATATATGCAAATCAATCAATATGATACACCATATTAGCAAATTGAAGAATAAAAACCATATGATCATCTCAATAGATGCAGAAAAAGCTTTTGACAAAATTCAACACCCATTTATCATAAAAACTCTCCAGAAAGTAGGCATAGAGGGAACCTGCCTCAACATAATAAAGGCCATATACGACAAACCCACAGCAAACATCATTCTCAATGGTGAAAAATTGAAAGCATTTCCTCTAAGATCAGGAACAAGACAAGGATGTCCACTCTCACCAATATTATTCAACGTAGTTTTGGGGTTTCCCTGGTGGCACAGTGGTTGAGGCCGATGCAGGGGACACGGGTTTGCACCTCGGTCCGGGAAGATCCCACATGCCGTGGAGTGGCTGGACCGGTGAGCCATGGCCGCTGAGCCTGTGCGTCCAGAGCCTGTGCTCTGCAACAAGAGAGACCACACAGTGAGAGGCCCACGTACCACAAAAAAACAAAACAAAAAAACACACATAGTTTTGGAAGTCCTAGCCACGGCAATCAGAGAAGAAAAAGAAATAAAAGGAATCCAAATTGGAAAAGGAGAAGTAAAACTGTCACTGTTTGCAGATGACATGATACTACACACAGAGAATCCTAAAGATGCCACCAGAAAACTACTAAAGCTAATCAATGAATTCGGTAAAGTTGCATGATACAAAATTAATGCACAGTAATGTCTTGCATTCCTATACACTAATGATGAAAAATCTAAAAGAGAAATTAAGGAAATCCTCCCATTTACCATTTTAACAAAAAGAATAAAATACCTAGGAATAAACCTACATAGGGAGACAAAAGACCTGTACGCAGAAAGCTGTAAGACACTGATGAGAGAAATTAAATACGATACAAACAGATGGAGAGATATACCATGTTCCTGGATTGGAAGAACCAACATTGTGAAAATGACTACCAGAGCAATCTACAGATTCAATGCAATCCCTATCAAACGACCAATGGCATTTTTCACAGAACTAGAACAAAAAATTTCACAATTTGTATGGAAACATGAAAGACCCCGAATAGCCAAAGTACTCTTGAGAAAGAAAAACAGAGCTGGAGGAATCAGGCCCCCTGACTTCAAACTATACTACAAAGCTACAGTAATCAAGACAATATGGTACTGGCATAAAAACAAAAATATAGATCAATGAAACAGGATAGAAAGCCCAGAGATAAACCCACACACCTATGGTCAACTAATCTATAATAAAGGAGGTAAGGATGTACACTGGAGAAAAGACAGTCTCTTCAATAAGTGGTGCTGGGAAAACTGGACAACTACATGTAAAAGAATGAAATTAGAACACTCCCTAACACCATACACAAAAATAAACACAAAATGGATTAGAGACCTAAATGTAAGACTGGAGACTATAAAACTCTTAGAGGAAAACATAGGCAGAACACTCTATGACATAAATCACAGCAAGATATTTTTTGATCCACCTCCAGAGTAATGGAAATAAAAACAAAAATAAACAAATGGGACTTAATGAAACTTAAAAGCTTTTGCACAGCAAAGGAAACCATAAACAAGACGAAAAGACAACCCTCAGAATGGGAGAAAATATTTGCAAACGAATCAACGGACAAAGGATTAATCTCCAAAATATAGAAACAGCTCATGCAGCTCAATATTAAAAAAATAAAAAACCCAATCAAAAAATGGGCAGAAGACCTAAATAGACATTTCTCCAAAGAAGACATACAGATGGTCAGGAAGCACATGAAAACCTGCTCAACATCAAAGAGATAAACCCACACACCTATGGTCAACTAATCTATAATAAAGGAGGTAAGGATGTACACTGGAGAAAAGACAGTCTCTTCAATAAGTGGTGCTGGGAAAACTGGACAACTACATGTAAAAGAATGAAATTAGAACACTCCCTAACACCATACACAAAAATAAACACAAAATGGATTAGAGACCTAAATGTAAGACTGGAGACTATAAAACTCTTAGAGGAAAACATAGGCAGAACACTCTATGACATAAATCACAGCAAGATATTTTTTGATCCACCTCCAGAGTAATGGAAATAAAAACAAAAATAAACAAATGGGACTTAATGAAACTTAAAAGCTTTTGCACAGCAAAGGAAACCATAAACAAGACGAAAAGACAACCCTCAGAATGGGAGAAAATATTTGCAAACGAATCAACGGACAAAGGATTAATCTCCAAAATATAGAAACAGCTCATGCAGCTCAATATTAAAAAAATAAAAAACCCAATCAAAAAATGGGCAGAAGACCTAAATAGACATTTCTCCAAAGAAGACATACAGATGGTCAGGAAGCACATGAAAACCTGCTCAACATCACTAATAATGAGAGAAATGGAAATCAAAACTACAATGAGGTATCACCTCACACCAGTTAGAATGGGCATCATCAGAAAATCTACAAACAACAAGTGCTGGAGAGGGTGTGGAGAAAAGGGAACCCTTTTGCACTGTTGCTGGGAATGTACATTGTTACAGCCAGTATGGAGAACAGTATGGAGGTTCCTTAAAAAACTAAAAATGGAATTACCATATGACCCAGCAATCCCACTACTGGGCATATACCTAGAGAAAACCATAATTGAAAAATTCACATGCACCCCAATGTTCACTGCAGCACTATTTACAATAGCCAGGACATGGAAGCAACCTAAATGCCCATTGACAGATGAATGGATAAAGAAGATGTGGTACATATATACAATGGAATATTACTCAGCCATAAAAAGGAACGAAATTGGGTCATTTGTAGAGACGTGGATGGATATAGAGACTGTCATACAGAGTGAAATAAGTCAGAAAGAGAAAAATAAATGCCGTATATTAACACATATATGTGGAACCTAGAAAAATGGTACAGATGAACCAGTTTGCAGGGCATAAATAGACACAGATGTAGAGAACAAACGTGTGGACACCAAGTGGGGAAAGTGTTGTGGTGGTGGAGGTGGTGGTGGGATGAATTGGGAGATTGGGATTGACAATATATACACTTATATGTATACAATGGATAACTTATAAGGGCCTACTGTATAATAAATAAATAAATAAAATAAAATTTAAAAATTAAAAAAAAATAAAAAAATAAAAATAGTGTTTATTGATACTTAAAAAAAGCGGGGAATAATGAAGGGGTGGAATTGAGAAAATGCAGTTTTATTTTATAATTTTTATTATTTCCAGATGACATTTCATCTTGCTTTGCATGTCCCACTTTTATAAATGCATTGTACAGAATTGATATGGTTTCAGTCACCTTTGTAAAACATTATTATGCATTATATTGCCTTTTGGATTTCAGAAATCATTTGGAAATCCAAAAAAAAAAAATTTTGCCCAGTCACAAAACTGCATACCCTTAATTTCAACATTAAAGGCCAAATTTCTAATGTTTAAACTATTAGCTAGTCATTAATTTTATAGATAAACTCATTTTTGAAATTTATTTCATTACCCAAGCTTCTGGTGTTGATTGGGTGATGGATAAGAGAAGTGCATGGAATTGTGCCTTTAGAATGTAGGCCTTCTCATTAGATGCTTGCTGACCCTCAAGGCCAGCTGCATTATGACCGGAACAGCAGCTAAACCTGGCTGTAGCTTAACCTAATCTGATACAGACACATCACACCATCCATGCTGTAGTAATCAGATGATTTCTTTCTCTTTATGGAACCCTAAGGCTCTTCTTTGTATCATACTTCTGTCTGCTGCAGGGACATGAGCTGGCCTTAGTGTATTCCCACTGTTGATAAGAAATGCTTTCCCTTCCTTCCTAACTCATCTCCCCCCATCTCTTCTTTCCGCCCAGCTCCACTCTGAGTAAAGCCAGTTGTTTCCTGCCTCAAGGCCTTTGCCCTTGCTCTTCTTTCTTCTTGGAGTGCTTTTCCCTTGGCTTTCAATTGCCTAGCTCCTGCTCATCCTTTAATTCTGAATTTGAATGTCAGAGAATTTAAGGTAGAGGACCTTTCCAGTGTACCCCATCCAATTCAGCTGGCCCTTTTCCCCAGTTACTTGTTATAACATCAGCCAGAATGTTTTCTGCATGTATCATCTTTCTCATCTGTTTCAATTTGCTTGTTATTTATTGTCTTGTTAGTAGTCTGTTGCTTTAATTGTTTCTTATTCATTGTCTTGTTTGAAGGGCCAAGAGGTTGGGTACATGTCTACCTTGTTTACCACTGTCTCCTTGGTAACTAGAGGAATAGTTGCCCCTAATAGGTGTTCATCAAATATTTGCTGAAAGAACATATATGGTCTCACCCACTGGGCAGGAGAGACAGACCACTAAACACTTTTGCTCATAGTAGCCAGGGTCTTCCTGTTAATTCATTTCAGGTTACCAAGGGCATTTTGGGGTCTTCAAAAAACAAATATTCTTTTACATATCACTAGAGCTTTCTTCCTTCATGCCCAACAAACTCCCTTCACTCCCTGTCTGTGAGACTAGGATTGCTCACTTTATCACTCTATGGCTTGTATAGGTGTTTTCCCACCACTCATCTAAGCTTTTGTGCCAGTTAAAGATTATTGACTCTGAGCTCCAAATTCATCTTTTTTGCCTGCTCTGTGAAAATAGATCTTGGCTTCTCCAGCATTGTTCCTTTACCAACTGACCAAGTGTCAACTTGTCAAGAGAGGACACCAGAGAGACATTGCAGGAGGAAAAGGTTTTGCTTCCTGGTTCCTGGTTTGCTAGGCACAGATTCAGCAGAGCCTAGTAACCTTGTAGAATGTCTGTTTCCCAAGGCTGCAGACAGGAGGCACTGAATAAATATAGTAGAATAACACTGGGTTCCTCATCTTAAGTTCTAAAATGAGAATTCAACATCTCAATAGAACTGTCTTGTCGGCAAAGCCTGGTGCCAAATCATTTGTTAACAAAGTTTCTTCTAACTTAATGAAATCTATTGACAGTGTGGCAGAGAATATGTACTCCTGGTTCCTTCCAAAAGTGCCCAATTTGTAAAGAGCTCTGAAAAGCACAAATCATTAAAACCAATCTATTAAGAGGTGCTATGCCATAAGATGTCCAATAGACACCACAAAAGAATATGAGATAAATCAAAGCTAAAGCCCTTCATCAAAAGTGGAACAGCTCTAAGTAACACAGCAAGTGCAAAGTGACGTACTGCATCCATGAACAGATGAATGGATAAACAAAATGTGGCATATACACAAATGGAACCTTGAGGACACTACACTAAGTGAAATAAGCCATATACAAAAGGACATAATAGTATAATTCTAGTTATACAAGGTATAAAATCAAATGCACAAAGACAAAAAGTAGAATGATGGTTGCCAGAGGCTGGGAGGACAGAAAATGGGGAGTTATTGTTTAATGGGTATAGAGTTTCAGTTCAGGAGGATGAAAAAGTCCTGGAGATGGATAGTGTTGATGGTTGTGCAATATTGTGAATATACTTAGTGCCACTGAATTACACACTTACAGATGGTTAAAATAGTAAATTTTATGTTGTGTACATCTTCATGAAATAAAAAAAATTTTAAGTGAATTCCAAAATGAAAACCTAAAAGGGCATCTTGCCCTGATACCTTCTACTTCCAACAACACACACACACACTCACTTCACCCTGATTTTGTGAATATCATACTTTTTCTTCTGGAAGAAGGCACAAAATAGCTCCATAACCATGGGAAGCAGTCAGCCATGAGAGCAGGCTGCGGACATGCCAGGCATGCCGCCGCTGCTCGAAGGGACTGTCCCTACGTGTCCCCCTCCTTGTTCCATTCCACGGGAGATAAATCACCAGGGCCCAGAAATCAGAGAGAATGTAAAATGAGATAAGCAAAGCTGTCTGCCCCCTGCACGTGCAGGTTATTTTTGATGATTCTGGGTTTATGGGTTTTCTCCCAGGGAAGTTAACCTAGAGCCGAGACAGTCTTCAGATAATGTCCGGCAACCTTCCCTTTTCTAGTCTATATAATCTGCAGCTGTAGGGCAATACAATTTGCCTTGCAACCATCAGTTGTCTTGGTCCTTCTGACCCCATTCGTCGGTGCTGTTTCAGTTCCTCACCCCTTCCCTTCTGGTTCTGGTCGGTTTGGTCTTCTTCGTCCGGCTGGTCTGCGGTAAGTGGCGCCTAAACAGGGACCTGAAGCGTGAAGGCAATTAAAAGAAAAAGAAAGTGCAGGTAAGAGAACCCTTATGCAAAATATGTGTGGCCACGAGTAAAAGTGAAACTAATAGCGGCATAAGGCAACAGTCAGAAGTAAAATAAGATGGGGCAAAAGGGCTCAAAGGAGCGTGAATTATTTGCTCAGGTTTTATTTTCGATGCTTAAAGCTCGGGGTAGTAAAGTTTCTACCTCACAGTTGACTGAGTTTTTACAGCATATTTATGATGTATCTCCCTGGTTTCCTGATGGCGGCTCTGTTGACATAGAAATCTGGCAGAAAGTTGGAGAAGATTTAAAAAATTATTACGAGTCTCGAGGGCCTACTCATACTCCTGTTGTTACATTTAGTTTGTGGAATCTGATAAAAGAATGCTTAGATTCTTCTCATGATAGTGTCGATCTGAATGTAAAGTCAGAAAAACAAAAGCTTTCTTCAGAAGATAAAACTGCCTTAATGGCTTCTGCACCACCCCTCCCTAAATCTAGGGAACTTGTTCATTTTAACATATTAGATGAAGAGGAACATTTCGATTTAACAGATGAGGCTTTTAAACACGAAAGAGAGAAATATCTCGAGGATGATTTTCTAATGGCTATGATAGATAAGTCAGTGAAAAAGCTGCAGGTTAATAAGGACTGTCTTCCTCAAAAATCTACATCTGTAAGAATGCTCAGTCCCTTGCAGCACGCTGTACAAGGAGCAATAAAACGAGGAGAAGATCCTATTTTCTGTTGTCCCGTCATAGAAAGACGTGATCCCAATAATCCGCAACAGGCTATTAGGGGGCATCAGGCTCTTCGTTTCGAAAGATTGAAAATCTGCCTGTGCTCAGTATGGGCTCACTGCTCCTTGTACTACTGCTATGGTTGACAGGAGAAGCTGTTGCAGGAGAAGCTCTTCCCCCTGCCGATTGGAAGTCTATTGCACGAGCTTGTTTAAATGGTGATTATTTAATATGGAAGTCTGATTTTTATAAACGGGCTGCTGAACAAGCAGAAAAGAATGCTGCCCATAATATTCCCGTGGATTATCATATGTTGGTGGGTGAAGGACCATATATATCGTTTCGATCAGTTGTCTTATTCGTTTGTTGCTTATCCTCAAATAAATCATCTGGCGTTGCAAGCCTGGAGGAAATTACCTTCTGCTCATAAAACTGAAGATCTTTCAACAATTAGACAGGGACCTGATGAACCATATGCTGATTTTGTAGATAGGTTGTCACAGGCGGTGGGGAGACTCATTGTGGACGGACTCACTGGTACAATTGTAGTTAAGCAACTTGCTCTTGAAAATGCTAATAATGCGTGTCAGGCTGCGATTCGACCTTGGAGAAAACGGGGAACATTGGAGGATTATATTCGCCTTTGTGCGGACATTGGGCCTGCTTATATACAGGGTGCTGCTATGGCTGCAGCATTAACTGAAGTGGGGTTTAAAAACAATCAAAAGAGAACAAAGACTTGTTTTAAATGCGGGAAGGCAGGTCGTTTTGCTAGAGAATGTAGATCTTTTAATTCTAAACCTAGCCCTTCCTTCCCTGTTCAAAAACCTCCAGATGGTCAGAAAATCCCTGCTTTATGCCCTAGATGCAATAGGGGAAAACGTTGGGCACGAGATTGTCGCTCACTGACCCACAAGGATGGGACACCACTGTTGGGAAACTCCTCCCGGGCCCTTCCCCGGCCCCAACAAACAATAGGGGCGATGTCTGTGTATCCTCCTCAAATGATCAATCAGACATTAACCAAAAACAAAAACATACAATATCCTCGCTCTCCAGAGCAACACCAGGAAGCGCAGGACTGGAGCTCAGTACCTCCGCCCGATATGTATTAACTCCTGAAATGGGTCCTGAAACCCTCTCTACGGGCATCTATGGACCTTTACCCAAGGGTTTGATGGGACTAATGTTGGGAAGAAGTAGTGTCACCATGAAAGGTTTAACTATTATGCCAGGAGTCATAGATTCTGACTACGAAGGAGAAATAAAAGTCATGGCACAAACTATTAAAAATATAATAACTATTTCTCCTGGTGATAAAATTGCTACTTTTGCCCTTTGTACCTCATGGACAAATTTGACAACATCAAAAGAGAGAAACAAAGACTTTTGGATCATCTAATGCTGCCTACTGGATTCAGAAGAGAGGGAAAGAATGTCCAGAAATGAAATGAACCATTAATGGAAAGGTTTTTTCAGGTTTGTTAGACACTGGAGCTGATGTCTCTGTTATGACGCAGATACACTGGCCTAAACGTTGGCCCATTAGTCCTACTATTACAGAACTTCACGGAATAGGACAAAGTTCTTCTCCTATGCAAAGTAGTCAGTTATTATTATGGCAAGATAGTGAGAGCCATTCAGGATACTTCCATCCTTATGTTTTGCCTGGGCTGCCTTTAAAGCTCTGGGGACGAGATATATTAAAAGAAATGGGAGTATTGCTTTATAGTCCAAATTCTCAAGTCTCTAATATGATGTTGGATCAAGGATTTCTTCCCAAAACAGGGCTGGGAACAAATCAACAAGGAACTGTCTATCCTATTGATGTGAAAATAAAAAATGATAGACAAGGTTTGGGTTTTTCTTAGGGGCCTTGGATTCTCCTCCACTCACTGCTGATCCAATTCCTTGGCTGACTGATGACCCTGTATGGGTGGACCAATTTCTCACAAAGGAGAGATTAGAAGCTGCAGAACAATTAGTACTGGAACAATTACAATTAGGGCATTTGGAAATTTCCAATAGCCCTTGGAATACTCCTATTTTTATTATCAAGAAAAAAATCTGGAAAATATAGGTTAGGATCTAAGAGCTGTTAATAAAACTATGCTAATAATGGGAGCTCTTCAACCAGGCCTACCCTCTCCAATAGCCATACCACACAATTATTGTCTTTTAGTTATAGATCTAAAAGATTGTTTTTTCACTATTCCTTTGTTTCCTGAAGATAGAAAACATTTTGCTTTTAGCTTGCCTTCCTTAAATTTTAAAGAACCCATGAGGAGATTTCAATGGAAAGTATTGCCTCAGGGCATGGCAAATAGTCCTACGTTATGCCAAAAATGTGTGGCTCAGGCCTTGACTCCTGTGAGAAAAAGGTTTCCAACGTTATATTTCATACATTATATGGATGATATACTTTTAGCCACTGATAATATTTCTTTATTAGAGACTGCTTTTCAATTTTTACAACAATCCTTACAATCATTTGGCTTGGTCATTGCCTCAGAAAAAATTCAAAGACAATCTCCATTTTTATATTTGGGTAAATATATTGATAACACTACTATTAGGCCTCAAAAACTGCAAATTCGAGTTGATAATTTAAAAACATTAAATGATTTTCAAAAATTACTTGGAGATATTAATTGGCTAAGGCCTTCCTTAAAACTTACTACTGCTCAATTACAGCCTTTGTTGGATATTCTTCAAGGCAATTCAGACCCTTCATCATTATGCTGTATGACTCCAGAGGGTTTCCAAGCATTGCAAATAGTTAATAGAGTTATCAGCTCTGCGCGATTAACTCGAATACATACTCACCTGCCAATTTCTTTAATTGTTTGTCCAACACCTCATGTACCTACAGCTGTTTTACGGCAAACTGCTGGGATTATTGAATGGATTCATATGAAACACCCTCTAAAGTTATTAACCCTTATTATGAACTTATTAGTAATTTAATAATGCAAGGTATAACTAGATGCTTACAACTTATAGGAATATAACCTTCTCAAATTATTATCCCTTATTCAGTTAGTCAACAAAATTGGCTTTTTCAACATAGTAATGAATGGGGACTTGCTCTTGCAGGATTTCCAGGAAACCTAAAATGTCATTATGCTGCTGATGAGATAATTCAATTTAGTAAAAATAATCTTTACATTTTTCCTTCTATAATCCAACAACACCCTATTCCACATGTACCTTTGGTTTTTACAGACGGGTCCTCCGCAGGAATGGCTATTGTACTCATGGACGGCAGGACAAAATTGATTGAACAAACTTCATTGACTTCAGCTCAGCGTGTTGAACTACATGCTGTTATTATGGCTTTTGAGCATTTTCCTTCTGTGTCTCTTAATCTGTTTTCTGATAGTAAATACCTTATTGATCTATTCTTTTGGAAACTGCTATCATAGGACATACTAATGACCCTGAATTCTCATCCTCTTTTCGTTTGCTTCAACAGCTTATTCGTTCCCACGATGGTCCTGTTGCAGCTCTGCCTATCCGTGCTCATTCTAACTTGCCTGGTTCATTGACTAAACTTAATGCGACTGCAGATGTTTTAACTCGATCTAAACGTGATCTTTATCCCGTGCATTTTCCTCCCAAGAATAGAGTTGAAGTTACTCCTCCTCCTCAATCTCTTTTCCCTAAAACAGGACATATCCCGATTTACCTTACTCCTCCTTTCCGTTCATCACGCTATCAAGAATGGCTAATGTATTGCATTCGCTACTTGCGTACTATAAATAAACATGGTTTATGTCCAGGACGCCCTTACGTTATGGCGAGTTATGATCAAACTCCTTTACAAGCAGCACAGCACTCCCATGTTTTACATCATCAATCAGCTACCACCTTACGCAAACAATTTTCCCTTACTCGTGAAGCTGCCCGACAAATTGTTAAGCAATGCCCACAATGTCTACCTCACCTTCCCGCTCCACATTATGGTGTCAATCCTCGTGGATTATTATCTAGTCATTTATGGCAAATGGATGTTACTCACATCCCCTCCTTTGGGAAATTACAGTTTGTTCATGTCACTATTAACACTTATTCTGGCTTCCTTTGTGCTACCGCACAAACAGGAGAAGCTACTAAACATGTTACCACTCTTTTTTTTTTTGTGGTACGCAGACCTCTCACTGTTGTGGCCTCTCCCGTGGTGGAGCACAGGCTCCGGACGCACAGATTCAGCGGCCATGGCTCACGGGCCCAGCTGCTCCGCATTTAAATGCTGAAATTCAGGATATGCAAAATGCACGTCTTGATGATATTTCGCCAGAAGATGTAATTCAAACTTTACTGGATCATTTACAGTGGCTAAACCCTCAGTCTTCGATTACTGGAGGGTTGTCAGGATTTATTACCCTGGCCATAATTTGCCTATTATTGATAATAATCTTCCCATGTCTGTTTCGTATCCTCATGCAACAATATACTACTCTCGGCACTAAGATTCATGGAATAATTTTGAAGCAAAAATTTAAAAATAAAAAATGGGGACCTGTGGGAAGCAGTCAGCCATGAGAGCAGGCTGCGGACACGCCAGGCATGCCGCCGCTGCTCGAAGGGACTGTCCCTACTTGTTCCCCTCCTTGTTCCATTCCATGGGAGATAAATCACCAGGGCCCAGAGATCAGAGAGAATGTAAAATGAGATAAGCAAAGCTGTCTCCCCCCTGGACATCTAAGGTCAGATGTGCAGGTTATTTTTGATGATTCTGGGTTTATGGGTTTTCTCCCAGGGAAGTTAACCTTGAGCCGAGACAGTCTTCAGATAATGTAAACCACCGTCCGGCAACCTTCCCTTTTCTAGTCTATATAATCTGCAGCTGTAGCGCAATACGATTTGCCTTGCAAATTGTTGTCAGTTGTCTTGGTCCTTCTGACCCCATTCGTCGGTGCTGTTTCAGTTCCTCACCCCTTCCCTTCTGGCTCTGGTCGGTTTGGTCTTCTTCGTCTGGCTGGTCCGCGGCACCTAACATCAGTATTGTGCTGTTTTACCCAATAGGTGAATTACTCACATGCTTTAAGGCAGTGCTATCTAACAGCAATAGAATGCAAGGCACATGTGAAAATTTTAATACTGTAGAGGCCACGTTAAAAGGTAAAAACAGACAGGTAAAATTAATTTTAGTGTTATATATTATCTAATCCAATAAATCCAAAATATTATATCACTGCAGTGTGTATTCGATACAGAAAATTACTAGTGAGATATTTAATTTTTTTTCTTTTTTAACCATTCTAAGCCATTGAGATCTGATTTATTTTACACCTCCCTCACATCTCATTTTGGACTAGGCATATGTGGCTAGTGGCTACCATGCTCAACAGTGCAGATGTAAGGGCTCCAGATAGAAACTTTTAAAAGTAAAGCACGTTTTAAAGAATTTGATATTTGATTTTTCTACAATGCAATGTAAAAGTTACCACATGGAAAATCGTATCTCACTTATTTTGTGATTTTTGAATTAGAACTGAAAATGGTGTGTGCTGATGATGTCATAGTTTAATTAGCAGTATCTTTTTTTTTTTTTCCTGGTGGCACATGATATAACGGTGCATCTTCTAATTCGTGACATTTCAGATTTTAAGAAATACAAATCTCAACCCTCACAGTCTCTGGCTTTTCCTCCATAAAACAGGGCAACAAGAGGACCTGTGGAATAGGGTTGTTATGAGGGTTAAATAAGATAATGTGTGTAAAATATTTAGCAGCTTCTATGTGCTGCCTCTGTTTCTTGGCTCATGGCCCCTCCCATATTTAAAGCCTTTGCTCTGACCTCTGCTTCTGTCATCATATCTCCTCCAACTATGACTCTCCTTTCCTCTTTCACTTGAAACAACCCTTGTGATTACATCAGGCCCACCTGGAAAATAGAGGATAATCTCACCATCTCAAGATCTTCAGATATGATCCTCAGATATGATCCATTATTCATATCTGCAAAGTCTCATATGAGTCACACATTTATAGGTTCCAGTGAATAGGATGTGGATATCTTGGGGGACATTATTCTGGCTCCCACATTTGGAAAGGGTAAGGTTTTGCTTTAACCCTGATCTCTATACTCTCTCTATGCAATAGAAAAAAACCTCACTGTGCTAAAGAAACTACTCTTATCAATTCGAGGTAGGTGGCAGCAAATGTAGACCCAGTAGAAGATGCCAAAGCAGCTGTAAATATGAAGAGAGAATGATCAGATGGGTGGCTGCACATTGAGGTGAACTCTGTCTTCCCACATAGAGATGTCCCTGCTTCTTCTCACTTACTTTCCCAATTTGGAAATAGCTGTCCCCACCTTTCTCTTTGCATAAAGAGCCCGGATATTACTCTAAATGCTTTTAGACCAGTGGTTCTCAGCCTTGGCTGTATGTTGGAATCACCTGGGATGAGGGTGGAGTGCTTTTCAAAACTACCAATGACCTTAAATGAAATCAAGGTATCTGAGGCTGGGGCCCAGGCACTACGATTTTAAAATATCCCCAGATGATTCTAATGTATTACTCTCTAATGGTCTCTAATGGGAGTCTCTGGTGTAAAGGAAGTAACTGAATTGCTCTTCCACAGACTCACAGAATGTTCTTTCCCTTTTTCTTCTCTTTACTAAATGATGTTTCACTTTGGTCTGAGTACCTCTAGAATCACAGGCCTTGAAGGTTTAAGAATTTTAGTGTTGGGGGCTTCCCGGGTGGCGCAGTGGTTGAGAGTCCGCCTGCCGATGCAGGAGACACGGGTTCGTGCCCTGGTCCGGAAAGATCCTACATGCTGCAGAGCGGCTGGGCCCGTGAGCCATGGCCGCTGAGCCTGCGCGTCCGGAGCCTGTGCTCCGCAACGGAAGAGGCCACAACAGTGA
>NW_020175821.1:9498602-9548151 GCF_003031525.2 Neophocaena asiaeorientalis asiaeorientalis
GGGGGGGCGGGTGGTTGGAGCCCCCCCCTGCCGATGCAGGAGACACGGGTTCGTGCCCTGGTCCGGAAAGATCCTACATGCTGCAGAGCGGCTGGGCCCGTGAGCCATGGCCGCTGAGCCTGCGCGTCCGGAGCCTGTGCTCCGCAACGGAAGAGGCCACAACAGTGAGAGGCCCGCGTACCGCAAAAAAAAAAAAAAAAGAATTTTAGTGTTGGATGAGATCAGTGAAATGAGGTGACTACTGATTGACCCATGAGCTGGACCTGGGCAATCGGAGGCTCCTCACCCCTCCCCTGTCCTTGGAATGTGTATTTCATCTGCTCCCCCGCCCCCCACTCCAAAACTAGAAGATGCCTCAAGGACATAGTCTTGAAAATGCAAGGTGTTGTTGAGACCATCTGGATGGTACACACGACTGAACCCCTGCTAAAGCCGCTACATAACCTTTAAGATTCTGGAGGGCGGTTGCGGAGATCTACTCATCTCGTGACCACCCAAGACAAGCCTCACATGTAAATTTCTTGCTTATTAAACTGCCATTTACCAATCTGGAGTGATTCGCCTCTTCGGTCTCTCCTTGCCCTTTGCATACGGGGACGCGCAAGATTATCAGAGAAATTCTCCCTCCAATCTTGTCAATATCTAACCATTGAAGACAAATCCGCTTTGGAACTCTTTCCTGCAAACCAAATGTAACTGAATCATTAATAACATTTCTTAAACAATTAGTAATCAAGTAAGCTGCCGTTAAGATTTTCCCTCCTGGGAGAATTTTCTTTCCATGTTCAAAGGATTAGTGGCACTCTACCCTCTCCCCGGGCAGTTTAGATCAGTTTATTTAAAAGCCTGGGGAGTATTTGAATCACCATTTCTCATCTTCCCTCAGAAAGCCCTTCCTCCTCCATCTCTGAGGGTAGAAATCCTATCTCTCTCTTAAAGCTTATATCAAATGACACCTCCACATCTTTCCTTCCTGCTCTAGATATAACGATCTCCTTTGAGCCTCCTTGACACTCTGTATCCTTTTTTTTTTTTTTTTTTTGTGGTACGCGGGCCTCTCACTGTTGTGGCCTCTCCCGTTGCAGGGCACAGGCTCCGGACGCGCAGGCTCAGTGGCCATGGCTCACGGGCCCAGCCGCTCCGCGGCATGTGGGCTCCTCCCGGACCGGGGCACGAACCCGTGTCCCCTGCATCGGCAGGTGGACTCTCAACCACTGCGCCACCAGGGAAGCCCACAGTTGAGTCTTTGAGAGCATGATTTATTGCTTATTTTTTCAACTGTTCCCACTTCCTTCTCCACATCCCAGTGCACTGATTGTGCAGTGCCTGGCACATAGTAGGAACTCAGTAAATGTTTGTTGAACTAGAACCTTACACCAAACTTCTTGTTTTAATTAATTTTTATTGGAGTATACTTGCTTTACAATGTTGTGTTAGTTTCTGCTGTACAGCAAAGTGAATCAGTTATATTTATACATGTATCCCCTCTTTTTTGGATTTCCTTCCCATTTAGGTCACCACAGGGCACTGAGTAGAGTTCCCTGTGGTATACAGTAGGTTCTCATTAGTTATCTATTTTATACATAGCAGTGTATATACGTCAATCCCAATCTAAACCAAACTTCTTAACTCATTCTTAGAGTTAATAGAAACCCTGTTTTTTCTCAAGAAGGATTATAGAAGCACCACCCTCTGAAAACTCCTGATGATGAAAAGTGATGGAAGCAATTTGAGGCTTCCAGAGGGATTCCCTGGGGTAGAGGAAAGGCCAGGAAAGGGCTAAGATCACTGGGAGAGCTGAAGCCTGACAGGCTTGCAGAAGGTTAGGAGGAGGGCTGTTTCTCACTCATGCAAAGACCTGAATGGACTAGTTCGTAAAACCAAAGAATGTCAGCACAACAGTCTCGGAAGGCACTCAGAAATCAGGCCCAGAGAGGGTATGGTGACTTGTAGAAAGTCAGCTACATAACAAAAAGGCTGGGACTAGGTTCCAAGTCTTGCTTCCTTAATTGGTGCTTCTTTCAAGACAACACTGGGGTTTGCAAAAATATTATAAAGTGCTTTTTTTTTTCAAAGACACTTTTAATGTTATGTTTGGAACGGGAGAGACGAAAGGAGTAGGCTACTCCTTAGGGCATGGGGTGTAATGTTAAAAGGTGAGAACCTATTCCACAGCAGCCTTCTCTATCAAGGAAATGGATATTTAACATGCTAAAAAAAGATAGTCCAAAATAGTTAACAGGTAATCAGATTTTAAGATAGGTGAGAAGATATAAGGAAAGTGCTCCAAGCCTTCAGACCCAAAGACATTCCATTTCAGAACACTGAAAGAAAAAAACAAAAACAAAAAACTTGGCAGCTGCTGTAACAGTTTCCTGGGGGAGAGTATAATTAGCCACTTTAAAGCAAGGGTTAACTAGGTGCCTGGGGTCAACAATCACTACAAGGCCAAAGGAGATTTCACACTCAAGCCTCTCTCCATCCAAAGTTCAGCAGTTTCTCTTCTACCAGGTGTCTCTGGGCATTAAATGGGCCAGTTAATTCCTCCACAGAATCGGGGTTTTGAATGATTGCAACAGACTGAAAGGAAGCATCTAAACCAACAAATGAAATTTAATAGGGCATGTGGTTAAGTCCTACATGGTTTTTAATATGGTTTTATCAGTATTTTTTTAAATCTGTACAAACACAAAACAGAGAAGATATAGGATAAAAATAATTCATGTCGCAGAAGGTTAAGAACCTCAGTTGACTCCAAGCTCGTATCTTTGTGTGATACAATTGCCAAAATGGCTAATGAAATCTTAGGCGGCATCAATAAAGTGATACTGTTTAAACTAAAAGGAGAATAGGGCTAATGTGTGCCAGTCAGACCTCATCAGTAGTATTCTGTTCAGCTTGGTCGGTGCCAGGGAGGGGTAAATAAGATAATACAAGATCTAGAAGCCATGTCATGTGACAGCTTAGAGGACTTGGGAATGTTCATTTGGAGAACAGAAAGCTGTTCATTTTAGTGACCGAAATAGAAAGGAGGCAGTCAATTTGCTGTGTTGCTATATAAGATTAACTGCTCCATGAAGGCAAACTTTAATTTAAGAAAGGAAACTCGTGCTGTTGAATGCTCTGCATGTGCCCTCTGTCGTGCTAGGTGAGTTATTTTGTTAAAATCTTTCAGAAACTGATGGACATGTGGGCTTTGGGTGTGATAAGCTCCCAGTTGCTGGAAGTGGGACGTTCGGCTTAGCACTGCTCATTTAAAGCAGCAGTAACCTCTCTTCTGCTTCCCAGACTTTTGAGTGTCATCCAGGCCCTTCTGGAGCCAGCTTCCTACTTGGAGGCAGGCTCTCCGGGTGGCAGAAAAGGCTGCTGTGCTTCTGTAACATGGATTTCCAAGACAACTTTAAGGTTTCAGATCCCCAGTGAAATGCTGACTGCAAGTGAGGGGCTACCTAGTCGCAGTTTTCCTAAGCTGGTATTTCCTAGCCAGTCTTGAATGTTGGGACGGACCCACGTTTGTCTAGCACGTGTTGGTGGGAAGGGCTGGGTAGTGGAGGAGAGCCTAGGCCTTCCATTTGCTTATGAGGGACTGTGACCAGAGAAGGGAATGACTCAGGAAATAATACTCTGTGGATACATCTCTTGGCCAGCTGCAGGCATTTTCTTCACATACACCTTTAGTTTAGAATCACCCAAATGCTGAAATCCTCCAGCCTAAGGCATGCCTCTGACAGTGAACAGTGGATCGGCCAGGGTCTTGGCAGGAACCAGAACTCAGCTCGGAGGATTCCAATGAAGAGAGTTTGATGAGGGGACCATTACAGAGGTGTGATCAGGGAATCAGCAAAGGAACCTCAAACGCACCAAGGGGCACACTCCACGTTCAAGGCCGCATACTTGCTCTCTCCCTATTGGCCGTACTACCCCCCTGGTATCCATATGCCTCCTTCATCGCCTTCAGGTCTTGGTTATAACACTACCTTCTCAAGGGAGCATTGTAACTGTTGCTCATCATCATTCCCGCTCTCCTCCCCCATCTAACTTTTTAATATATCCTAATATCATCTGATATTTTTATATTTTAATTATTTATTATCTGTATCTACCCACTACAATGTGAGCAGAGATTTTTGTCTGTTCCATTCATTACTATAATCCCAGCACCTGGAATACTGCCTGGCCCAAGGAAGAGGTTCAGTGAATCTTTGTTGAATGAATGAATGAATACAACCTGTACTTATTAGAGCTCAAAGAATTGTCCAAGATGCATCTTTCTGCTTCAACTTGCTGATCACACTCCTGCCCTTTGGAGGGAAGCCTCTGAAATGCACTAGAGCTCGTATTTGGCCACAAGAGGGTGGTGTTGATCAGCTTTTCATTTTTTTAGGAGCCTTCCGAGAACATTCACCCTTTCCTCCTTAGACCCCCCCCAAAGAAAACGTGGGATAGTGTTATGTCGTCAGCCAAAGCAAACATACAGTATGTCTCTTCCACCCTGACATTGCTGTGCAAGTGAAATTCAGTTAAAACCTTTGTCAGGAATGGTCTTGGAAGGAGAAAAGTCAGCAGAAAGCAAGAACCTCAGGAATGCACAGGAGGAAGGAGCTGCCAAACGAAGGTGCCTCCACCATTGAGCTCTGGTACCCAGTAGACAGCACCAGCTGGTCACACGGCCTAGTGTTTTGTGCCACATCCTCCTACCTCCCTTCCCTTTCTTTTTTCCCCCTTCCCTTTCTACTGCCAATGCCCAGTTGGCCGTACCGGCAAAAGAAAGAGCTCTCATAATACAGGTCAAGGCTCACGGTTCCAGCTGTTACCCTCCAGATGCCACAGAAGGGAATTACAAATTCTTCAAGGAATCTTTGTAAAGACACCGTTCTTGGGGCCGTGAGGGATGATAGAGAATCAAGGGGTCAGAAGCCCTGCCGTCAAGACACACAGTAACAACACTACAAGGCACAAGTGGGCAGGGCAGTAAGGGAGGCCCAGAGAAGGTGCATTTGAATTACGATTTGAATTTATTATAGCACTTGAATTTTAGGGTAATTTTCTTCTCAACTGAGAATGAGTAACCATCCGAGGACGTGTAAAAGGTCAGCTTTTCAGGATATCCCACTCCTGTAAGTCATATAACATAAAATAAAAGAGCTTTAGGGAAGATAATGCGTTGTTATCTTCCCTAAAGGACTCACAGACCAAATTCACAGACCAACACAGTGAACTCTGATCAAACATATTTTTTATTTGAAAGAGAGACACTCTGGAGAAAAAGCGAGGGACGAGAAAGCAATGAAGAGGTCGGATGTCAAAGCAGCAGCTCTGAGTCAAAGCTCCACTTCTTTCCTGGCCCATTCCCCAATTGGGGCCACAGCCATGCCCCCCTCTCCACTTGGGTGCAGTGTGAAGCCCCCAGGTCACTCCAGACTAATGTGGTAGAACTTCTTCTACCTCTAGAGTGAGGAAGGGAAATAAGATGTCCCTCAGCCTCTTCAAGGTGTCTCTGCTCATTACCACGGGCAGAGCATCCACAAGGAGGTCTGGGTTTATGTACTGCAGGTAGGAAAGCACATAACCCAACAGCCTAATGAAGATTGTGACCATGAAGACAAGATACCTGAAATGCCTGCAAAGAGACATTCATCGTTAGCATGGGGGAAAAACATAGCCCAGGATCCAGCCGCAGGAGGTGAACTTCACACTTATAAATGACTGATGAATTGCTTTCTTCAGGCCAACCTGATGGGCAAGTGGGGAGTGGAGACACAAAGGGTGAGGGTAGGGGATAGGTGATAACAGAAAAAGGTGGATGTGGTGGTAAGGAATCGAATACAGCCCTCCTGACATTTAAGCCCTCCAACAGAATAGGTGTCCACATAGAAGAGTCGAAGGTGCAGAAGAAAAAGACCTTCCAGGTACTATATACGCAGACCTTCGTGGAGGTTGTCAGAAAAGGTCCAGGACTGTCACACTTGTGAGTCTCATGATCAGTGGCCCTCTTCAGGCCTACTGTAGAAAGCAGTTCTAGAACTTGAAATAAGTCTGGGCCATCTCTGATATTAACATCCACATAAAATGGCTAAGGTTGATTTTTTCTAAACATCAATTGCCGAAAGAAACCAACTTAAATAATAATAGATTGTGTGTGTGTGCGCACCTGTGTGTGTGTGTCTTCTTGTGTACACCCAAGAAAATTCCTCCTGGAAAACTAACCTAAGGCTTTCAGTCTTTAACTATGTTGAAATGGCATAAATTGAAGCTTTTCGTTAAAGTGCCACATGGAGTGTTTTAGAGTTAGTGTCCTTGTTTCAAAACTTAAAAAAAAAAAGGCCTGGAGAGTTCAAGTAATTTTTTTTTTTTTAATTTTCAGCCTGCAATAAAAGAACTAAGAAAATTAATGCACCCTGAACTCTCTTTCCAGCAAAGAGGAGAGCAGATGATCAGATTTAGGATCTGAAAAACAGAAAGGGACCCTACTATGGGTTGTAAGAATGGAAATCGAAACAGAAATGCAACCAGCAAGCTTCATCTTGAACTTCTCAAAAATAGCCACTTTCTGTTTTCAGAAAACAAGGAAGGAGGAGTTAGGATAAATCTGGGGCTGCCTGATATTTTCTGGTTGGTGGCTATGTTAATCCTCACTCCATATGCTCTTACCAAGTTACTTACTTCTACGGGGTGAAGATGACCTAGACCAGGAAAAAAAAACACAAAGAAACCAACAAGATTCTACCACTTACCAGCTGTACCAAAAGATTCTCTTCTGTTTCTTAATGATGGTCTTCTCCTGTGAGAAGCAATAAAAGCCACAGGGGTGCCTGTTCATGTGCTCACAGAGAGGCAGTATAGCAGGGTGGTTAGAGAACTTGACCCAGAAGTCACTGGCTCTGCCACGTTCTAGCTGCCATGGTGTGAAGCAAGGTACTGAGCCTCATTATTTCCTAACTCTGTGGTTATTGAAAAGAAGGGGAGGGGGCAGTGGGCAGGAAGAGCGAAGCCAAGGGAGGAAGGGATAGAGGAAACTCCAGTTTGGGACAAGGAAGACTTACCATGTTGCTTTGGATGGTCTCCACCAGAACTGACCCCGGTTTCACTATATGGGAGGAGTTGTTCTGGGTTTTGAACCTGGGTGAGAAAACTCAGATCCAAGAATTAAGTAACATAATCCGTGGGACTGATGAAAGGTGATTTTCTAAGTCATGCAACATCTATGATTTATTTCCTAGATTCTTGATAACATTCACAATGTACAATATTCAAAATTTATAATTGGTCAATGTACAAAGAAACAAGAACTTGTGGTCCATTCTCAAGAGAAAAGACAATCAATGAAAAGTAACATGACACAACCCTGATGTTGGATTCACACTGCAAAATGTCTGTCTTCTGGTGGCAGTTCAAACCTCAGTTCGAGTCTGATATCCTCAGCTGGGCTGTTCACAGAATGCCCTGGGAATGCGTGGTTTTGGA
The DNA here is from genome assembly GCF_003031525.2 of Neophocaena asiaeorientalis asiaeorientalis. Taxonomy (NCBI): domain Eukaryota; kingdom Metazoa; phylum Chordata; class Mammalia; order Artiodactyla; family Phocoenidae; genus Neophocaena; species Neophocaena asiaeorientalis. Next base: position 9,506,067 of record NW_020175821.1, read on the forward strand.
GGTCAGCCTGCGATTTGGGCCGAGTTTAGATAAAATTTGAGGCTCTCCATCTCTGGCTGTCTGTTTCTTATCCAGCAGTTTGACTACCCCAAACTCTGTCCTCTATTTTCTAGCCCAGGAAGACTAAGTTTTCTCAAGGTATTTTAGTTGACCCTCACACACCAAGTTTAGCTTGCCCTCAGTCTAAAAGTGATAAAATGAGGAAATCATCTCCTGCCTTTCCCTTCTTCCAAGTGTCAACCACCCTCCAGAATCTGCTTGGTTTTATTCACTCTCCAGTGCCTTCCAATTGTCCGTTCATTTCTCTTGTTTTGTTGTTCAGAGTTCAGAGCTGTTTCCTGCCGGAGGGTCAGATCCAGTAAAAACTGACTAGGCTTTACATGGGAATCTTTTTGTAATCATCAAATAGAGAAGGGGAGAAGTGACACAGACTCCATGTTCTGGCCATGATGGAATAGCTTGTATCAGGCTAGTCCAACTCTACAAGCAACTATAAAAACTGGACAAAATACATAAAAAAGCCATTTGAATGCATTGAAGAATGCAGTCAGAAGACGAGGGGATACAAACCCTGAGCAAAGTAAACTTACTGAGGAAAGCTCCTCATGCGTTCTAGGCTTTTCCCCAAGGGCACTTGCCAATTTGTGGTACAGGGAATAGAGTCCAAGGAGCAAGTGGCAGCATCAATTGGCTGAGGAGACAGGGATTGGAGTTTAAGACCATAAGGGGAAAAATCCAAGGAAGGGATGGAGTCCTGAGTCTATCTATTCAAAATGCTTCAGCTTCCTGCCCTTGGGTGAGTCATTCATCAATTCCCTTGTTCTCGAGGGATAGTAGTACATGAATTTTCAACTGTGCAAAGGATTTGTGCCCCTAGCCCCCATGTTGTTCAAGGGTCAACTGAATCTGTAAACCAATTGTATTTCTATATACTATCAGTAATCCATTAGAAAATCAAATGAACAAATATCTTATTTACAATAAAGTCAAAAATATCAAATACCTAAGAATAAATCTGATGAAAGATGATAAAAGATGTACAAGCACACTACAGAACACTATAAAACATGTTTATGAAAAATTAACGAAGATCTAAATACATAGAGGGATAATAATGTCCATGGCTTGGAAAACTCAATGTTGTTTAGATATTAATTAGCCTCCAAATTAATCTGTAGATTCTATGTAATTTCAATCAAGATCTCAGCAAGTTTTTATTTTTTTGGTAGAAATTGAAAAACTAATTTTAAAATTTACATGGAAATTCAAAGGGCCAAAAAATAGGGACTTCCTTGGTGGCGCAGTGGTTAAGAATCTGCCTGCCAATTCAGGGGACACAGGTTGGATCCCTGGTCCAGGAAGATCCCACATACCGTGGAGCAACTAAGCCTGTGTGCCACAACTACTGACCCTGTGCTCTAGAGCTTGCAAGCCACAACCGCTGAGCCCACGTGCTACAACTACTGAAGCCCACGTGCCCTAGAGCTTGTGCTCCACAACAAGAGATGCCACCGCAACGAGAAGCCCAAGCGCTGCAATGAAGAGTAGCCCCTGCTTGCCAAAACTAGAGAAAACCACGTGCAGCAACAAAGACCCAACACAGCCTAAATAAATAAATTAAAAAAATAAACATTTAAAAAACAAAACAAAGAGCCAAAAATAGCCAAGATAAGCGTTCTGTCTGTCTGGCTGTTTTTTTTTTTTTTTCCCCCATTAAAAATCACTTTATTGAGTAATCACTGACATACAAAAAAGCATAAGTATGCATTTGTAAAACCATCACCACAATCTATGCCATAAACATACTCAGCATCTCCAAAAGTTTCCTCCCACCCTCTTTATTTTATTTTTAAATTTATTTACTTTTTTACATCTTTATTGGAGTATAATTGCTTTACAATGGTGTGTTAGTTTCTGCTTTATAACAAAGTGAATCAATGTTTTTGGAAGATTTTTAATCACAGTCTCAATCTCAGTGCTTGTGATTGGTCTATTTATATTTTCTATTTCTTCCTGGTCCAGTCTCAGAATGTTATGCTTTTCTAAGAATTTTTCCATTTGTTCCAGGTTGTCCATTTTATTAGCATAGAGTTGCTTGTAGTAATCTCTCATGATCCTTTGTATTTCTGCAGTGTCAGTTGTTACTTCTCCTTTTTCATTTCTATTTTCTTGATTTGAGTCTTCTTCCTTTTTTCCTTGATGAGTCTGGCTAATGGTTTAGCAATTTTGTTTACCTTCTCAAAGAACCAGCTTTTAGTTTTATTGATATTTGCTATTGTTCCTTTATGTCTTTTTCATTTATTTCTGATCTGATCTTTATGATTTCTTTCATTCTGCTAACTTTGGGGGTTTTTTGTTCTCCTTTATCTAATTGCTTTAGGTGTAAGGTTAGGTTGTTTATTTGAGATGTTTCTTGTTTCTGTGGTAGGATTGTATTGCTATAAACTTCCTTCTTAGAACTGCTTTTGCTGCATCCCATAGGTTTTGGGTTGTCGTGTTTTCATTGTCATTTGTGTGTAGGTATTTTTTGATTTCCTCTTTGATTTCTTCAGTGATCTCTTGGTTATTAAGTAGTGTATTGTTTAGCTTCCATGTATTTGTACTTTATACAGCTATTTTCCTGTCATTGATATCTAGTCTCATTACATTGTGGTCTGAAAAGATACTTGATATGATTTCAATTTTATTAAATTTACCAAGGCTTGATTTGTGACCCAAGACATCATCTGTCCTAGATAATGTTCCATGAGCACTTGAGAAGAAAGTGTGTTCTGTTATTTTTGGATGGAATGTCCTATAAATATCAATTAAGTCCACCTTATTTAATGTGTTATTTAAAGCTTGTGTTTCCTTATTTCTTTTCATTTTGGTTACTATTACAATTGTGTTACTGTTGATTTCCCCTTTTATGGCTGTTAGCATTTGCCTTATGTATTGAGGTGCTCCTATGTTGGGTGCATATATATTTATAATTGTTATGTCTTCTTGGATTGATTCATTGATCATTGTGTAGTGTCCTTCTATATCTCTCATAATAGTCTTTATTTTAAAGCCTATTTTGTGTGATAGAAGAATTGCTACTCCAGCTTTCTTTGATTTCTATTTGCATGGAATATCTTTTTCCATCCTTTCACTTTCAGTCTGTATGTGTCCCTAGGTCTGAAGTGGGTCTCTTGTAGACAGCATACATATGGGTCTTGTTTTTGTATCCATTCAGCCAGTCTCTGTCTTTTGGTTGGAGCATTTAATCCATTGACATATAGGGTAATTATCACTGTATGTGTTCCTATTGCCATTTTCTTAATTGTCTTGTGTTTGTTTTTGTAGGTGTTTTCCTTCTCTTGTGTTTCCTGCCTATAGAAGTTCCTTTAGCATTTGTTGTAAAGCTGGTTTGGTCGTGCTGAATTCTGTTAGCTTTTGCTTGTCTCTAATTATTTTAATTTCCCCATTGAATCTGAATGATACCCTTGCTTGGTAGAATAATCTTGGTTGTAGGTTTTCCCCTTTCATCACTTTAAATATGTCCTGCCACACCCTCTGGCTTGCAGAGTTTCTGCTGAAAAATCAGCTGTTAACGTTATGGGGATTCCCTTATATGTTATTTGTTGCTTTTCCCTTGCTGCTTTTAATATTTTTTCTTTGTATTTAACTTTTGATAGTTTGATTAATATGTGTTTTGGTGTGTTTCTCTTTGGGTTTTCCTGTATGGTACTCTCTGTGCTTCCTGGAATTGATTGACTATTTCCTTTCCTATGTTAGGCAAGTTTTTGACTATAATCTCTTCAAATATTTTCTCAGACCCTTTCTTTTGCTCTTCTTCTTCTGGAATCCCTATAATTTGAATGTTGGTGCTTTTAATGTTGTCCCAGAGGTCTCTGAGACTGTCCTCAATTCTTTTCATTCTTTTTTCTTTATTCTGCTCCCTGCCAGTTATATCCACCATTTCATCTTCCAGCTCACTTATCCATCCTTCTGCCTCAGTTACTCTGTTATCAGTTCCTTCTAGACTATTTTTAATTTCAGGAATTGTGTTGTTCGTCACTGGTTGTTTGCTCTTTAGTTCTTCTAGATTCTGTTAAATGTTGTATTTTCTCCATTCTGTTTCTGAAATTTTGGATCCTACTTTACTATCAGTACTCCGAATTCTTTTTCAGGTAGGTTGCCTATTTTTTCTTCATTTATTTGGTCTGGTACATTTTCACCTTGCTCCTTTGTCTGTAACTTTTTTTTTGTCCTTTCATGTTTTTGTTTTTGTTTTTTTGATGAGTGGTTCTGTATTCCTGTCTTACTTGTTGTCTGTCCTGTTATGTCCAGCACAGGAGTTTGCAGACAGTTGGATAGAGCTGGGTCTTGGTCCTGAGATGAGGACCTCCAGGAGGCCTCACTCCAATTGATATTCCCTGGGGTCTGAGGTTCTCTGTTAGTCCAGCAGCTTGGGCTCGGATCTCCCACCACAGGAGCTCAGGCCTGACCTGCGGCCTGGGAACCAAATCCCACAAGCCGTCAAGTGGTGTTCCTCTCATCCCCTTAGGTGTCTGTGATCCCCCAGTGGTGCCTGGTAGGTGCCCTAGTTGTGAGGAGATGCGAATTCCGCATCCCCCTAGTATGCAATCTTGACTCCACCTCCCATTTTCAGTTAATTTTTGAGCGAGGTGTATGTTGAGGTTCATTTTTTTGGCCTATGAATGTCCAATTTCTCCAGCACAATTTGTTGAAAAGACTAACCTTTCTTCATTGAATTGTTTTTGCACCTTTGTCAAAAACCTATTGGCCAAACCATGGTCTTTCAATAGGTTCTGCTGGTTAGATCCAGTTGTGGTGATACAACATTTAGCTCCTAGGCAAATGCTGTTGTAATTGAATATTTCTTCTTTTTCAGTGTCAGGGTAGAAATATACAGTTAAATCTATTTTTTTCTGGGCTTTTCAGGTAACTCTATTAGCCCTTAGTGAGCACATATATATGACTCATTAGTAAGGTGTATTTGGATCTTTCTATTTCATATAACGTAGCTTGAAGTTGTGGGTCCCCCTAGATATAAACTTTTACAAGTATGGCCCATACTTTTTCCTGGCACAGTGTATAATCCATGAATGTGAACCATTTGCTGTTGAATAAATACTCAAATTCATGTCTTCTTGATATAGTTCCATTCATGTGATCCTAGCAAATAGAAAGAATGATATATGTATCAAGATGACAAAGACCTTTTTAACACTTCAATTTTTAAAAAATGAATCTTAAAATGATCAGCTCTTTAGACTTCCTATGGCCCTCCCGACACCTAGCAGTACACTCGTAATGATGTGGTGCATGAGCTCCCTGGTGGGAGCTCTAAGCTTCAGCGGCTTAGGGAAACAAAGAACTGAGGCCTCCTATTTACTGTTTTTTGACTTCTGACTTTGTATTCTCAATAGCTTGGTTTTACTGAGAACTGCTCCTCTTCTGTTCCAGTACCTGAGGCTATAGAGGATGTTAATTTGCATGGCTGCAGAATGCAGTTTTAACCTTTTTCTTAGAAATGCCACAAATCAGTAGGATTTGTGTTGTCATGCTATTTTAGTTCTCTACAAATATCACAACATGACAAGACAAATTGTTGCAGTGTCAGGAATTAACTTTGTTTTCTGATTAAGGAGTATTCATTTTCATTCATTGGATTGTATGCCTGGAAGATCAGATATGTAGATTTAATACATTTTAAAGATCTTGCATTCTTCACTTTATATGCAGATATGTGAAAAATGAAATCTTTTGAGATTTAGAACAGATCCACTTAATTTGCATTTTGTATAACTTTTCATAACATTAAGATTAAGTTGTCAATCAAAACTAATAGAATAAAATAAAAATTTCCTACATCATTAATAGAGAGTTGTTCACAAGGTAATGGTGGATTTGCACAATTTGTAATCAAAATTTATGATACCAGGATGAAAATATAATAAATGACTTGATCACCAAAAAAAAAGTGTGTGTGTGTGTGTGTGTGTATGTGTGTGTGTGTATATCCCTTCCAGTCCATCATGATAAGAAACTTTTTTCATGATATTCTTAATATATGGGAGTGATCTATTCTCTAAGAATCACTGGGTTATTTTTAGGACAGTGGGATCATTTTAGATCAAAATAATGACAATATCAGATTCTTGAAAACTCCAAGATCTGTTTTCTCCTAAGGAGACCTAAAATAAAGTGTGCTGTTGAAAACTTTGCTGGTGTCTTGCCTTTTATATTAGCTGGATTCACAGAAAAAATGAAGATCTCAGTTAGACAATGTTACTTATGGCCTAATAATTTATGTGCAGCAACAAGAATCTTATACACTGCCAGTGGGATGTAAATTGGCACAAAACCATAGAAAACAATTTGGAGAAAACCACCTCTTCAGCAAAAACACTTTTGGAAAGCCGCAAATGGCAAAATAGAACATTCACTCATCCTACAAGCCAGTAATCTCACTATATAACATATCCTAAAAATTTCTTGTGCATATACTCTAGGGGAGAATGTACAATAATTTTTACACAGCATTGCTAATAATAGCAAAACACTGGAAGCAACCCAATGTCCATCAACAGTATAATGGAGAAATAAAGTTGTGATATACAGCGGAAGAAATAATTTGTGATTATACTCAATAACACGGATGAATCCCCTAAATATAATGTTGACCAGAAGAGAGAGATCGCAGAAGAATGTATGCATTCTAATTTGAGATAGACAAAGTTCAAAGTTGATTAAACTAGACAATATATTTTAGAGTACATATGTAAGTAATAAATATATTAAAAGAAACAAGGGGATAGTTATCACGAAAACTGAATAACCTAACTATATAACCACTAAAATTCATAATAGTGGTTAATATTCTGGAGGAGAGAGGGGATGAGATCAGGATATGGTAGAGGAAAGTTCTGGAGTGTATTTTGTTGTCTGGCTTGACTACTAACCATTCCTTAGACATTACACGTGTTTGTACACTACATTTATTCTCTACTTCAATAAAACATGTAGAGGAAAGGTACTTTAGTTTCATGTTTTTAGTGTCTCAGTTCCCTATATCCGCAGGAGGTGTAGGGGTTGGAGGATGGAGAGTTCACAGGTAACAGCTGAAGGAAACAGAAATGGCCCTTTCACAAAAGGCAACCCCAAAACAGACTTTCCTTTCATCCAAGTCTAGTCTAGGCCTGTTTGAAACAATCACTCTGGATCTGCCAAGACGAGAAAGTAATGGCAGGCATGGATTTAAGCAGAAGTAGGAAACACCTGTTTCCAAAATGGCGGACTTGGTTCTGGGGCTCAGAGTTTGCAAACTGCCAATGGTGGGGAGGGGCTCATATGGGCCATGGACATGTGTTTATGATTGGACCAACACGTGTTTATGATTTTTAAGCTAGTTGGTAGCAACTTCAAAACAGGAGATTTCACATGAAAATCTTAAATTTCAGTTCCTCTTGAAAAATCAAACCTGGTAGCATTGGGTGCCCATTTAGATGGAATATTCACTCTTCAGTTCCACACGGTCCTCATCACCCCCCATTGGCTGACACCGAACTTGCTCATTTACGTGAGTGGACTGACCTCTGAAGGCATGAGCAGTACCTGGTTTGTGGGTTCTGTGACCACAAAAATGTGGCCCTTTTGCTTCTAGTACTCCAGAAACAAGCCTGGGTATGGCACAGGCCATAGGAATGCCCATGGAGGCTGGATGCTATGTGATGTGCTCTCTGAAGCAGCAGTGATGATGGCCCCTGAGTGGATCTGGCATGGAGGGATGAGGTTCAGCAGATATGGCTCAGGCCTCACAGCAGTTGGATGGGGGGAATGCCAGCAGGGATCATGATGGATGGTTAACTGTTCTCTCCCATTTTCCTGGATGATGAAAGCAGAGGATCCTGGTATGACACAAGGAAGGGTGGGTGGCGAGGGGAGGAAGCAATAGAAACATATTGATATTGGCCATATCATTGATCTTGAAAAGGTAGGCTGAGAAACGGATTTGACTTGAAGGAAAAAAAAGAAATATGACCTTTTTTTGCACCTTGATTACTGTGGGAACATTCATTCATGCCTTTTATGTGGTGGTTTACGATTTTTTTTTTTTTTTTTTTTTTTTTGGTACGGGGGGCTCTCACTGAACATCCTATTCACTGGAACCTATAAATGTGTGACTCATATGAGACTTTGCAGATATGAATAATGGATCATATCTGAGGATCAAATCTGAGGATCTTGAGATGGGGAGATTATCCTCTATTTTCCAGGTGGGCCTGATATAATCACAAGGGTTGTTTCAAGTGAAAGAGGAAAGGAGAGTCATAGTTGGAGGAGATATGATGACAGAAGCAGAGGTCAGAGCAAAGGCTTTAAATATGGGAGGGGCAGTTTTGCATATCCTGAATTTCAGCATTTAAGTTCTTAAGATCAAGACTAATGTTATTATCTGACCAAACACTCAGCAGATGCATTTTTACTTTTTCCCGTTCCCAAATAGAGTCATCATCCTTACAAGGAGTAACACGAATCCATGTATACTTTGCAGGACAAGCTAAACGCATCCTCAATTTCAATGCTGCCATCTGATCTCCAATCCCCAAAACTGCGTTTTAAAATTCATCTAACTTGTTATTAATCTGTAAATCTATGTGACTTTGTAAAGATAAAGCAAGACTGGTATTTTGAGATAATTGATTAACAAAGTGAGCATGATGAATACTCTGTGAAAGAGCAAGACCGGCAGCAGCCGTGGTAGCAGACAGAGCAGCCGAGGCAAGTCAACGTACTATTAGCCACCCAGTAAAGTGTCTCCTTCTCTGCGAGGCTGTAGAGAGTCCCACCCATGCCTGTACTCCGGTATTTTGATACCAAGGTTCATTTACATGTACAGGTACCATTACGTACATAGGCTGTTTTAGTATTAATATAGATTGGGTTTCTGCAGAAGGGAATATGCAGCTATTAAAAACACAGTTAGTACAGCTAATGTCATAACCTCCATTAGAGGAATTCGTTAGGTTGATAGAACCAATTAACAAAGCATAAGGAGGTGCAACACAACTTATTACTGGTTCGTTGGAGTAAGATAAAGCTAATTTCCAAAAATTCCAATTTTTGTGAAATGTTAAATGTTCATTAGTAACAGGAACAGAAGAAACAAGTAAAGAACCCTTTCTATAATCAGTTGTACACCAATTTGGGAATCGTTCCCTGTAAAATTACAAGGTTCAAAATTAGATTCAGGAAAAATGTTAGGAATAAAAGAGGGAAACTGATTTCTAGTTACCTTATTTTCAATTGTAACTTTCTGACCAATGACAAGCAATCCTTGCCCTTCTACTGACAATTTTATGCCTAGATAGTTTCCTGAATCGCTCTTAGTGATATTGCTTATAACGATAGAATGATTAGTTGGATTGTTGGGGCTAGCATAAGTTATCTTTCCTGAAATTTGTAACATTTGATGATTTTTATACCAATAGATGTTATTTGCTAAATCACCTTGTGTCTTAGTGGATTTGCAAGAAAGAGTGATATTACTACCAGAGAACTGCACAACAGTAGGTTGGCCTTGAGACACATATGACATAATTTTTCCCCCTTACTTTTCATCGTGTTCAAAGCCAATAACTTTCATACAACCAGATTCATAATTCAGTGGGCTTAAACAAACAGGATACGAATTAAACCAATTAGTATAGTTTACAGACATATTGATATGTTTTATATTCCCAGTAAGAGGCCCAAATATCATATCATTATAAAAAACAGGAAAGTCTGCTTCAGACCAAGATATGGGTTGTAACAGTGGAGGATCATAAACAAAGCATGATTTATAAGGTTATGTGCTGTTGTTCTGTATAATTCCCATTTTTTCAATAGTTAGCTTTAAAGATCTATTTGCACGTTCTATAATACCTTGTCCTTGAGGGTTATATGGAATGCCTGTAATATGGGTAATTTGTAATGAATTACAGAATGTTGGAAAAGCAGCACTAGTGTAAGTGGGCCCATTATCTGTTTTAATAATTTTGGGAAGGTTCATGAAAGCAAACAGTGTAATAAATGAGTGATAGGGTTTCCCTGGTGGCGCAGTGGTTGAGAGTCCGCCTGCCGATGCAGGGGACACGGGTTCGTGCCCCGGTCCGGGAAGATCCCACATGCCGCGGAGCGGCTAGGCCCGTGAGCCATGGCACTGAGCCTGCGCGTCCGGAGCCTGTGCTCCGCAACGGGAGAGGCCACAACAGTGAGAGGCCCGCGTACAGAAAAAAAAAAAAAGAGGCAGAACCTGCCCAATTTTAGAACTGGGCGGGCAAATGAGCAGATCCCAGTGGAACAGACAAGATGTGGGCGAAGTCCTGAATCCAAAGGGAGTCAGTAAGGCTGGTGGAAACAGGGATGCGATCAATCAGAGCTACAGCAGCAGCTGAGCGCTCTATTTCTCTACTGCCTGCAGGGGCAGGAGGCTCTCGTGGTTGGGAAGGAGGTCAGATGAAGTCAGGGAAACGCTGAGCTGAGCTGCTGCTGGGTCACTAAAAGGTCCCAAAAGGGAGAATATTTGGTTAAACGTTTTCCACTTATTTGCCTCACCTGACCGTGCCTCACTGTTGATTGATGGGTGTTTATTTATTTGGAATATAAACGTGTTGATTTTTATGATAGCTGTCCTGTCAGTCATGCCACTCTAAGTATTGGAATTCAAATATATTCCAATTAAACTCATTTAAATTCTATGCATATTTGCAAAATGCCTATTGTTTTATACAGTATTTGAATTTTGCCAATTGTGCCAATAGTGTTCTTTACAGCATTTTTCCTATATCCAGGATTGCATCCAGGATCACACACTGCATTTAGTTTTCATGTCTCTTTAGTCCCCTTTTTTATGGAACAGCTCTGCCTTCTTTTGTCTTTCATGACCCTGCTATTTCGAAGGGTGTAAGACAGTTGTTGCATAGAATGTTCCTCATAGTACATAATAATCTTCTTAATACTAAGAAAGATACAGAGAGAGAGAATCTTAGGATTCTGAAGGAACCTGTGAAGTTATTCCACATCGCTTAATTTTACAGATGAGAAATCTAGTGTATAAGCTAATTTAAAATTAATTTAAAAAGCGTAATCCAGACATTATAATCTCATTAGGCAGCTGGCACATAAAAAAGGTTTGATGAGGGCTGTAGTATATTCAGAAGATTCCATGAAGGAATCAGGAGGCTGAAGGCTGGTGGGACTTGGATAGAGAGAACACAGAGCATCAGGTACCTCATGAACAGGACTCCCCTCAGTGACAGGGACCACTTTGTTACATTTTCCAAAGACGGCCATAATAATAGTTCTTTCTAGGACTTGGCCACTTCCTTATCAAGTGAGGAGTCTAAGTCCCTTCCTCCTCGAATTTGGCCAAACTTGTGATTGTTTTCATAAATAGAATGCAGTGGCAGTGACATTGAGTGGCTTCCAAGGCTAGGTCAGAAAAGCCCATGCAGCTTTTGCCTGATTCCCCTGGAATTTAGCCACCATGCTTTGAGGAAGCCCAAGAAGCTCACAGAAAGGCTCAAAGTATTAGGCTCACAGGCGTGGTTGAGCTGCTTGGCAACAGCCAGTGCCAACTTTCCAGCCGTGTGAATGAGAAATCTTGAAGGCAGGTCCTCCAGACCCCAGTCAAACAGCCCCACCTAACAACATGGAGAAGAGAATAGCTGTTTCCATGGGCACTTGCCCAAGTTGTAGATTTGTAAGGAAAAAGGAAAATATTGTTGACATGTACACATTGCCATATTTAAAATGGATAACCGGGCTTCCCTGGTGGCGCAGTGGTTGAGAGTCCGCCTGCCGATGCGGCGGATGCAGGTTCGTGCCCCGGTCCAGGAAGATCCCACATGCCGGAGAGCGGCTGGGCCCGTGGGCCACGGCCACTGAGCCTGCGGGTCCGGAGCCTATGCTCTGCGGCCGGAGAGGCCACAACAGTGAGAGGCCTGTGTACAGAAAAAAAAAAAAAAGAGGTTAACCAAACAAGCCCCTACTGTATAGCACAGGGAATTCTGCTCAATATTATGTAACAACTTAAAAGGGAAAAGAATTTGAAAAAGGATACATGTATATGTATAACTGAATCACTTTGCTGTACACCTGAAACTAATGCAACATTGTTAAGCAACTTTACTCCAATATAAAATAAAAAGTTTCAAAATGTAAATAAATAAGAAATTAAAGAAAAGAAAATATTGTACCTGTCTTAAGCATCTAAGCTGTGTTTGTGGTTTTTTGCTGCACAGCTGTAGATAAACAAAATGCTGGCTAACCTTCGGTGTCCTGTGAGGAGGAGGCAAGAAACCGGAAGTGAGGTGCTTAGAATCCTTCAGACACATGAGCTTCCCTGGTGGTGCAGTGGTTAAGAATCCACCTACCAATGCAGGGGACATGGGTTCGAGCCCTAGTCTGGGAAGATCCCACATGCCGTGGAGCAACTAAGCCCATGTGCCACAACTACTGAGCCCGTGAGCCACAACTCCTGAGCCCTTGTGCCACAACTACTGAAGCCAGTGCACCAAGAGCCCGTGCTCCTCAACAAGAGAAGCCACCACAATGAGAAGCCCATGCACCGCAACAAAGAGTAGCCCCCGCTCGCCACAACTAGAGAAAGGCCACGCACAGCGACGAAGACTCAATGCAGCCAAAAAATAAATAAACAAATAAATAAAATAAAATAAAATAAAAGAATCCTTCAGACACTATAGGGTTCCAGTTCAAGCATACTACAACTGCAGGGACCTGACCAAAAGAATTTAAACAGAGGGCTCTTTGCATCTACTGGACTTCATAATCAAGACACAGAAGCCACCCCTGAAAGCAGCTGAGAAACTCTGAGTGTCACCCCAGGCTCCCTGCGTGGCCCCAAGGAGCTTTGCTGGATTAACCATTCAGCTTCCTACACTCCATCCTCATCCTTCACACTAAACACCACATCTCTTCCAACGCTCTCTGCCTCACCCTAAGTGCTTAACTCCAGGTTTTTGAAACTGGGACACTTGAAAATGTGAATGGTGAGCAGGCCCAGAGCCTGCAAAGGCAGTCAGAGCCATTGTGCCTAAGACCAACCCACTGCCACAAGAGCCATTACACCAAGAACCCAAGTCCTAAGGCTATCTCAGGAAAATAAGAGCTACTCTACAGTAAAGACTTCCCAAATGCAGGGTGGGATTTTTCTCCCACAGGTCAATGGCTGAGCCTGCGCGTCCAGAGCCTGTGCTCCGCAATGGGAGAGGCCACAACACTGAGAGGCCCGCGTACCGCAAAAAAAAAAAAAGATATGTAATAAGCACTGTGACACCTGTAATTTCTGTGCAGTAGGAGAATTCTTTTCCAATTCAAATGCAACCCATATGTTATTTTTCCTACAGAGGCTTCAGGAACATTCAGAATAGAGACAGAAAGCATCAGCAATATGTAAATCGAGAAACTATTCCCAGTTAATGAGTATATATTGGCAAGCATTTTGCCAAGCTTACTTAACAAAGCAAATCTCCTAAGAAATAAAATCGACGAGACCCTGTTTTATAACATCTGAACCTGTACATCTGCAAATCAAAAAACAGAACTCTGAAATTGGCAACAAGTGCCTTGATACAAGGAAGCAGCTGTTTAAGGCCAGAGCAGCATGGAGCAGGAATAGCTCCCAGTAGAATCTGAACAAGCAGAAAAGGGTGCAGAGCCAAAAAGGAGCAATTCACTAATTTGCAGTAAGGATAGATTGAAGTTAATCCCCAAACACCACAATATAGCATTTTTTACTTATTCTGTCTATCGATCTATCATTTAGCTGCTGAGTTAAAGGAATGGTAAGTTATTGTTTATCAGTGTGAGTTCAGGCATTCTCAATCCTTTGATTAACTTTACAAAAATTAGAAAAAATTTCTCAAATATTATAGACAGCTACCTCAATCGATTCTACCTATCTAAAAATTGCAAAGGTAATCAATATCCTGGTGCTCGAATGAGCCCGCCAGATAAGCATTTTTCCTTATAGAATTTTCCCTTAACAGGTTCATTTCTGTCTGAGTGTGCTATACACACTACAAGCACACATTCTCCCTTATTTTGTATTCCCAGGTACTGGTACAATGGCTGACATAGGTTAGGCATTCCATAAGTCTTCTATCCTGTGAGTGAGTCAAAAGGGTGCCATATCTCCTTTCAGCTAAACCCTAAAAGTGAAGTAGTTGAGTGTTTTAATGGTGGGTACATAGGGAGGGTGTGAGGGAGGGAGACACAAGAGGGAAGAGATATGGGAACATATGTATATGTATAACTGATTCACTTTGTCATAAAGCAGAAACGAACACACCATTGTAAAGCAATTATACTCCAATAAAGATGTAAAAAAATGGTGGGTACATAATCTATCTTGCTGTTGGTGATAAATGTCATACAATAAAATTATTGATACAACACATTTTAAAAATGTGTTCTTGCAGAGCAGATGGATCTAAGTGGAGTCAAAGAGAACTCTGAGATATTATTTTCTCACTTCTGGTTTAGCTTGGAATCCAGAAAATAATGGTAATGAAGAGAAAAGGTGTGGGGTTTCAGTTCATGCAAAAGAGCATTCTTTTCCAAAGGCACATCGGGTCAAGTTTGCACGCCTTATTTATCGGAAACTTCCGATGCTGTATCTGTAGCCCAAAGTGAGCCAAAAAACACTTTTCCTAATCAAATTCAGATTGATTTGGGTCGATATCTCAAAACTAGAATCTGAATGAGGGCTCTTTGTGTCAGATTTTAGTTAGGCTATTTAAGCCATAAAGTACTTACTATCTTTCCTCATGTATTCCTCCCAAAACAGAAAAGTAGATATTTCCTCTTCTGATAAAGACATATGCCAAAGTCATCATGGCTGCTTAAAATGGGGAAGAAGGTAGAAAAAAAATTATTTTAATTAACACTTGGCAGATATGAATCGTTACACATATTTTTGATTAAAGTATTTGGAGGCTTCCCTGGTGGCGCAGTGGTTAAGAATCCGCCTGCCAATGCAGGAGACATGGGTTTGAGCCCTGGTCCGGGAAGGTCCCACGTAACAAGGAGCAACTAAGCCCGTGTGCCACAGCTACTGAGCCTGAGCTCCAGAGCCCGCGAGCCACAACTACTGAGCCCGCACGCCTAGAGCTGGTGCTCCGCAACAAAAGAAGCCACCACAGTGAGAAGCCCGGGCACCGCAATGAAGAGTAGCCCCTGCTTACCACAACTAGAGAAATCCCGTGCACAGCAATGAAGACCCAAGGCAGCCAAAAATAAAAATAAGTTTAAAAAAAAAAGTATTTGGAACTAGACTGAATGTCAACACAATCAGTAGTTGTCACCATTTGTATTGACACAGCAAGGTAAAATTGTTACTCTGGGATCAAGGAAAAGTAATGAATAGTGACAGTAAAGTCTTTTATTATTTGGTAAGTTGAATTATACAGAGGAAACTTTTTTCAAATTAGAGTCAGAGAGGTGGCACATGCAAACGTGATCAACTTGAGGGACTGAAATGATAATATTCGAACTCTCTTTAATTTGATTAAAATACCCTCTTTTAGTCCTTAGGAAAGACCTGGTCTTTGAGAGACCATATTTATCATTCTCAGGGAATGCTTTTGTGCAGTGACTGTAAGTAATAGAACAGTTCTTAAGCTAGAACCAGAAGTATGCTAGCTTGTGGGAAGCCTAACTGAATTCAAACCAAGAGGCAGGAGGGCTCAGAAACGACCGGATAGTTGTAACTAGAACCCCTGTCTGGCGTCATACGGTCTGACTGTCAGACAGGAAGGGCTGGGTCAATTTTCATATTTTATAATACTGTGCTAATTAGACGCTTTTTATTATATGGGATGGAGCCTCAGTCACTGAGTTTAAAAAAAAAAAGGCAAATCCTACAGTTGCACAAGAACCAAGCCCTGAAAGTCATCAGGATCTGAGACAGGTCTTTTAATCACGTACGCCTTGCTTTTACTCTTGGCTAGTGAAGACTGCCTCTCACGAGGTCTTGCTTTACTGGGAGGTATCTGTTTTATCATCCTGCTTCCTTATTTTTAGATGAGGAGACTAGTTCCTCTGCATACCGCTATTGTAATGATTAATGAATGTTACTAAAAAGCACTTAGAGCAAGCATGCATTTCTTTAATCCATTCATCCTCTCTCCTCAGAGTGTTTCTCTTTCTTTAAACCTCCCACGCTTCCTGCCCCAACCTCATCCTTACTTGCTTTATATTTCACTGCGAATCCAAAAGCAATGAGAAGAGAATGTCCATAAACCCCACCACGACCTCAACTTGCTAACAAGGGTCTGTGCCTGGGTACCCTGCCTGCCATCCTGGTACCACGGAGGAGGTCTGTCTGTGCATCCCTCCGCTCATACATTAGGCCCCCTCCCTCTCTTCTACACAGCGATGCTCCTCTCTCTTCCCTGTATCATCATTTCCCCCTCTCTAGTAGATCATGCCCACCAACATACAAACAAAGTGTAATTGATCCTGCCATGAAAAAATCAAAATCAAAAGCCCCCTCTGGACCCTCACATCTGCCTCTGGCTACCACCCCATTTATCTCTTTCCCTTTAGAGCAGAACTTGCAGAAAGAATTTTCTATTCTGTTTCCAATTCCTCTTCTCACATACTGTCTTGAAACCACTCCCACCGAGCTTTCATCCCCCCACGCCTCCACCAAAACTACTGCTGTCGAGGCTCTTAACAATTCCCACACCTCCAAACCCAGCTGGTCTCCCCTGGCTATCTGCAGTATCTGTCACGGTCGACCATCCCCTACTCCTTCACTTGGCCTTCCCACTCCTAGTTTCCTCCCATCTCACTGGGTTCTCAACCTCAGTTTCAAATCCTGGTGTTTCTTCACCTCCCAGATCTCTAAATAGTGGTGTTGAGACAGGAAGGGGACAGAGCACAACCATTGAGGACACGACATAAACTGGTTAGAACCAGCCAAGTCCAAGATGGCAGTCGAGTCGACTTCCAGTAGACCTTGAGCCTCAGTATACGCTCATTGAAACACATCAGCACAAGCTAAATGACACACCCACAGGCGCCATGACGGTTCCAAGGCCGATCATAAAAGGTCAAAAGGTGGGTGGTCGCCCAATTCCTGGAAATCCCCATCCTTCCCCAAAAGAGCTGGAATACTCTTCCCACTCATTAGCATATGAAATTACCCACCCCTATAAAAACTGACAACCCCTTACCTTGGGGCCTCTAACCTTCCGAGATGGCCCACACTCTGTTTGTGGAGTGTGTATCTCCCTGAATAAACCTTCTTTCACTTAACTACGGCTCACTCTTGAATTCCTTCCTGCGCAAATCCAAGAACCCACACTTGGTGGCCATCCCAGGGACTCTTTTGAGACCTGAGATGTGACCATCCTTTCTGTCCTGCAACAGCGTGACCCAGGGATAGTCGTTAGACCTTTTTTTCTCTACCACTTCTCCCTAGTTGGTCTCTTTGTATGTCACATGCTGGCATTCTCAATTATATGCCTGCAGGACAGTTCTCTCCACTTTTATGCCTAGTAGGCACCTCAAACTTATATCCAACTGAACACCTGATCTTCCCCCCTACAACCTGCTTCCCCACGGTTTCCCTTGTCACAGGAAATGGCAACTCTATCCTGGTTGCTCTGTCAGCCTTGGTTCCCCTCCTTCTCTGAACCCTAGTTCTAATTGGTCAGCAAATCCTGACAGATCCATCTTTAAAACATGTCCAAAACTTGCCACCCGTCAATGGAAATTCTAACAATTTCCATTGCTACTGCCTCCGTCCCAGCTTCCATTGCCTGCCCCCCTGGGGTGTTACAGTGGTTGTCCGGCTACCCTGGGCCCCAACACCCTGCTCTCAGCACAGCAGCCAGAGGGAGCTTCTAAAAAGGAAATCAGAGTATGTCACTCTTCTGCTTCCCACACCCAAGGACTCAAGTCACTACCTTTGACTTGAGAGGAAAGGCTGAAGTCATTACAGTGGCCTCTAAACAAAGCCCAACACAAACTAGCCCTTTCCTCTACCCATTAGCCTCTGACCTCGTCTCCTCTATTCTCCTTATTCCCACACTCCAAACCAGCCACTCTGGCTGCCAAGGCCTTGGCACTGGCTGTTCCCTCAGCCTAGAATGCTTTTCCACGTGGCTCACTGCCTGACCTCTCTCTGGTGCTTATTCAAATATCACATTCTCCAAGAGTTCTTCCTGACCATTTAAAATCCTACTCTCCTCCAGCCCACCCCCTTTTCCTGACTTATTATCCTCCATAGCATTTATCACTATTTAATATTCTACTTATCTCACTTGTTTGAAAAATTGCCTCCACATGAGAATGGAAGTTTCGTGAGAGCAGGGTTTGGTTTTGTTTTGTTTCTACGTTTTCAGTGTGTGGGAAAGCGCTTGGAACAAAGTAGCTCCTCAAGAAATATTCAGTGACTGGCACAAGATAAATGGCCCATGAATGTCATTGATAATTATCACCTGCTCTCAACTGACCAGTTTTGCTTCCCTGATCAGGGAGAAATTCAAGGGGAAATTTCAGTTACAAGAGCACGTAGGCTAAGCAAACTCCCAGGGTGTCTGTGTTTTGTGGCACACAGCGCTGTCTGCTCAAGCTGCTGGCATGGCATTCAGCACATCTGAGTTGCACCCTGAGAAGCTGGTAAACTATGTGCTCTGCCTGCCCCTCTGCCCTGTCTCCTGTTCCTCACCCAGAGTTAGGACCGACCTCTGTATGGAGAAGGGAGGGGTCAGGGGGCTACCATGCTCAGAAAAGATCAGAACAGCAATGGATGGAAACCGAAGAGTCTGGAAGAATCTTCAGGCTGTTAATGGCAGTTTTCTCTGGGAGGGTATCTTTTATGTTGTGTAGTTTGCTTGTCTGAGTTTTCTGTAATAAACAAATAGAAGAAAAAGGTTTGAAAGCTTTGTTTTATGAAAATAAGAAAGAAAAGTTACATTTGGAGATTCTTCTGCCAGCAGTGTGTCTCTAAAATGTCCAGAATGACAAGTGCCCCAGGATTGGAAGCTACTGCCCTGGGGGCAAGTGTGCCCCTAGAGAGGGCCTGAAATGCATCCGTTCCAACCTCAATGGGCAGGAGGCTTGCCTGACTACTTCTGCTTGCTGTGATGCCATGATCACCGAGCAGCATTCTGATAATTTAGTATCCCAGGAAAACTGCCTACTGGGAGAGGCACACAGCATTCGTCTTCTGAGAGTTACATTTTCTTCAGTAAAAATTAATGTATTAGCTTTCTGGATTTGGTTTTTAAGATGATGAAATTTTTTGGCTGAGAACAACCTCAAAGCCATCTTATTCAGAAATCTTCTTTCAGTCTGGTTAACACGTTTGCCCTCATATGTCCTTGGCTGGAGGTGAGCCCTGTGTCTCACCTGGTAGTGAGAACTGGATCTGAATTTCAGGTAACAGCTGAAACCAATGATGGCTGCCTGGTGAAAGATCAAATATTTTGTTGAAACTATGGTGAGCAAGAGAAGGGAGACTCCACTGAAAGAAGCAAATGTGCCTTATGATAAGGGGAAGTAACTAAACCTCAATTTGGTGGATGGCTAACATTTATTTCATGCCTGCGGCTGCACATTTTAATCTTCTCCTTCTTGGAGACTGAATGACATTATTTATGCCTGGCAACGGACTATGTCTCTTCAACTTTATTTGCATAAAGATCTCCTGGGGATGTTATTTCACTTGGAATCCCAGGCCCCACTCTCAGACTCTGCTTTTGGCCAGCACAACGGAGAGTGGCCCTAACTCAGGGCAACTCAGTCATGCACTTCAAATCCAGCAAGGCTCAGCCTCCTCTCCTTGTTCTGCTTTCCTCAGTCTGTTTCTGCTCTTCTTACCTCCTGATCTCTGGTCTATTTGTCCTGTAGCTTCTCCCCCGGGCCCTCAGGACTGATGCCTGTTAAGCCTTCTTCAGCACTGAGCTTAGCTTCTTTCTTTAGTTCATCCTTACTCCTCAGAACCCATGGTTTGAGATCATCCCAACCCTAATCCTAGGCCCATGATGGAATGAGAATAGAGGCTGGGAGCCATTGCCACAGGCAAATATATTCATGTTCAGAGTCCAGGAAAGAAATAAAGGAATCTGCATTTTTAAATAAGAACCCCAGGAGATTCTGTTATAGTGTGCATTTTGGGGGATGTCTTTGGATCACATTTTGAGAAACATTTTATAAGGCAATATGCATTTTTCAAACTACAGATCATAATCCACTAGTGGGCCATGACATCAATTTAGTGGGTCACTACCAGCGTTAAAAACTAATGAATAGGGGAGGAGCTTCAAGATGGCAGAGGAGTAAGACGCGGAGATCACCTTCCTCCCCACAAATACATCATAAATACATCTACACGTGGAACAACTCCTACAGAACACCTACTGAACGCTGGCAGAAGACCTCAGACCCCCCAAAAGGCAAGAAACTCCCCACATACGTGGGTAGGGCAAAAGAGAAAAGAATAAACAGAGACAAAAGAATAGGGACGGGACCTGCACCAGTGGGAGGGAGCTGTGAAGGAGGAAAGGTTTCCGCACACTAGAAGCCCCTTCGCGGGCGGAGACTGCGGGTGGCGGAGGGGGAAGCTTCGGAGCCGCGGAGGAGTGCACAGCAACAGGGGTGCAGAGGGCAAAGCGGAGAGATTCCCGCACAGAGGATCGGTGCCGACCACCACTCACCAGCCCGAGAGGCTTGTCTGCTCACCCGCTGGGGCGGGCGGGGGCTGGGAGCTGAGGCTCGGGCTTCGGTCGGATGCAGGGAGAGGACTGGGGGTGGAGGCGTGAACACAGCCTGAAGAGGACTGGTGCGCCACGGCTAGCTGGGAGGGAGTCCGGGGAAAAGGTCTACAGCTGCCAAAGAGGCAAGAGACTTTTTCTTCCCTCTTTGTTTCCTGGTGCGCGAGGAGAGGGGATAAAAAGCGCTGCTTAAAGGAGCTCCAGAGACGGGCGCGAGCCACGGCTAAAAGCGCGGACCCCAGAAACAGGCAGGAGATGCTAAGGCTGCTGCTGCTGCCACCAAGAAGCCTGTGTGTGAGCACAAGTCACTATCCACACCTCCCCTCCCGGGAGCCTGTGCAGCCCTCCACAGCCAGGGTGCTGTGATCCAGGGACAACTTCCCCGGGAGAACGGACGGCGCGCCTCAGGCTGGTGCAATGCGACGCTGGCCTCTGCCGCTGCAGGCTCGCCCCGCATCAGTACGCATCCCTCCCCCCCGGCCTGAGTGAGCCAGAGCCCCCGAAGCAGCTGATCCTTTAACCCCGTCCTGTCTGAGCGAAGAACAGATGCCCTCTCGCGACCTACACGCAGAGGCGGGGCCAAATCCAAAGCTGAACCCCGGGAGCTGTGAGAACAAAGAAGGGAAAGGGAAATCTCTCCCAGCAGCCTCAGAAGCAGCGGATTAAATCTCCACAATCAACTTGATGTACCTGCATCTGTGGAATACATGAATAGACAACGAATCATCCCAAATTGAGGAGGTGGACTTTGGGAGCAACGATATATATATATACATTTTTTTCCTTTTTCTCTTTTTGTGAGTGCGTATGTGTATGCTTCTGTGTGTGATTTTGTCTGTATAGTGTTGCTTTTGCCATTTGTCCTAGGTTTCTGTCTGTCCGTTTTTCTTGTTTTTTTGTTTTTTTAGTAGGTTTTAGCACTTATCATTGGTGGATTTGTTTTTTGGTTTGGTTGCTCTCTTTCTTTCTTTCTTTTTTTTGTTACTTTAAATTTTTAAAAATTTTAATATTTCTTTTTATTTTAATAACTTAATTTTATTTATTATTTTTCTTTCCTTCTTTTTTTCTCCCTTTCATTCTGAGCCATGTGAATGACAGGGTTTTGGTGTACTGGCCAGATGTCAGGCCTGCGCCTCTGAGGTGGGAGAACCAAGTTCAGGACATTGGTCTACCAAAGACCTCCCAGCTCCACGTAATATCAAATGGCGAAAATCCCCCAGAGATCTCCATCTCAACGCCAAGACATAGCTCCACTCAATGAGCAGTGAGCTATAGTGCAGGACACCCTATGCCAAACAACTAGCAAGACAGGAACACAACCCCACCCATTAGCAGAGAGGCTGCCTAAAATCATACTAAGTCCACAGACACCCCAAAACACACCACCAGACATGGAGCTGCCCACCAGAAAGACAAGATCCAGCCTCATCCACCAGAACACAGGCACTAGTCCCCTCCACCAGGAAGCCTACACAGCCCACTGAACCAAACTTACCACTGGGAACAGACACCAAAAACAATGGGAACTACGAACCTGCAGCCTGTGAAAAGGAGACCCCAAACACAGTAAGATAAGCAAAATGAGAAGACAGAAAAACACACAGCAGATGAAGGAGCAAGATAAAAACCCACCAGACCTAACAAATGAAGAGGAAATAGGCAGTCTACCTGAAAAAGAATTCAGAATAATGATAGTAAAGATGATCCAAAATCTTGGAGATACAATGGAGAAAATGCAAGAAACGTTTAACAAGGACATAGAAGAACTAAAGAGCAAACAAACAATGATGAACAAAACAATAAATGAAATTAAAACTTCTCTAGAAGGAATCAATAGCGGCATAACTGAGGCAGAAGAACAGATAAGTGATCTGAAGGATAAAATAATGGAAAAAACTACTGCAGAGCAGACTAAAGAAAAAAGAGTGAAAACAATTGAGGACAGCCTCAGAGACCTCTGGGACAACATTAAACACACCAACATTCGAATTATAGGGGTCCCAGAAGAAGAAAAGTGAAGGAAAGGGACTGAGAAAATATTTGAAGAGATTATAGTTGAAAACTTCCCTAATATAGGAAAAGAAATAGTTAATCAAGTCCTGGAAGCACAGAGAATCCCATACAGGATAATCCAAGGAGAAACACCACAAGACACGTATTAACCAAACTATCAAAAATTAAATACAAAGAAAAAATATTAAAAGCAGCAAGGGAAAAGCAACAAATTACATGCAAGGGAATCCCCTTAAGATCAAGAGCTGATCATTCAGCCGAAACTCTGCAAGCCAGAAAGGACTGGCAGGACATATTTAAAGTCATGAAAGGGAAAAAACTACAACCAAGATTACTCTACCCAGCAAGGATCTCATTCAGATTCGACAGAGAAATTACAAACTTTACAGACAAGCAAAAGCTAAGAGAATTCAGCACCACCAAACCAGCTTTACAACAAATGCTAAAGGAACTTCTCTAGGCAGGAAAAACAAGAGAAGGAAAAGACCTAGAATAACAAACCCAAAACAACTAAGAAAATGGTAATAGGAATATACATATCGATAACTACCTTAAATATAAATGGATTAAATGCTCCAACCAAAAGACATAGACTGGCTGAATGGATACAAAACCAAGACATGTATATATTCTTTCAACAAGAGACCCACTTCAGACCCAGGGACACATACAGACTGAAAGTGAGGGGATGGAAAAAGATATTCCATGCAAATGGAAATCAAAAGAAAGCTGGAGTAGCAATTCTTCTATCAGACAAAATATACTTTAAAACAAAGACTATTACAAGAGATAAAGAAAGACACTACATAATGATCAAGGGATCAATCCAAGAAGAAGATATAACAATTGTAAATATTTATGCACCCAACATAGGAGCACCTCAATACATAAGGCAAATAGTAACAGCCATAAAAGGGGAAATCAACAGTAACAAAATCATAGTAGGGGACTTTAACACCCCACTCTCACCAATGGACAGATCATCCAAAAAGAAAATAAATAAGGAAACACAAGGTTTAAAGGACACATTAAACAAGATGGACTTAATTAATATTTATAGGGCATTCCATCCAAAAACAACAGAATACACTTTCTTCTCAAGTGCTCATGGAATATTCTCCAGGATAGATCATATCTTGGGTCACAAATCAAGTCTTGGTAAATTTAAGAAAATTGAAATTGTATCAAGTATCCTTTCTGACCACAAGGCTATAAGACTAGATATCAATTACAGGGTAAAATCTGTAAAAACTACAGACACATGGAAGCTAATCAATACACTACTTAATAACCAAGAGGTCACTGAAGAAACCAAAGAGGAAATCAAAAAATACCTAGAAACAAATGACAATGAAAACATGATGGCCCAAAACCTATGGAATGCAGCAAAAACAGTTCTAAGAGGGAAGTTTATAGTAATACAATCCTACCCTAAGAAACAAGAAACTTCTCAAATAAACAACCTAACCTTACACCTAAAGCAATTAGAGAAAGAATAACAACAAAACCTCCAAAGTTAGCAGAAGGAAAGAAATCATAAATATCAGGTCAGAAAAAAATGAAAAAGAAATGAAGGAAATGATAGCAAAGATCAATAAAACTAAAAGGTGGTTCTTTGAGAAAATAAACAAAATTGATAAACCATTAGCCAGACTCAGCAAGAAAAGAAGGAAAAAGACTCAGATCAATAGAATTAGAAATGAAAAAGGAGAAGTAACAACTGATACTGCAGATATACAAAAGATCATGAGAGATTACTACAAGCAACTCTATGCCAATAAAATGGACAACCTGGAAGAAATGGAAAAATTCTTGGAAAAGCACAACCTTCTAAGACTGAACCAGGAAGAAATAGAAAATAAAAACAGACCAATCACAAGCACTGAAATTGGAACTGTGCTTAAAAACCTTCCAACAAGCAAAAGCCCTGGACCAGATGGCTTCAAAGGTGAATTGTATCAAACATTTAGAGAAGAGCTAACACCTGTCCTTCTCAAGCTCTCGCAAAATATAGCAGAGGAAGGAACACTCTCAAACTCGTTCTATGAGGCCACTATCACCCTGATACCAAAACCAGACAAAGATGTCACAAAAAAAGAAATTAGAATACTCCCTAATACCATACATAAAAAGTAAACTGAAAATGGATTAAAGACCTAAATGTAAGGCCAGACACTATAAAACTCTTAGAGGAACACATAGGCAGAACACTCTATGATATAAATCACAGCAAGATCCTTTTTGACCCACCTCCTAGAGAAATGGAAATAAAAAAAATAAACAAACTGGACCTAATGAAACTTAAAATCTTTTGCACAGCAAAGGAAACCATAAACAGGATGAAAAGACAACCCTCAGAATGGGAGAAAATATTTTCAAAGGAAGCAAATGACAAAGGATTAATCTCTGAAATTTACAAGCAGCTCCTGCAGCTCATTTCAAAAAAACAAACCCAATCCAAAAATGGGCAGAAGACCTAAATAGACATTTCTCCAAAGAAGGTATACAGATTGCCAACAAACACATGAAAGAATGCTCAACATCATTAATCATTAGAGAAATGCAAATCAAAAGGACAATGAGATATCACCTCACACCAGAGTGGCCATCATCAAAAAATCTACAAACAATAAATGCTGGAGAGGGTGTGGAGAAAAGGGAACCCTCTTGCACTGTTGGTGGGAATGTAAATTGATACAGCCACTGTGGAGAACAGTATGGAGGTTCCTTAGAAAACTAAAAATAGAACTACCATACGACCCAGCAATCCCACTACTGGGCATGTACCCTGAGAAAACCATAATTCAAGACGAGTCATGTACCAAAATGTTCATTGCAGCTCTATTTACAATAGCCAGACATGGAAGCAACCTAAGTGTCCATCAACAGATGAAGAAGATGTGGCACATATATACAGTGGAATATTACTCAGGCATAAAAAAATTGATTTATTTGTAGTGAGGTAGATGGACCTAGTGTCTGTCATACAGAGTGAAGTAAGTCAGAAAGAGAAAAACAAACACCATATGCTAACATAGACATGGAACCTAAAAAAAAAAAGTGGTCATGAAGAGCCTAGGGACAGGATGGGAATAAAGATGCAGACCTACTAGAGAATGGACTTGAGGACATGCGGAGGGGGAAGGGTAAGGTGGGACAAGTGAGAGAGTGGCATGGACATATATACACTACCAAATGTAAAACCGGTAGCTAGTGGGAAGCAGCCACATAGCACAGGGATATCAGCTTGGTGCTTTGTGACCACCTAGAGGGGTAGGGTAGGGAGGGTGGGAGGGAAGGAGATACAAGAGGGAAGAGATATGGGGATATATGTATATGTATAACTGATTCACTTTGTTATAAAGCAGAAACTAACACACCATTGTAAAGCAATTATACTCCAATAAAATTGTTAAATAAATAAATAAAATAATGAATAGTGAATTCCCTAGCAGTCCAGTGGTTAGGACTCCGTGCTCTCACTGCTGAGGGCCTAGGTTCAATCTCTGGTTGGGGAACTAAGATACCACAAGCCATGCAGTGTGGCAAAGAAAAAAAGAAAAATAGACTAGGACAAAACAGAATAGATTAGATGTGTTACTGAGTCCAAGCTCATACTTCTCACTGCACAACAGGCCAATAAATCGAGAGATGAGTTGTAGGGGCAAGGCGTAGCGACTTTATCTGGAAAACCAGCAGACCAAGAAAATGCTGGACTAATTTTGCAAAGAATCATCTTCCTTGAGTTAGAATTTTAGCTTCTTTTATACTAAAAGGGGAGAAGGTAAAGTCCTGGTTCCTCAGACTCTAGAGGGGATGTATTAATTTCTTTCTTTCTACGGCCATTCACAGCTGGGCCTGGTCAGGATATTTCCTGTGAGCTAAACAAAGGTGTTTTAGCTTAAGGCTCATTACCTGCGAGGCAGTGTTCCCAGAGATGGGCCATTACATATAATTTAAGCTTATAGACAACATCCCTTTAGTGATTAACTTGTAATAGAATAGAAGGTTCTTCCCTATTACAAGAACACATCACGGAAAATAAAATGTATTTCTCATTATGGGTTACAGTTAAAAAATAAAAAAGGTTTAAAGGATACTCATGAATCGTTAACATGAAAATTCCTCATCAAACGCTGATTTTGCTTTCCATACTAGAAAAGTGATTTCTCTCTTTCTTATGATCATACTCTCTCCTGGGCCCATGGTATCTCAAGTTCTGACAGTGTGTGGGTTGCTATTGCTATGGTGATTTTGATATTGGCTCTATCCCCTTGCAATTCCTTAACAAACAGGGCCCTCCTTATTCTCTACACTTAATTTGAGATTTAATTAGACAGGGTTACAGACCCCTCTTCATTTAAGCAGTATATATTCAAAGATTATCTTGTAGCATTTTCAATTTAATTCCTTAATGTGACAGTGGAGAGGAATAGAAATCTGTAAGAATGATTTTAACTGTTTATCAAATCCTTAAGGAAGGATTCAAAGGTGATCAAAAAGCCCAGATAACTTGCATTTCTTATCTTGGCAATGGAGCTTCAGAGGAAGCAGAGAACGGGCAGTGCACTCTGTGTTGCTGGGTAGCTGGTGGGACGAGCACCCCACCCCCTGCCCCATGTCTCCATTTATTCCCTGCTATCAAGTATGGCTAATTATATATATATATATATTTTTTTTCTTTAAGTCCCGTACTCTGTGGCCTTCTACCTCTAAGCATTCATGAGGCTTATTACCACACGAGGAAAAAGTTAATACGGTATAGAAAGAAAGGCCATTTGAATTTCAAATCTGAAGGGTTTTGCTTAAGTAATTTAATAAGTTCAAAAGTCTTAAAAGCAAAGATTTATGGAGGTAGAGACGGGATGTCTGTGGCCTAAACCTTGCTTCCTTAACAGCTCCGTGCCAGGTGGTGTTGACCTCCGAGTCTTAGGTCAGGGGAAGCCAGTAGATAAGATGGAGAAGTGATGAGCCTGAACTTTTCAACACCTTCAGGTTTGTGAAAAGAGGAAAGGAGGCGTTGTCTCCTCTTCTGGAGCCCAAGCCTTGAGCGAGTGGGTGTGTGGGCACATTAAGGTGGGTATTGAGGCCTCCATGATCCTGAGACTCAGTGCTGCTTCCTGGGAGAAGCCTGGAGGAGGCTAGGGCTTCTTGGGGGAGCCCTGGTCCGCTGCATGGCTCCACGTCCCATGCGGTGAGAGAGTGATGGAATGGGGTGAGCTGATTGGGTCAGTGAGCATGGGACCCTGCTCCTGGCTCCCCTCTGGCCTCATCTTGCCTGGGGAGATGTCAGTGCCCTGCTGAAGGGATGGAAAGTGCTGGGGGAGCCAGGGCAACAGCAGGATGAAGAGGTTCCTATGAGAGGGGTCTTCATGTAGGATCAGGTGGCTGGGACTGTGGACTCCAGGGATGGGTACCAGGAAGTGACCTGAGGAGGCCATATGGGACCAGCCACACTGCGGTGATTACCAGTTAAGGTGCACATCAGACAAGCCATGTCAGGAACTGGGGTGGGAACCCAGTAAAATGCCTTATAGATCGCTTAGGAAGGAGGACACGTATAGAGAAGCACTCCGGAACTGGAGAATTTACTCAGAGAGACCAAGTCATCCAAAATGTATGCTTTATACCAGACCCACTAGGAAACTGAACTTTGAATAATCTGATACCTGTGAGGGTGGGGACTTGTGGAAAATTAACTACATCTTCTTTGTACATATGAGTATAAAGTCTGAGTTATTTGTAACCCTGCTACGTTGGCTGAGAAAAACACACATGAAAATCACAAGAAAATTCTTTCCTTCAGTTTTGCTTTATTGCAAACTATACTTAGTCAGGGAGGCAAAGGGCTGGGTGGACCCAGGTTACCTAAGTCACCCACCTCCCCATCCATGAGCTCAGGTCACTGTCCACCCTTTAAAGTTATTTGTCTCACCCCCAGCGAATCACTCCCTGGACCTCTTCTTCTTCCCTAACTCCCAGTGACTAAACAGTAAGGCCTGTATGACCTTCCATTACTGGAAGTCCAGAGAGCTCAGGCTTGTTTGACTCAGTAGCCCAACCACTCTACAGTCTCTGGTTTTGGTCCACTCTCTGGTCTATCATGATTAGTGTTGTCTTAACTCTCAGACTGGGAGAAGGTGACTGAGGCAGCTCCAAGAGTCCCATGCAGACATAACAGTGTCCTTAGGAAGCAAGACCATTTCTTCCTGTGCTTCCCAGAAGCCCTCAGCAGACTTCTCTCAAGTCTCATTAGCAGAATTTTGTCACCCACCTGTTCCTAGGCAAATGCTGGCAAGGGTGATGGAATTACAAGATGAAATTAATCTATCTTCAATAAAACTGGTGTTGTGGGATCAACAACAAATACCCACTCCCTCTTCCCCATTTTTCCACCTTCAATAATGGATGATTAATTTCTTCCCAGCCCTTAAAGTCTTGGGTATTTTTTTGGAGGGGGTGTCCCCTAATTTCTCCTGAAAACTTCAGGCTGTTAGCATCATACCAACCATGGTGTTGAAGCTTCTGATGCTGAGAGGAAGGAGCTTTAGGTCCTGAGGGTGGAGCAGGGTGGGAACTCCACTGAGGAGATCTGACTCCAGCCAAGAGCTCACCCTACTTATTTCTCTCTTTCTCTTGATACCATGATCATTTAAAAAGAAAGAAAAAGGAATCTCTCAGTGTGGGAGCTAATCTTCCACTTAACATTTGAAGCTTATTGTACCAAGAGAGTGAGCCTCTGCTTCCTGGGCGCTGGCTTGCATCCCACAGCTGTCTCCGCCTAACTTCCATTGCTTTGCCCATTTAACTGCAGGTTGTGTTTTCTCCTTAGCAGCTCGACCGAAGCTGGTTGGCGACAGCATCATACCATCACACCAATTGTTAAATATTTATTGGAGTAGAAAATGCAAAGCCTCAAAAAACAGGCAGGAAGAAGCGGGATCTGTAAGCAACTGGGGACCACAGAGATCAGTTCAAAAGAGGGGAGAGAGAGCACGATGCCATGTCTGAGGTCTGTGAGGCTCCTAAGCTCCGGACCACGCAGCTTGCCTCAGTCCTTTCCGGTACTTGAACTCTAATAATTTGGAGCCAAAAAGGAAATGACTTGCACTGTATTTGCACAGGGTATAGCTCACTTTATAGCTACAAACTCCGCTGTAGTCATTAATGGTCAACTATCATTTTAATTCCAATTACATAGCTACAAAACATAAGCTCTATTAGAAGGTACCTATATTAACTTAATGATCAGAAGACAACATTCAAAAAAACTTATGTTTCCAGTTAATAATGTAAAACCTGTACCTTACCGAAAAAGAATAAAATGCAAAAACACACCGGGACAGAACTATAAACTGGCACAACTTTCTGGGGGAAATTTGGCCTTATGCTTCAAAAACCTTTAAAATGTTCATTTTCTGGAATCCAATCATCTCTATCACTTCTGTGAATTTATCTTAAGGAGATGATTACCTCTCACAGGCTAATATACAAACTAATGCACATGGATTCAATGTGTCTAGTACGAGTGAGAAACTGGTAGTAAACTGCATGTACAGTAATGAAGGATGGATTAAATAAAACAAAACAAAACAAACAAAACCAAAAAAAACACACCAAGAGTAAAACAACAGTAATGCCGATGCCATCACTGGTAATAATCTACTTTGTCTTAGTCTGATAATTTTTCTGTATGCGTGAAATTTTTCTATACACATACCCACGCAGACACACACACACACACATGTCCATGATATTCATTGGGAACATACTACATGCCATTTTATAAATTGCTTTTTTCACTTAAAAGTATATCATGGGGCTTCCCTGGTGGCGCAGTGGTTGAGAGTCCGCCTGCCGATGCAGGGGACACGGGTCCGTGCCCCGGTCCGGGAAGATCCCACGTGCCGCAGAGCGGCTGGGCCCGCGAGCCATGGCCGCTGAGCCTGCGCGTCCGGAGCCTGTGCTCCGCAACGGGAGAGGCCACAGCAGTGAGAGGCCCGTGTACTGCAAAAAGAAAAAGAAAAAAAAAAAATGTATATCATGAACACTTTCTCATTTCATTATTTCGCTAAAAAATGTATTTTGGTTTTTTTCTTAATAACTCTTAGTCATCATGATGAACATACTATGTTTGGGGAACTTGGGGGAGAGCTGGAGGGAATGTTAGAGACCACCTTGCTCATCTTCCTTGCTTACGAGTAAGGACATTGTGACCCAGGCAGATGCTATGACTTAAGTACACAGAGAAATTAGTGAAAAAAACGGACAAGAGCCCAGACCTGTAGACTTCTAGATTTCATTCTAACAAACTGTTTTACCTGATGCCTTTCATCTTCTCAAATTTTCTGACCTTTTATTTAAAATTGAGACCACTCACCTGCCATCAGCAATGGTTGTAAGCCATATATATGTATTTTTTAAGGATCTTTTTTTTTAGATGTTGGGGGTAGGAGTTAATTAATTAATTAATTAATTTTTCCTGTGTTGGGTCTTTGTTTCTGTGCGAGGGCTTTCTCTAGTTGCTGCAAGCAGGGGCCACTCTTCATCGCAGTGCGTGGGCCTCTCACTATCACGGCCTCTCTTGTTGCGGAGGACAGGCTCGGTAGTTGTGGCTCACGGGCCTAGTTGCTCCGCGGCATGTGGGATCTTCCCAGACCAGGGCTCGAACCCGTGTCCCCTGCATTAGCAGGCAGACTCTCAACCACTGTGCCACCAGGGAAACCCAAAGCCATATTTTTTAAATTGCCAGCAGCACATCAGTCTAATAATTTTAAGGTTGTAAGCTACTTTGCCCAGAAAAATGTCTTTTGATCAGGGTCTGAGGAAGCATTCTTCTTCACAGGCCTTTCTTTGGGGGAGCATCTTGTCCAAACATGTTTTCCTATTCCCCTGAGGTCATTGTTAATTCTGCTTGCACAGTGGTCCCTTTCCGCCAGACTGAAGCACTTTCACCCCTCTTTCTTCCTGCCCAGCCCCGTCCTGCTGCCCCCAGCACTAGATGGGAAGTGCCACCGTATATGCAAATAGTCCTACAGGGACCAGGGACATGAATGGGGAAGATGCATTTAGAGAGTCCAAGGTGAAGCCTATGGCTATACATCCCGAATCTGGCCTAAAATCTTGACCTCACCATCAAGAACTGCCAACTATTTGACATAATGCAGCTCAGTGCCCTTCCTGTCCAAATAATACGTAATGAGTGTTTTCACTTTGTTATCATGGTTGTAATGCAGATTCCCTGCTGTTGGATAGCCACCTGTGTGGAGTGCTACTCATTTAAAGAATACATACTGGGAGTTTGCTGGTTGCGAGTCACGAAGGAAAGCGGTGCATCAGACAGACATGGAGCCTGCCTTCAAGGAGTTAGAGCCAGGTGAGGATGCCCGCATCTAAATAGGTAAATACAACATGGTGTCATAAAGGCCATGCATGCACGACAGGATTGGGTAGAGGGGGCTGTGGCAGCACCAGGGGGACGCTTAACCAAAACTGGGGAGGAGGAGGCAGCCAGGGAAAGCCTCCCAGAGGACCGTTTCTGGGTTGAGCATGGAAGGACAAGCAGGAGTTGGCCAGAGAAGAAAGCAAGGGTGGGAGGAGCGGGGAGAGATATGACAGTAGGGGGATGAGGCATGGAAACTCACAAGCGGCGGTAACAGCTCAGAGTTTCCTGTCCTTAATGAGACCGTGGAGGGCTGCTCTTTTTTTTTTTTTTTTTTTTTTTGCGGTAGGCGGGCCTCTCACTGCTGTGGCCTCTCCCGTTGCGGAGCACAGGCTCCGGACGCGCAGGCTCAGCGGCCATGGCTCGCGGGCCCAGCCGCTCCGCGGCATGTGGGATCTTCCCGGACCGGGGCACGAACCCGTGTCCCCTGCATCAGCAGGCGGACTCTCAACCACTGCGCCACCAGGGAAGCCCAGGGCTGCTTTTGTGCTTACAAATGTTCATGGCACCCCACTCCTGCCCGCACCCATCCAAACCCGGAAAGAAAACACGTAGTGCTTCTCACTTAGTAGGCATTCAACTGACCAGAATTTCATTTCTGGTATGTTTTACTGATAGCATTCCTAACAAACTTAGCTGTACATTGACACTTAGACACCATTAAATTGAGAGTTTTTATTCCCCCATGAAACAATTATATTCATAGAGCTAAATGCTGGTTTAAAAGAAAATCCCAGTTGTACATCATCTATACTTCAATACAAATAAATAATACTAAAAAAGAAAATCACAGCAATTACTTTGATCTACTATACCACAGAGATGGCCCATGGTACATAGGGACACTTGCCACTGGGCTTTTTGTTTTTTATTAATGTCCCATCTTAATAGGTTTTTATCTCCTCTCTTCCCATGAGATTGTCAGCTGTCCCTCCTCCCAGATGTCGGTGTCCCTGCCTACAGCCCTCCTCCCCTCCTCCAGTCAGACGTGGCCTTGAAAACCATATGACCGTGTCTGTTAAAAGTGCATGCGCTATAAAAACATATTATTTTTGAGTAAGGAATTCTTCTCTGAATAATACATTTCTGCCCTTGGGAGAAATGAACTTTGGGGGCATTTATGATTTTCACTATTCCCAATCATTTTTCACTCCTTTTCAGTTGTGTTCTAAAGAGGAAAGCTTTCTAAATAACTGAATTTCCCATAGGCAAGGACCTTTGTGTTCTGAATACTGCCCACCTCATGTCTGTTTCCTGATCTGTGGGCCTGTAAACATCCAGTAGGGATGCATGTACCAGGGAGTTACCATGATGGGTCAGAGTTGTAAGGGGTGTGGGGACAAAAAACCATATGATCCACGGATTCAGGGTGGTTTATAGGAGAAGGCCAGAGAGGCCGGAAAAGCCAGAGATTAGCTCTAAAGAAGGCTTCTAAAACATCAAATCCAAGGGGTGAGTGCAAAGCTGCAAATCAAATAGACAAGAGAGTGGTATTTACTCATCACTTTTTGTTGTGATAATGCTGTGTGATAAACAACCCCCAAATTCAATGGTTGTAACAATAAACCTTCATTTCTTTGTCATACGTCTGTTAGGTCATTTGTGGCTTTGCTTGGCTTGGCTGGACTTGGCTGGGCTTGTCTAGACTTGGGTGCAAGTTTTTGAGTCCCACTGGAGCAGCCATTAGCCAGGACATTTGGTCCTGGCAGAGGACAGGAGGACAAGAGGGGAAGCAGAAACAGATGATACTTCTGCTCAGAACTTGCACCTGTCATTTCCTCCAGGTGGCCCAGTCCAGAGTCAACAGGTGGGGAAGTCCATGTGGGGAACAAAGAAGGGAAGGAAGAATTGTGAGCAAAGAATACATTTCACGACGATAGTTGAAGCGAAGAAACTTTTGGGGAAAACCTAAGAGGGTGGAGCCTTAATATTTCAGGATATCGAAGGGCAAGCAAGAAGGCATCAGCAAGCTCTGGTCGACAGGGACCTCTCTTATTGGGCCTGATCACCTGAGTGCCATGTTAACGACACAGAGATGGGTGGGATGCCAGGCTCTATGAGATGGCCGTTGAGTCCGAGAGGGATGGCCAGCCCAGCCCAGCACCTGTGCTCTTATGAAAGCTTATCTCACAACTAGGGGGTTGCTTCTTTCACCTTTCAGCATTCAGTACTCTTTATCTTCTTGGGGATCGATGCAGTTCTTTTCTGGCTTGTTGCACAAATACAAATTTACCAGATGGACCACAATTAAATTTAATTGGATACTTTAACAACAACAACAAAATGATCAGCTTACCTATTAAGTGTTCAGGAATTATAGTCTCAGTCCAAGTTATGTATTCCCCTTCATGCCTCTTTCCTAAAACTATAGTTTTTATTTTGCAATCTCGTTGGTAACTCTCTACCATGATCATCAAGTAAATGTTTCCAGCTGTGAAGGTGATACCATTCTCTCTGGCACCTTGACGTGAAAATTCCAAGTCATCTGAGCTCCAGTATCCTATCTATTGAGTTGCCAGTAT
Organism: Neophocaena asiaeorientalis asiaeorientalis; assembly: GCF_003031525.2. NCBI lineage: Eukaryota > Metazoa > Chordata > Mammalia > Artiodactyla > Phocoenidae > Neophocaena > Neophocaena asiaeorientalis. Next base: position 9,540,827 of record NW_020175821.1, read on the forward strand.
GGGCACCTTTACCTGCAGGATGCTTCTTGCTTCTTTCTCCTTTCTATTCCTGCCGGCACCTGGCACGTATTACATCTCATGTGGACAATTGCACTAGCCCTTTGGGAGCCTCCTAATCAGTCAATCCACTGTACTCTGTCATTACATTATGGATTTTATTTTTCCTTTAACTTTTTTCTTTTTTTTTCTTTAACTTTTATTTTGACATATTTTTGGTTCTACAGAAAAGTTTCAAGAAAAGTACAAAGAATTCAAGAATACCTTTCACCCAGATCCTCCAAATATTAATATTTTATCACATTTTAAAATTCTTTCTCTCTCTCCAGATAGATAGATACATACATATAATACATACATACACATATACCCCATATATGTGTAGTTGATATATACATGTGCATGTGTGTATATATCTATATTTCTGAACCATTTGTCTGTTGCATTTGGCAGATATATGTCCTTTTACCCCTAAGTGCTGAAGTGGACATTTCCTAGAAACACAAATATTCTCATGCATAACCATAATACAGTTATCAAAATCAGGAATTATACTGACACAGTACTATTTTCTAATCTATGAACCTTATTCAGATTTTGCCAATTATCCCAGTAATGTCTTTATAGCTAAAAAAAAAAAAAAACCCAAGTCACCTGTTGCATTCAGTTGTCATGTTTATTTAGTTTCCTCTATTCTGGAATATAGTCTTTCTTCACCTTTCACGGTATTAATACTTTAAAGAGTACAGGCCAGTTACTGTACAGAGTACCCTTTATTTGGATTTTTCCTGGTGCTTTCTCACTATTCACATCATTCTTTTTAAAGCTTCACTGAGGCTCAGTAACCCTCAGTTACTATCTGTTACATCCCCAGCAAAGTTCATATCCTGTGTTCCAAAGCATCTGACTCTTCTCCTTTCTCCAGTCTAACTTTTTATAACCAGCCAGACTGGACTGTACAGTCTATAGTCATCTGTGTTCTTAAGCTGTTCCTTCTCTCTACTATATGATACTACATCATCCTCTCCACTCCCATTCCACCAACTGATACCACTCTTCTTCTTTCAAGGATGAATATAAATACCACCTAAAACTACTCATATTTTCTCCCCAGTCATGGAATCATCTTCTCCCTTTACTGAAATTCTCTAGGCTTTGATTAGAGTTTTATGTTGATCTCCAGCAAAATTAGGATGAATTATGAAACACAAGTCTATGCACACTTAAAGGAAGGAAACAGTATTGCTAGAAGCCAGCTCCCATCAGTGAGGGTAAGCTGCCTCGGAGTAATCTCATTCCCTTTCGTGATAAGGTTGTGAGATGAAGACTCAGGGGAGCAATAGAGAATCTCCAACTGGGCGACGCATGTGACCAAGTCTTGCAGTGTGAATCAGGGGAAGAAATAGGACCTGCTTATTACTATTGACATACAGATTCCTGGCCTCTGGAGCCCTCCTCTTCCTAAACCTGGTGCCACTGATTCCCCACCTGCAAGTTCAGCCTTAGGTGGTCTAGATCAAGTCACACTAGTGACCCGTCCAGCTCTGACTCTGTTGCATTTCAGGTTTGCTCTCTTGCTTCTAAAACTAAGTCCTGACTTGTCCAAGTCCCAGAAACTAGATTCAGTTCTTACTGGCTTTCTATACCCCAGTACTCATCTTTGCTACATTCTTGGTCCTCTTTTACCTCCGGGACCATGCTTTGATTTTACTATATCTTCCCCTGGGAATTGGAGTACTGCCCATGAGCTTGACTAGTAGCTTGGGTTCTAGTAGATCATAAACTGTATTCCTGATGTTAAATGTTCCCCTGGATTTCCAAATATCCTCCCTAACACTCTGTCCCACTCACCTTTTAGATAAATCCATTATATTATGTAATTTTCATTCTCTGCCTCCCCTCCCTACTTGACTACTTGCTTGTTATCTGTTACCATGATTTCCAGATACTGCCTGTTGGACCGGGTTCCCTCCAGCATTGATGTGTGGATCTGTCTTCCGATGCCTGGTCTCCCCTTTGGCAGGTACACCTTTATATCTGGATCCTTTCCAAGTTATCCTAGCCTGACTTTCCTGGCAATAGGTAACCCTACTATCTCTCATTACTACAGAGTGTTAGCTAATTAAGCAACCATATGTGTAGGCTGTTGATTCTGGATCAATGTCAGTTTGGCGGGAGATCTCTAGAGAATACTGAAGGGCTCTAGACTTGGTGCTGCACTGTTCAACGTTTTTTATTTTTATTTTTTAATCAAGGACTAGAGGAAACTAGGAGAATACTCATCAAATTTTCAGATGATCTCTAGCCTGGGGAAAGAGTAATTATAGACCTTTGATATTCTGAGAATATTCTAAGACTACTATGAAAGGGCAAAACAAATAATATGAATATTGAAATGAATAACTGTAACGACTTTTTCTTAGGTTCTAAACGTAACTTCACAAGTACAGGAAAGGACAAATCTGACTTCCAGTGATTTACTCTTGACAATCCAGCAATACAGAACTACAAGTAGCTCCTCTTTACATCATGCTGTTTCTCATTCTCTGGGCCTTCACCTGATTTTTTCCTTCCATCAAGAAAGTCCTTCCCTATTCCTTTCATTTACCCAACTCCTTCTCATCCTATAAGATTCAGACAATCACCGCTTTCAGAAGTCTTGCTCCCCTTCTGTGGTTCTTGTGGTTGGTCCATCATTGTACTGATCACATTATGTAGGAGGTAGATGTCCTGTGACCATCTCCCATCTAGTGCTTAGCCCAGGCCATGGCAAACAGAAAATGTTAAGTGAAGATGCTGGAACAGTCTTGGTCTTTTTAATAGCTTTCTCTTATTCTCTGGGCTCACTCCTGGAAGACCTAAAATTGCTTCGAGGTACCATTGTGGATTCCACCTCTGAAACCTGCTTTGCAACCTTACCTGTTCCTGCTTGAAGCCATTTCACTATGATCTTGATTTTCATTTCAACTTGCTTCTTAGATGTTCAATGTCTATTTTTTGCCTTGCATTCTGGCCTGCCCTCATTCAGGACTCCCTTTTCCATTTTCCCCTAAGCCTGGACCTCCAACCCCAGGACCAGGGCCAGCCTGATTTACTCCTCTGTCTACATGCTCAGGTTCTGTTCAAGAGACCCAGCAAATGCAAGATGCATTTCCTTAACTAACCTTCCCTTGCTCCCTCTCCCTTCCCACCACACACTATAATTCCCCTGGCCAGGATGGTGGCTGAAGCAGCAAGATCTGGGGCTTTAGTTGACTTCAGGTGCTACAAAACCACATACTTTTATATAGTTCATTAGTATCAATAGAAGTGTAAAAATATCATGAGATGAAGTGGCCCCATTACACTTCGAATAGATCAGATCCAATATGGGCATCACATTTAAAGACAATACAAATTTAGTTCTTCCAAAAGAGGCAAATCAGAGTGCAGAAAGATTTTCAGGCTCTGTCCTGGAAAAGAAACAACCTACAAGGAGGTGTGTTTAATGTTAAAATATCTATCATGGAAAAATTTTTTTTAAGAAATAGTATAGCTTTCCAAGTATAGATTAAATTAAGTGAAGATTTTTTTGCTTAATGTCAGGAGGATTTTTTTCTCACTTAAAACTGTTCAGGGGCTTCCCTGGTGGCACAGTGGTTAAGAATCCGCCTGCCAATACAGGGGACACCGGTTCGAGCCCTTGTCTGGGAAGATCCCACATGCCGCGGAGCAACTAAGACTGTGCGCCATGACTACTGAGCCTGCACTCCAGAGCCCGTGAGCCACAACTACTGAGCCCGGGTGCCACAACTACTGAAGCCCGTGCGCCTGGAGCCCGTGCTCCACAACAAGATAAGCCACCACAATGAGAAGCCTGTGCATCGCAGGAAGAGTAACCCTGCTCTCCGCGACTAGAGAAAGCCTGCACACAGCAACAAAGACCCAACACAGCCAAAAATAAAAACAAATAAATTTATTTAAAATTTTTTTGACTTTTTTTTCAAATTATGGAATTTTATAGCAGACATTTAAGGCTCAGATGCATTTTTATCTAAGAGATTAATGTTTTTACTATGCCATATTCCTTGTAAGAAATCTTGAGACATAAAACCTTTTTGTAGCATTGATCAGAATACATTAACTGAATAATATGGCTTTAGTTCTACTACCTAAAGTCAATGAAATAAATAAAAAAGATTCACTTCCTTGTTAATTATCAACAACAGTAGCCGCAGCATAAATATGTACATAGCAGGGGTCAAATCAAGAGATCATTCACTTATTTTAGAGTGGTAAGAGTTTGCCCTTGCAGTGGACATCTACTGAGTTATCTGCCCCAGCCCCCAAACCTATCCTGTTCACACTATTTACAGCCACAGTTATGTAAACCTGGATGGGCCCCTGACCAAAGCCCATTTACAGATTTTTCCTTCAAAATCTGAGTTTGAGATGAAATGTTGGGCCGTCTCCTTGTAGCTGTGTCCATAATGTATCCACTTTGATGCTCACTTCTGCCATATTTCCCACTGTCTTTTAAATAATCAGAGGAAACCTTCCTCATGTATTCATTGTTTTAAATTATCTTTATAATGTGTGTGTACATATTATTGGGTCAATGCTGATTGCAGTCTTCTGGAGAGTATTAACATTGAGTTAACATTACTTTGGTTAATATTTAGGTTGCAAGTAATACTGAAAATATTTTAAGGAAAAAAAGAGGAAATTTATCTTATGACTGTCAGAGTATCTAACGAAATCCAAGAACACTGAACCAGATAGCGACAGTATCAGGACGAGAAATTCAATTATTATTTTTCTTATCTCCTGGTTATTTTCAGTAATTGTTGGCCCTTGTATCTTTCCAGGTTCACTTCAAGTAGGTTTTGAAGTTTGTCCCAGCTGAGAACATCTCTTTCTAAACCAGAGTGTTTTAGTTGCCATCAACAGTGAAACCTCATTTATCAGACTCTGTATCAATCTCAGTAATAGAATCCCTATTAATGACACCTCTTTTTAGATAATAGTCCAATGAGTATTACTTAGGTTCTTCAAGGTCCCAAACTGCTTCCTGAATTCTTTACAAGAAATTAAACAGGAATCATAATTAGTTTGTATTTTATTATTTCTTCATTCTGTAAAAATTGTGAGTTTGTATTTGCGACATATGAAAACGCTATTTGCCAGAACATTGAACTCGAATCCGAGGGATGGCAGGGGATACACAAACTTTATCGGAAGCTGGTTTAGCTCCTTGCCGCCAGAGGGAGACCTAACCTAATTATGTGGATGCCTGGTCTCAGGAAGGACCTGGAGTGAGCCCCAGATTGTTGACAGGGAATATCAAGAACACACATCTGGAAAATTAAAATAAACATACACATGCCCACAATCTTCCATTTTTCCCTATTCATACTTCCTTGTTTCTAAATACTTGTTCATTCATTGTTTGCTACTTGATATTTTTATGTCTTGCCTTGGTTATTTTTAAACCCTGCCCTTGCCTCACTGCTGTCTGAGGTAATAACAAAAGTGTTTCTTTAGGTCAAAGGATTATGTAGAAAATAACGCACTATAATATCTGCAACTCACTGCCTAAAATTGAAGGGTGGCCCTGGGGCCACTCCTAATGCATGGGGACTACTCCTTCTTAAAGATGCACTGAGACGTTTGTTCCATTACCTCCTGTTACCTCCCGTGTTGTTACAGCAACAGAGTTCTCATGACTTAGCCCAAATTCCTAATTCTAATCAACATCCTCCTCCTCTGTCCACTGGTGATGGAAACAGCTTTTTAAACACACAGAAAGTTTTGTCATAGCCTTTCCTTGTTTTTTTGCTCTTCTAGGTAAATAATATGCATTCTTTTTAGCTTCTTTTCAGAAATTACCTGGCATTGCCACTTTCCAGCTTTGCCCTCTTCTGAAACAAGCGAATTGGTTGAGTTCAGGTTCAGCACTCTCTAGTCCCCACCCCCTGCATTAGTTTGCCTCTTAGGGTGCCAAGTGCATCATCGGTCAAGTGGTGGGTGTTTCCTTGTTTACTTTGGTTTTAGTTCAAGAACACACCAGAGCCAGCCATTTGGTGTGAAATCATGCTGCTTTCTACTCCTTCAGCAGAACAGGAGAGCAGTCCCCAAGCCCGTCTCCAAACAGCACATCGTTACCTGAAATCAGCCCTCGGATTCTCAAATGCAACCACCAGGCAAGTCACGGTCCCCTTGCTGCTGAAAGGTCTTTTTTGGGCCGGCTGATGACAGGGCTCAGTCTGTGGCCGCCTGGCGGGGAGGAGCCTTTGAAGTTAGGCGGCTGCCGTCCTGTCCAAGGCACGCATGGCTCACGGCAATCATCCCTAATAATATCTCATGAAGACAATCTTTCCTGGGAAACAAATCAGTTGACCACTGCAATCTGTGTAACGGGCTTCCAAGAGGTGTGTCACCCTGCAAATATGTGGGCATTAAGGAGTATGTTTTCCTGGCTCCAGACATGAAAACCAACTCCGTGCTGACAGTTAACCGGCAGTCCGAGGATCCGTGGCAAACATGCTGCACGGTCAACACCGTGCCCTTTCCCTCCCGCAAGAGAAGCTCCTGTTCCAACACAAAACAGGATCTTGTTGTATTGAAGGGGATTGTCCCAGACTCACACACAGCAGAAGGTCAAATCGGAAGCACAGTTTCTTTAGTGAACCAGTGGCTGGCCTCCTTCTCCTCCATCTTTGGGCTTTTGATAAGAATGAAAAAAGTAAGACAAATCTGTGTTTTCCTTTCCTACCCACAGCAAGCACTGTGGGAAACAATGGGTCTCCTTCGTGCTTAGCATATTAAATATGAACCACAAAGTAGGAACAGAAATTCCATTTTCCAGCCCCTCTACTCTGCCTAACACAAAGAAGTGTTAGATATATAAGAGCAATAGTAGCTCCCATTTTTTCCCAGGTCTTTCGTGGTGCCAGGCCGCTCTGCTAAGCACTTGGCATACATTATATCATTTAATTTCCACCACAACCTTTTCAACTCATATTACTAGTATTCCTATTTTACAGATAGGGAAACTGTAGAGTGTAAGAAATTTACTCAAGATCTCACCATCAGTAGGATGAGCTTTGATTCAGCACCTGTAACTGTACTTTAGTCTGGACTTAAAAACTGCAAGATAGGACATGTACACAGGCAATACACCCTGGGTTCTACATCACCAATCTCTAATCTGTAGTTCATCTAAGATCCATGGTGTAAATATTGGTGTCCTGTCCTGCCAGTTTCTTGAACCAAAGGAAAACTTCATGTGACTCCGTGGAATGAGAAAAGGCTGCAGCCTCCAAGCTGGCCTGGGGAAGGGGGACACC